>NC_088382.1:111134038-111453846 GCF_037993035.2 Macaca fascicularis | reverse complement strand
GATATTTGGTTCCAGCAGGGAGTGTAGGCTCCCTATGTCACCCTTTGTACCTTTGCAGAGCCACTGGTGATTCTCCTTGTGGAAAGCCCTTTTTGGTGCCACCACTGAAAGTCAAACCTCTTACTATGACTTTAAGGAGTATAGCATTAACCAATCCCTTGAGCCTTACGTTCCAGCTCTCCTGCCACCCCAACCTCCCACTCAGCCAAGCTGCAATAATTCCATGAACAGGACATACAGCTTTTTTTTCCCCTCTTCTGTTCCTTACTTTTTGGTGTCCCCAAGGTCTAGATCTGGCCCTCTCTCCCCAGTGCCAACAGCACTTCCTGCACCCCACTATCGTCACAGGTCAGGTGTGGAATTCCCGTGGTTCAACATACAGTTTTCCCCAGCGCAGACTGTGAGCTCTTTGAAGGCAAGGCCCATATCTTAGTTGCTTTGGCATCATGAGTACCCAGGTGGGTTCTGACATTTGGTACTCAATAAAAGTGTATTGTGTTAAGCTCTTATTGTTACTCTGGCATTCTGTCTTTATCAGCAGAAGAGAAGGAGGGTTTCCCCAATAACATGGTGAACAGGTAGTTGAAATATAACCCTATAAATGCTGAAACACTTTCTGGATGAAAAACATCTCAAGTCTCTGCCTTAGTAACAAGGCCTAACATATGTTTTACTTCAAGACTCAAGAATATCATTGTGAATGTTGGTTATGATACTGACCCCTGATATTAGCAGTGTTGCACGACCTATGAAGGTGCCCTGAAATAATGGTGTCAATCAATGCAACTTTATTTTTTTTTTTTTTTTATTTTTTTTTTTTTTATTTTTTGAGACGGAGTCTCGCTCTGTCACCCAGGCTGGAGTGCAGTGGCCGGATCTCAGCTCACTGCAAGCTCCGCCTCCCGGGTTCACGTCATTCTCCTGCCTCAGCCTCCCGAGTAGCTGGGACTACAGGCGCCTGCCACCTCGCCCGGCTAAGTTTTTTTTTGTATTTTTAGTAGAGACGGGGTTTCACTGTGTTACCCAGGATGGTCTCGATCTCCTGACCTCGTGATCCGCCCGTCTCGGCCTCCCAAAGTGCTGGGATTACAGGCTTGAGCCACCGCGCCCGGCCGCAACTTTAAATAAAACATACACATTGACAAAAAAACAAAAAGCATAGGTCCATCCAGTGACCTTCCAGTGAAACACCAAAATTTATTTTGTGAGACTTCGATTTCAATGAGTGAATGCAGGTTTACTTGGCTCATGAGACAGCTGGAATTTTTTTTCTTTTTTCAGATTGTTTACTGTGAACTTCTTATAAATGTTCCTGTTTTCTGTTTCTGGAAAGTATTAATATTCAGGACTGAAACACTTAACTGGGCAGGGTGCTGTGGCTCACGCCTGTAATCCCAGCACTTTGGGAGGCCAAGACGGGTGGATCACGAGATCGAGAGATCAAGACCATCCTGGCCAACATGGTGAAACCCTGTCTCTACTAAAAATACAAAAATTAGCTGGGCGTTGTGGTGAGCACCTGTAGTCCCAGCTACTCAGGAGGCTGAGGCAAGAGAATCACTTGAACCTGGGAGGTGGAGGTTGCAATGAGCTGAGTTCGTGCCCCTGCACTCTAGGCTGGCGACAGGGCAAGAATCCATCTCAAAAAAAAAAAAAAAAGGAAAGAAAGAAAAGAAAAAGAAACACTTAACTATTCAATGACTACAGAAAGGTTATATGAACTTGATCTATATTATATTTGTAATGAAATAATTTTTCACCTTTAGAGAATCAGGTTGTTGTCACAACAAAAATGTTGTATAATACACTGTATTAATAATAGCACACTAAATAATTTTGTCTGTCTTTTCTCTATGCTGTCGTTCAACAAGTACAATTTGCTATATGTTGTGATAAGTAGGATCTGAGGGAGTAAGGGTATACAAGATAGACATGATTCCTGCCTCAGGGTCTTCATGTTTAAAGGGGAGGGACAGACCAACAAATAGAATTGCAATACAGAATGTTTCAATTTTGAGACTTTCACCAGCCTATAAAACATAGGCCACCTTTACCATCACTTGAAATTCTTACAACCTTTTCATCACCAGTTCAAGAGACCATCATAATCTTGACTGGGGCCCATGGTATTGCTCTGGTGGCAGGAATCAGGATTTTAATAAAGGCCTATGGTAATTTCCCTGGGCATGGTTATTTTTGGTGTTTTGTGGTAGGGTTGTAGGTCTGGCTAAGGTTCATAAGATTTATATTCATAATCTCAGTGACTTGTATGTGGAGAAGAATGGTGATGCCTATCAGTGGTAGTAGGTTGTAGTCACCAGTGGGAACCTCAATGCAAAAGACTGTGTCTAAGTAGAGAACATGGGAAGTAATTACTGCTGCTGGAAGTTGGAGCAGAAGTTTCTACTTGGAGCTTTTCTGGAAACACGTTTTGCTTATTCATCAAAATATGATTGAACTGTGTAGATGTCCAAATGTTGTAAATAATGGAATTTAATGGTATGATTTATGCCTGTGTGGTCTTTGTCACGTGTCACTTACACTATTTATTTGATACATATTATATGTAGAGAACCACACTAGACACTGAGGGAACTCTGTTTTGGTCTCAGTGGGTTTACAGATCAGGAATGGCATCAACCAAGGACACAGGGCACACCTGTTCAAGGTCACAGGGCAAGTGCCAGCTGTGAATGGAAGTAGATTTAGGTTCCTAATGAGAAAACAAGAGTGTTGTGTAGGACTGTTTTAAAAACGCATCCCAGTGAAGTGATTGGCAATGGAGAGGTCCCCTAGGTCTGAGAGCAGGAAGAAGAATCCCATAACCCTAGCAGAGCAGGGTGGCTGATATTAGCTGGTGCTGGGCTTGAGAACAACCATCAGAGGTTACATTAAAAATCAAATGTATTATAGGTTTTTGAGATTGAGATTACCTACATTAAATATGGAATAATTCGACTTAACTAATACTTATTTAGAATCTATCAAGGTTCTCTTTAAGCTATAAGGAATTTCCTCTTGTATTCTTCTACATGAATGAGACTAACATAAAAACCTAAAGTCTTTCTCAATCACAAACAGAGAATTAGGGGACTGGGCCAACCTAATTTTGCCTTTTTAATGGTGATTTAAAATTTATTGATAAAAAATTGTCTTACTGAGGAATGCACAGAGTTTTTACTAAGATCGTTCTAGTCTTGTGGACTAATCATAGCATATTAGAATTAGAATTGAGTGATCGTCTTAATTAGGTGTTTTCAGATATTGTTTAGTATAAAATCCTTTGTCTAAACAAAGTTTTAGCTCCAACTCCCAGCGCGAGCAACACAGAAGACCGGTGATTTCTGCATTTTCAACTGAGGTACTGGGTTCATCTCACTAGGGAGTGCCGGACAATCAGACAATCGGTGCTGGTCAGCTGCTGCAGCCCGACCAGCAAGAGCTGAAGCAGGGCGAGGCATCGCCTCACCTGGGAAGCGCAAGGGGAAAGGGAATCCCTTTTCCTAGCCAGGGGAACTGAGACACACAACACCTGGAAAATCGGGTAACTCCCACCCCAATACTGCGCTTTAAGCAAACAGGCACACCAGGAGATTATATCCCACACCTGGCCGGGAGGGTCCCACGCCCACGGAGCCTCCCTCATTGCTAGAACAGCAGTCTGCGATCTAACCGCAAGGCAGCAGTGAGGCTGGGAGAGGGGCGCCCGCCATTGCTGAGGCCTAAGTAGGTAAACAAAGCCGCTGGGAAGCTCCAACTGGGTGGAGCTCACAGCAGCTCAAGGAAACCTGCCTGTCTCTGTAGACTCCACCTCTGGGGACAGGGCACAGATAAACAACAACAAAAGCAGCAGAAACCTCTGCAGATGCAAACGACTCTGTCTGACAGCTTTGAAGAGAGCAGTGGATCTCCCAACACGGAGGATGAGATCTGAGAAGGGACAGACTGCCTGCTCAAGTGGGTCCCTGACCCCTGAGTAGCCTAACTGGGAGACATCCCCCACTAGGGGCAGTCTGACACCCCACACCTCACAGGGTGGAGTACACCCCTGACAGGAAGCATCCAAAGCAAGAATCAGACAGGTACACTCGCTGTTCAGCAATATTCTATCTTCTGCAGCCTCTGCTGCTGACACCCAGGCAAACAGGATCTGGAGTGGACCTCAAGCAATCTCCAGCAGACCTACAGCTGAGGGTCCTGACTGTTAGAAGGAAAACTATCAAACAGGAAGGACACTTACACCAAAACCCCATCAGTACGTTACCATCATCATCAAAGACCAGAGGCAGATAAAACCACAAAGATGGGGAAAAAGCAGGGCAGAAAAGCTGGAAATTTAAAACATAAGAGTGCGTCTCCCCCGGCAAAGGAGCGCAGCTCATCGCCAGTAACGGATCAAAGCTTGATGGAGAATGACTTTGACGAGATGAGAGAAGAAGGCTTCAGTCCATCAAACTTCTCAGAGCTAAAGGAGGAATTACGTACCCAGCGCAAAGAAACTAAAAATCTTGAAAAAAAAGTGGAAGAATTGATGGCTAGAGTAATTAATGCAGAGAAGGTCATAAACGAAATGAAAGAGATGAAAACCATGACACGAGAAATACGTGACAAATGCACAAGCTTCAGTAACCGACTCGATCAACTGGAAGAAAGAGTATCAGCGATTGAGGATCAAATGAACGAAATGAAGCGAGAAGAGAAACCAAAAGAAAAAAGAAGAAAAAGAAATGAACAAAGCCTGCAAGAAGTATGGGATTATGTAAAAAGACCAAATCTACATCTGATTGGGGTGCCTGAAAGTGAGGGGGAAAATGGAACCAAGTTGGAAAACACTCTTCAGGATATCATCCAGGAGAACTTCCCCAACCTAGTAGGGCAGGCCAACATTCAAATCCAGGAAATACAGAGAACGCCACAAAGATACTCCTTGAGAAGAGCAACTCCAAGACACATAATTGCCAGATTCACCAAAGTTGAAATGAAGGAAAAAATCTTAAGGGCAGCCAGAGAGAAAGGTCGGGTTACCCACAAAGGGAAGCCCATCAGACTAACAGCAGATCTCTCGGCAGAAACTCTCCAAGCCAGAAGAGAGTGGGGGCCAATATTCAACATTCTTAAAGAAAAGAATTTTAAACCCAGAATTTAATATCCAGCCAAACTAAGTTTCATAAGTGAAGGAGAAATACAATCCTTTACAGATAAGCAAATGCTTAGAGATTTTGTCACCACTAGGCCTGCCTTACAAGAGACCCTGAAGGAAGCACTAAACATGGAAAGGAACAACCGGTACGAGCCATTGCAAAAACATGCCAAAATGTAAAGACCATCGAGGCTAGGAAGAAACTGCATCAACTAATGAGCAAAATAACCAGTTAATATCATAATGGCAAGATCAAGTTCACACATAACAATATTAACCTTAAATGTAAATGGACTAAATGCTCCAATTAAAAGACACAGACTGGCAAACTGGATAAAGAGTCAAGACCCATCAGTCTGCTGTATTCAGGAAACACCTTTCACACGCAGAGACATACATAGGCTCAAAATAAAGGGATGGAGGAAGACTTACCAAGCAAATGGAGAACAAAAAAAGAGCAGGGGTTGCAATACTAGTCTCTGATAAAACAGACTTTAAACCATCAAAGATCAAAAGAGACAAAGAAGGCCATTACATAATGGTAAAGAGATCAATTCAACAGGAAGAGCTAACTATCCTAAATATATATGCACCCAATACAGGAGCACCCAGATCCATAAAGCAAGTCCTTAGAGACTTACAAAGAGACTTAGACTCCCATACAATAATAATGGGAGACTTCAACACTCCACTGTCAACATTAGACAGATCAACGAGACAGAAAGTTAACAAGGATATCCAGGAATTGAACTCATCTCTGCAGCAAGCAGACCTAATAGACATCTATAGAACTCTCCACCCCAAATCAACAGAATATACATTCTTCTCAGCACCACATCGCACTTATTCCAAAATTGACCACATAGTTGGAAGTAAAGCACTCCTCAGCAAATGTACAAGAACAGAAATTATAACAAACTGTCTCTCAGACCACAGTGTAATCAAACTAGAACTCAGGACTAAGAAACTCAATCAAAACCGCTCAACTACATGGAAACTGAACAACCTGCTCCTGAATGACTACTGGGTACATAACGAAATGAAGGCAGACATAAAGATGTTCTTTGAAACCAATGAGAACAAAGATACAACATACCAGAATCTTTGGGACCCATTTAAAGCAGTGTGTAGAGGGAAATTTGTAGCACTAAATGCCCACAAGAGAAAGCAGGAAAGATCTAAATTGACACTCTAACATCACAATTAAAAGAACTAGAGAAGCAAGAGCAAACACATTCAAAAGCTAGCAGAAGGCAAGAAATAACTAAGATCAGAGCAGAACTGAAGGAGATAGAGACACAAAAAACTCTCCAAAAAATCAATGAATCCAGGAGTTGGTTTTTTGAAAAGATCAACAAAATTGACAGACCGCTAGCAAGACTAATAAAGAAGAAAAGAGAGAAGAATCAAATAGACGCAATAAAAAATGATAAAGGGGATATCACCACTGACCCCACAGAAATACAAACTACCATCAGAGAATACTATAAACACCTCTATGCAAATAAACTAGAAAATCTAGAAGAAATGGATAATTTCCTGGACACTTACACTCTTCCAAGACTAAACCAGCAAGAAGTTGAATCCCTGAATAGACCAATAGCAGGCTCTGAAATTGAGGCAATAATTAATAGCCTACCAACCAAAAAAAGTCCAGGACCAGATGGATTCACAGCTGAATTCTACCAGAGGTACAAGGAGGAGCTGGTATCATTCCTTCTGAAACTATTCCAATCAATAGAAAAAGACGGAATCCTCCCTAACTCTTTTTATGAGGCCAACATCATCCTGATACCAAAGCCTGGCAGAGACACAACAAAAAAAGAATTTTAGACCAATATCCCTGATGAACATCGATGCAAACATCCTCAATAAAATACTGGCAAACCGGATTCAGCAGCACATCAAAAAGCTTATCCACCATGATCAAGTGGGCTTCATCCCTGGGATGCAAGGCTGGTTCAACATTCTCACATCAATAAACGTAATCCAGCATATAAACAGAACCAAAGACAAGAACCACATGATTATCTCAATAGATGCAGAAAAGGCTTTTGACAAAATTCAACAGCCCTTTATGCTAAAAACGCTCAATATATTCGGTATTGGTGGAACGTACCTCAAAATAATAAGAACTATTTATGACAAACCCACAGCCAATATCATACTGAATGGGCAAAAACTGGAAACATTCCCTTTGAAAACTGGCACAAGACAGGGATGCCCTCTCTCACCACTCCTATTCAACATAGTGTTGGAAGTTCTGGCTAGGGCAATCAGGCAAGAGAAAGAAATCAAGGGTATTCAGTTAGGAAAAGAAGAAGTCAAATTGTCCCTGTTTGCAGATGACATGATTGTATATTTAGAAAACCCCATTGTCTCAGCCCAAAATCTCCTTAAGCTGATAAGCAACTTCAGCAAAGTCTCAGGATACAAAATTAATGTGCAAAAATCACAAGCATTCTTATACACCAGTAACAGACAAACAGAGAGCCAAATCATGAATGAACTTCCATTCACAATTGCTTCAAAGAGAATAAAATACCTAGGAATCCAACTTACAAGGGATGTAAAGGACCTCTCCAAGGAGAACTACAAACCACTGCTCAGTGAAATAAAAGAGGACACAAACAAATGGAAGGACATACCATGCTCATGGATAGGAAGAATCAATATCATGAAAATGGCCATACTGCCCAAGATTATTTATAGATTCATTGCCATCCCCATCAAGCTACCAATGAGTTTCTTCACAGAATTGGGAAAAACTGCTTTAAAGTTCATATGGAACCAAAAAAGAGCCCGCATCTCCAAGACAATCCTAAGTCAAAAGAACAAAGCTAGAGGCATCACGCTACCTGACTTCAAACTATACTACAAGGCTACAGTAACCAAAACAGCATGGTACTGGTACCAAAACAGAGATATAGACCAATGGAACAGAACCGAGTCCTCAGAAATAATACCACACATCTACAGCCATCTGATCTTTGACAAACCTGAGAGAAACAAGAAATGGGGAAAGGATTCCCTATTTAATAAATGGTGCTGGGAAAATTGGCTAGCCATAAGTAGAAAGCTGAAACTGGATCCTTTCCTTACTCCTTATACGAAAATTAATTCAAGATGGATTAGAGACTTAAATGTTAGACCTAATACCATAAAAACCCTAGAGGAAAACCTAGGTAGTACCATTCAGGACATAGGCATGGGCAAAGACTTCATGTCTAAAACACCAAAAGCAACGGCAGCAAAAGCCAAAATTGACAAATGGGATCTCATTAAACTAAAGAGCTTCTGCACAGCAAAAGAAACTACCATCAGAGTGAACAGGCAACCTACAGAGTGGGAGAAAATTTTTGCAATCTACTCATCTGACAAAGGGCTAATATCCAGAACCTACAAAGAACTCAAACAAATTTACAAGAAAAAAACAAACAACCCCATCAAAAAGTGGGCAAAGGATATGAACAGACATTTCTCAAAAGAAGACATTCATACAGCCAACAGACACATGAAAAAATGCTCATCATCACTGGCCATCAGAGAAATGCAAATCAAAACCACAGTGAGATACCATCTCACACCAGTTAGAATGGCAATCATTAAAAAGTCAGGAAACAACAGGTGCTGGAGAGGATGTGGAGAAATAGGAACACTTTTACACTGTTGGTGGGATTGTAAACTAGTTCAACCATTATGGAAAACAGTATGGCGATTCCTCAAGGATCTAGAACTAGATGTACCATATGACCCAGCCATCCCATTACTGGGTATATACCCAAAGGATTATAAATCATGCTGCTATAAAGACATATGCACACGTATGTTTATTGCGGCACTATTCACAATAGCAAAGACTTGGAATCAACCCAAATGTCCATCAGTGACAGACTGGATTAAGAAAATGTGGCACATATACACCATGGAATACTATGCAGCCATGAAAAAGGATGAGTTTGTGTCCTTTGTAGGGACTTGGATGCAGCTGGAAACCATCATTCTTAGCAAACTATTACAAGAACAAAACCAAACACCGCATGTTCTCACTCATAGGTGGGAACTGAACAATGAGATCACTTGGACTCGGGAAGGGGAACATCACACACCGGGGCCTATCATGGGGAGGGGGAAGGGGGGAGGGATTGCATTGGGAGTTATACCTGATGTAAATGACGAGTTGATGGGTGCTGACGAGTTGATGGGTGCAGCACAGCAACATGGCACAAGTGTACATATGTAACAAACCTGCACATTATGCACATGTACCCTAGAACTTAAAGTATAATAATAATAGAAAAAAAAAAAAGTTTTACACTGAAGTGTGGTATGTCAAAAAGACAAAAGTGGAGTTGGGTGTGGGGGATAATCCTTATTGATTTACTCCAGTCAGATCTCAAAGGGATCCCCCAGAACCCCCAGGGATTCCCCAAGACACAGAAAACTGCAACTCCAGATCACTTTCCACATTTCATAAATGAGAGTGCCAAGGCCCAGGAAGGGTAAGTGAATCTCCCCATAGTACTACTTGTTAGAGGCAGAAAAGGATCTAGCGTTTTTGACTTATTTTGGCTTATTTCGGCTTATTTCATTGAGCTTTTTTCTGAAAACCTAACACAATTTGTGTATCTTTTCATTTGTGTTTACAAATGCCAGTAGTTTCCAAGGTAAGCTCCTGATTGGTTTGTAACTGAGGGAAAGAGTGACTGCTATGTCCTGAGCCAAGAGAGAAATGGGCTGAATCCACTGTCTGTCTTCCTTGTATTTGATGGTGTTTATCTTTGCTCTTCAGTTGGAAGAGAGTGGCCTCCACAAACCCCAGCCACAGCCCCGTCCCTTCAGTGGGAAATGTAGTTCCACAGATGATGATGGATTTCCACGTGCTTCTTTGTTAGAGCGCGTCTATGTGATTCTGGCATCTAGTAGCTAGAGCAGGGCAGCTTATGAGCACTGGGGGATCTTTTCTAGACTTCCAGGGGTTGCCTTTGGGTAACAAGGCCCTACGCAATTCTGCCTTACTACTCTTTAGGTGATCTAGAGCCATCATTTTTAACCACTGTTCTAAGGTATGTCCACAGCTCTGCATGCTCCCCTTGGTGGTGTAGATTTGTTTCTGCAAAATAGCTACTCAGTCAGGGACCATCCCCATCTTCCCCTTCTGCCCTGGCCACACGCAAACTCACACACACACATACACAGACACACACACACACACAGCTAGGTATACCATATGAGCAAGTTCTAGCGCATGAAATGTGAATGGAAGTGATGTGTGTCATTTCTAGCCCTGTCCTAGCAAACCCTCCCATGCAGTGTTCCTCAGGGCTCTCTCCCTGTTTGTTGGCTGGATATATAGAATTTAAGCACCTAGAGCAATGTTTCTTAAGGTCAGTCTATCAGCATTTGGGTCTGAAGAATTCTTGGTTGTGAGGACTTGTCCTGTGCATCATAGAGGGTTAAGCAACATCCCTGGCTTCTACCCACTCCATGCCAGTGGCACCTCCCCGTTGGAACAGCCCAAAATGTCTCCAGGCATTGCCAGATGTCTCATGGTTTGGCAGAAGGTGGAGGGAAGCAGGGGTTGGGAGGGCAAAATGACCCCTGTTGAGAACTACTGCCTAGAGTATTGCAGAGCCATATGATGGAAGGGGCTAGGGGCCCTGCACCACCCGAGATAGAAAGCCAACTGGCACTTACTGCGCAGGGCTGTGAAGCTATGGAAATGTTGAGGTTTACTTGTTACAGCATCTGATGGTACCTAACCAAGCACACTGCTTTTTATCTGCTTTGCAAAATGAACTTCTACGTAAGATTCCTTTTAAAGAAAGGATCCCTCAAAAAGAATGAAATAAACATAACCTTTGGAAACTTTTGACCCAGTTTAGTCTCTTCCCTTTACAGATAGGAACCAGTTACAAAGAAGTGAGGTGACTTGTCCAAGACCACACAGCTAGGGAGTTGTAGAGGCAGGCCCAGAACTCAGGCCTCCAGGTGCTTCACCCTGTGCCCTAACCTGAAGCCGCTTACCTTTAACGTTCTCTAAGCAGGAACAGATGGAAGTGATAAAACCAGCCACACTGGGTACAGTTTAACTTGGCCTACATGTAGGATGGGTTGATAAAGTGCCTTAAGTTCCTCCCCTGACCCCATCATGTTTCTTCCTCCTGTTCATTGTGTTATATCATCTAAGTCACTATTTAGGGAGAAGGCATTGCCTCACTCGTCAAAGTCCCTGTTAAAAAGCAGGTTGTTTCCTGGGGGAAATCATACTTCTACCTGTGCTACCTGGCAGTACAGATCCCTTTATTAGATTGGTCAGGTGCCCCAGAAGAACAGGGAGAGCCCAAAAATGGGGTCCCGAGCAGCTCAATCCCCAAAGCCGGGCCAGCATGGGCTTCTGATTGGGATGAGGAAGAGAATGAGGAACAGGAAACAAGGGAACCTGAAGGCCCATCCAGTGGCCTAGCCACACCTGGCCGGGGCACGGAGTGAACAGCTGAGTCGCCAGTGGAAAAGATGTTTCCAGCTTCACGTGAAGCCTGGCTCTCATTGGCTCGGGCCCTGGGTGGGGCTCAGCTTGCAGGCCATTCCTGGGGCAGCTGGGTGAGTCCAGCCCCAGCAGGGGGACACTGGCACCTCTTCACACATTACAGTGGTGTCATCTGGAGAAAGGTGTGAAGTAAATGCATCGACTAATGTACCTTGCACACGTTTTCACACCCTCATTTTTCTGTTTCATGCTCCCTTTCTCCCTCAAGCCAGCTCCGAATGTGTGAGTCTTTGTGCCATTTCTGAATTTACAAATCCCCCCAGAAGGCACTCATCATGGACTCTCTTTCTAGATCTTTGTTGCCAGTTATGGAGAAAAGAATGGACTTAACTTTCCTTAGGGCTATTATAAAACAATGATCATCTGTCCCAGGTGGTTAAGCTTCTATAAATTCTCACAAGTAGCAGAAGCCAGGCTCTCACCCACCAGGGAAAGCTGAGCATTGGCCTTACCATTGCCAAGTGTATTTGGAGCCGTTGTTTTTCTCTTCTGCTAACTATTCCTTCCAGCCAAAACTTAAGTTGAGAGAAGGGGAGCAATTATCCTCACTCTTTGAGAATTACAAATTGTATTTTAAACTGGCATATTTTTACCAGTTGTATACACCTTTTTCTCTTTTTTTTTTTTTTTTTTCAGTTTAGATAATAGTTCTTGGAGTTAAACCTTGGCCTTGGGGATATCTGAGCTGGAGGGGGTGTTAATTGTTGAATTGTCCTGAGCTAACAAAATTGTTAAAAAAAAAAAAAAAAAAAAAAACAGTAATTTCATCTTAATTGCTCATGAAAAAAAGTAAAGAAATCTGTAGACATTTGGGGTCCTATATGCTTTATTAAAACTATAAACAGTCATAGCCAAGGCAGTTTGGACAGTCTGCTGAACTGTGTTATTGTTACGAGACTTCAAAACTTAGATATTCAGCTTTTCTATGTTCTGTTGCAACATTTGTTACTTCACCTTTTTGCATCATTTCGAATGGGATAAAACTTTCAGTATTGAAAGTTTCTTGGAAAGTCATCTAGCCTCTTGGTGCTCAAAGTCTGTCTGTGGATCCGTAGCACTGTTATCACCTGAGAGCTTGCTAGAAATGGAGACTTTTAGGCCTTGCCCAAAATCTATTGAATAAGAATCTGAAGTTTACCAAGATCCCCAGGTGATCTGTGTACACATTAAAATTTGAGACTCTGTGGTCTAGTCTGACTGCATCCTATGAGGAACCTGAGGCCCAGGCAGGTTTCCAGAAGGGGAAGCTGTGGCTCAGGAAGAAGGGCTACACCTTAAAAGCAAGCTGCCGTGAACTCATAGCCTCTCCAGACCCAGGCTCAGGGTGTGGCTGAAAGCCTCATGTATCCATTTTCAATCATACTTACACATGGTCACAATATAAGAAAATGTTCTAGAGCTGCTTCTACTGTGGGTACTTTTCTAAAAATAACTGGGAAGGACTTGCCCGGTAGACAGACGGGCTGACATGGTAATTTCAGACCTGGCAGGTGAATAATGAGTCACCATCTATTTAGATCACAGTTGCGGATAGTTTCTCAGGGTGGCAAGACGGCAGTCGTCCACTCCACAAGAAGGCTGGAAGGCAAAGCCCACAATATTTATGTTGGCATTTTCACTGTTTATATGAGGAAATATTTTCATTAATCTCAAACGTGTATTATTGAGTAAGTCTCTGAAATCAGGTGTTTGCTTAAAAAAATAAATATAACCTAGTTCTCATATTTCAGGTTTGAGGCAATAACTACCTCTAGCTCCTTGGAGCTGTGTTAGATTTTATTTTCGCCATAAATAAGACTATACATTCAACAGATTGGTCAGCCATGCACAGATTCTAACATGTTACTGTCATTATAAAGAAGAAATCATTTTTGATTGTCCAACCTTGCTATGTGCCTGGGAAGCAATGAAAACAATTATTTTAGAAGCCAAGATGGGGAGAATCAAATGCCATGTATTTCCGATAGGAGAGGAAGAAGTTCAAATGCTCCATCTGGTGTGTAGGTCTAAGTTCCCTGCCTTGGGCAGAATGGTCGGGCTGTTAGAGGCCTCAAGGAAAAGGTCCCATGGATTTATGGGCAGAAAGAGAGCGAGTAGGAGAGAAGGAGTTGTTTCTTTCCCCGGGTGGAGACAGAGAAAGGAGGATTTGCATTCCTTTGTGACAGGATTGGAAGCATGTAAGTCAGATATAATGTAAGTTAAAATGCAGACCAGACCACAAAGGCTGGTATATAGGAAGCACTCCATAGATGCTCATTCCTTACTGTCTTCTCTTTTTCTCTCCAAGAGTCAAGCTGATGGCACAGTCCAGGCAAAACCCAGAGGCATGTTTGATTTGCTTAAGAGGCCTTTATCTGCACTGGCAAAACACAAAGGAGAATGTTTTCATTGTTACTAAGAAAAGAGCTGCTCTATGAATCATGGCTGCTTCGTGGGAACAGCAGCAGTCAATGCAGAGTTTCCATGCCTCTGGGGGCATGGGGAATTTGGATTTCCTAATGAGAACTAGGGTTCCTGTGGCCTTGCCCTGAAGTGATAGGAGCCATTGAGATCTAGAATCATCTAGATGAGGTCGGAGGGAGCACAGGGTGGTTCTGATTTAGGCTGCTGCACTGAAATGACCCTGGGCAGAAGGGAAGATGCTGGGGGCACAGGCAAGGAGCCCTGAGCAGGTGATTCTCAGGGGCCACAAGTAACTGTGGGTTCATGGGAAAGGTGAAGAGGAGCTCGCACAGCAAACAGCCTTTTAGGGAAAAGCAAGTCTGTCTCATGATCCCAGTTTTTCTTCAAAATAATATATAAAAGTCTAAAAATGGGGAGGGGGAGAAAGCAACAATGACCTACTCAGAATTTCAAATACCCTTTGATAGGTTTCACTTATCAGACTATTACAATTCTGATTCACCAGTGAATTGGAGAGGGATTTGAGAGTGGGTACATGCAAGGTAATGAACCTAGGTGAAGATAATCCAATGGCACAGATAGATCTTCCTAAGCAGTAATAATCATGTCTGACATTGGCATGGCTTTTCATGATTTATAGACCATTCTTATTTGATCCTCATGGCAACCTTATGAGGAATTTCCCTCTCGTTAGCCCATACAGCCTTGGCAAGCCCAGGGTTTATGCTCTTCCACTAGACCAGTGGCCTATACATGTAGGGTGTACAGGAGAATCGATTGCTTGCAAAATAACACTATTTAGATAATTTTTTTCTAAAAATAATGAAGAAATTAAACTTTACCAATACTGAAAATATGGATTGAGCCAGCCATGCCGTGTCTGTTTTATGTCATACAACGCCACATCATGTACACCCAAGCCAGGTCAGCTGAGGATGGAGGGACTTTGCACTTTTCAGAGGGTCGAAGTGCCCTCAGCTTGCTTCCTCACTTCCTGCATATTGTCTCATGTTGCCCTTCACTCAGCACGTGACATGAATTTATCGATTTTATTCTCTTCCTTACTCTGACAGAATGAACAAGCTACTGAAAATTATTCCTCTCCAAAAATGCAAATGAGGGAAATAACAGTGGTGTAAGCGCACAGCAAGTCCCAAAGGCAGCAGAGCCCCACCCTTCTGTTATTCCTATGTGCTCTTTGTCAGTCATAATGTGAGATTGAGAAAAATGACAATCTCATCTGAGCTAACAAGCGGCCAAAACATTTTCTTTCTTTTTTTTTTGAAACAGAGTCTCGCTCTGTCATCCAGACTGGAGTACAGTGGTGCATGCAACCTCTGCCTCCCAGGTTCAAGTGATTCTCCTGCCTCAGCCTCCCGAGTAGCTGGGATGACAGGCGTGCACCACTACACCTGGCTAACTTTTGTATTTTTAGTAGAGACGGGGTTTCACCATGTTGGCCAGGCTGGCCATGAACTCCTGACCGCAGGTGATCTGCCCGCCTTGGCCTCCCAAAGTACTGGGATCACAGGCATAAGCCACCACGCCCGGCCCAAAACATTTTCAGGAAGGTTATTTGAAATGTGAATTATCTTTGCCATCCTTGATAATGAATGTCACCCAAGTATCGATCGTATCTTATAAGCCCGAGGGTATTGAGACTGCATTGAGATCAGCAATTCATTGAACCTCGCAACATCCAAACAGGAAGACAAACCTCTGCAGTTCCCCCATCCCACCCCGTGGTGATTAAAAACATAAGATTCTCAACAGTGTTTTAAAAGTTTGCAAAATTTATTGATAAATATTTAGCAGCTTCTTTTGAGACTTCTTACCTAAAAAAAACAAAAAACAAAAAAAACAACCCTGTGACTGGGTAAATCTGCAACTGGGTAAATGTTTGTTCTTTCTGATGCTATTAAAAATGGTGGAAATAACACTTAAAAATAGATATAATAACAAACAAGATGCCAAATGCCTTTATTAGTCATATAATACTGTTGAAATAGAAAGAGAAAGTATTGCTGAATGTCTGAAGAATCAAGGATGAGAACAAATGATGCTGTATAGGATGTTTGCTATTTAGTTGTATGAAAGCATACGTGTTATCAATGTTTCGGTTTAGGGTATTCGTCAGGTTCAGTTTCAGTAATTCAGAACCTAAAGAACTACTTTAAATTTGTATATGTGTGTGTGTGACACATATGGGAAAATGTACCAGAAAAGATATTTCCTCAACAATTACTTCTTTAAAATTAAATTTCCTCAACAATTAAATTACTTCTTTTAAAAAAAGTTTTATGGAAAACCTAGGTTAAGTGTGCCCACTGAGGCAGAGATTGAGCTAGATAAAAGTCATTCCATGAATTATTCACAGGAAAGCTTTTATAACAAAGTAGTTAATGCCAGAATTACACAAAATGTTACAGGATGTCATCCATATGGGTTAACTTTATAAAAACAAGACTTTTAAAATATAGTGGAGTCTTTATAACACTGTATAATGAGATGGGTAGTGATCATGAAAACCTTTTGTAATACATAGACCAGGTTCTTTGTAAGTTCCTTGTAAGTTATTTTCTATCAAAATATTAAAGGAATTGTTGAATTTAAGATAAGTTATTCAGCTATTCATTTTTCTCCCAGAAAAAGATGAGACCTAAATATGCTGGCCTTTCTTTGATAACAAATATTCTATCTAGAAAATAGGTTGTGAAAAAAATATTAGCACTGTAAAATCATCATAAAGAATGATGGTGAGAAGGAGACATTTTCATTGTCTAACTGGCCGAGGAAGGCTGTGACTAAGATTAACTAAACGCTTCGTCTTCCTCAAACCCATCACCTCAGACTAGATTAAGTGCCCTCCTCCTCTCTGCAATCCTATAATACCCCGTATACACATTCATTCATTCACCTACCCCCCCCACCAACCCACCCACCCATCCTTCTATCCACCCACCCACCCACCTACCCACCCATACTACAAATATGTATTGATCACTTATTAGGTACCAGCGTTCTAGATGGTGGTTATACAAAGCAGACAGTGGACAAAAATCATCGAAAAACCCAGCTGTCATGAAACTTACATCCTAACTAGGAGACACAGATCATTTAAAAAATGAATAAGAAGCTGGTCATGGTGGCTTGAGCTATAATCCCAGCTACCTGGGAGGCTGAGACTGGAGGATGGCTTGAGCCCAGGAGTTTGAGGCTGCAGTGAGCTATGATTGTGCCACTGCACGTCAGCTTTGGTGACAGAGTGAGACTCTGTCTCTTAAAAAAAAACAAGTTATATAAGTTTGTGGTGATAAATATTATGGACAAAAAAAAAAGAGAGAGAAGGAAATTAGGGAGCGCCAGGGAATACATTGTGATTTTAACTTCAGTCATCAGAGAAAGCATCACTGAGAATACAATGCAGAGTAAAGACCCCAAATAGGTGAGAGAGTGAGAACTGCAGATTATGGGATAAGGGAACAGTAAGTGCAGGGAACAGTAAGTGCAAAAGCCTAGAGGGATTGTGCATCTGTTTTAGTTTTAGGTGAATGAGTGACCGGGAGAGGAAGCACTGAATCAGTGAAGTAATCGAGAGCAGGGCTGGCAAGCTGGGCAGAGCCTCGGCCTTGCAAGATTTAGGTTTTTATTCCACGTGAAATGGGAAGTCCCTGGAGGGTTCCTTCCATGCAGAGGTCGTGACATGGTCTGCCTCATGTTTTAACAGGGTTGTTCTGGCTGTGTTATGGAGAATAGACTGAATGGGGGCAAGTGCAGAAGTAGAGAGCTGGAAGGAGACAGGGCAGGGATCAAGGTGAGAAATGGCCCAAGGTGGCCTGGACAGAGTGAAGATGCTAAGTGTTTGCAGCTTAATTGCTATGTTACATTGAAATTGTCTACTTACTTTTTATCTCCTCCATGTACATAGTGCATTTCCAGCACCTACCACAATGCCTCACCCCTACAAAATCACAAACTGTCTCCTTTTTAGAAATGACCCATGTCCATTTTGAGGGTGGTATAGAACTCATTTCCTTGTGGCTAACCTATCTACAAAGGCAATTGAGGTAGAAAAAGTTACTTAAGGATTAAAGGAAAAATCAGTGGTTGATTGTGGGTTAAGAGAAAGCAGATGATTGGGGGAGTATGTTCTTGGTCGTAGAGACTAATTTTAAGGAAAATCTTCCTTTCCTAACAACTCTGTGTGTTTTGGTCTAAGACAGAAAACTGTTTCTATCTGATGTAATAACTTGGAACCATCACATCGCACAGTTCCAGGACATGCCTTTCCCACAGAATGCAGTGTGAATCCCTGAGGTTGTGCAATGTAGTGCTGATTTATGGATATGTATCTATCTATATCTTTGAGAAGTCTCTAGCTATTGGGAGGTGTCTCAAATTCACATAATTGCAGAAATAAAGTGAAAGGCATGATCTCACATACTATTTGTTCAGGGACTTGTGGCTTTGGATAGTTATAGTAGATTGAATAATAGTTCCCAAAAATGTCAGATCCTCATCCTTGGTACTTGTAAATACTTCCTTATGTGGAAAAAGGGACTTCGTAGAAGCTATTAAATTAAGGATCTTGAGATGGAGAGATAATCCTGGATTATGTGGGTGGGCCCAAAATACAATCACAAGTGTCTGTATGAGAAAAAGGCAGAGGGAAATTTGACATGGACAGATGAGGAAAAGACAATGTGACACAGAGGCAGAGACTGTAGTGATGCAGCCATAAGCCAATGAATGCTGACAGCCACCAGGATCTGAAAGAGGCAAGGAAGGGCTTCTTCCCTGGAGTTTTTGGAGGGAGCTCCAACATCGTGTCTTTGGCCCAGCAGTACTGATTTTTGGTCTTTTAGCCTCCAGAACTGTGAGAGAATAAATTTTTGTTGTTTTCAGCCAGGAAGTTTATGGTAATATTGTTACAGCAGCCACAGGAAGCAAGTACACTACTATGGTAGTAGCTTTAACTTATTTCTTGTGTGGTCATTTATCCTCAGAAAGAGCAACTACATTTTCTGTCTTTAGATTTGTCTATGAATATTTCATCAGTGACTCTATGCACAACAGTGATTTTAAAGCGAAGGCAAGGTGATTATAGCACTCTTTGGTAGGAAACACCTTCTACCTCCTGAACTGTTAAGCCAGGATCCTCCTAATTTAGGGTATGAGAAGTCTGTTTGCTAAATAACATTTTTATAAATAGCAAATAGTGGTTGAAAGGAAATTATACAACTGAGCCATCTTGCTTTATGATTTTACTTACTTAATGGTTAAAAATCGATCTATTCAAAGATTCCAAATGACCCACATGCGTATCCATCTTTCTGTTTTCCCTGAAAAAACTGAGAGCAAGCTTTTATCTGGAGTAGAAGCTCTATGGGACATGTAGCAGATGAGTTAACACTATGCATGATGCTAAAAAACCTAGTTAAATGTGACTCCAAACTCAATCTTACTTGATCTTTCTTCATCTTGATACCTCACAACCCTCTAACCCCTGAATCATGGGAAGATTCTAGAAGTCTCATGAAGACTAAAACACTGAGGAATGTTGAAGATGTTTTAGCTGAGAGGCTTATTGCCTAAGTTCCCACAATCTCTGGGAGTGTTTCTTTGCTAACTTGCCCCATTTAGATGTGGAATTTATTACCAAAGATGGAAACCCTGCCTCCAGGGTCCAATCTTCTTGGGTGGACTATGAAGCTGTTCTTCTCTGAAGTCCTGCTGTCTTCCCCAGTATCTTGAGTGCTGGAGGTATGGCTCCAGTGACTCATGGAACCTATGAACCATGGCAATATTGTATCACTGTGACTCAGTGCTTTTCTCTACCTTCCAAAAGCCCGCAATTGTCTTCTCTCCTCTAAGTATTTTCAATGAACTTTGATTCTAGCAACAAAAATCATAAGGGAAAAGTCTTCAGGTAACATCTTTTGGCCTTGCCATCTAAATCCTCTAAGTCAGATGTGAGAAAACTATGGCCTGTGGGCTAAATCCAGCCTACCTCCTGTTTTCTTTTTTAACAAATAAAGTTTTATTGAAAGACACCCATGCCTATTTACTTATGTATTACAATACATAAGTAGCTGCTTTTGTGCTACAGTGGCAAAGTTGAGTACTTGAGACAGAGATGGTATGACCTGCAAGGCCTAAAATGTTTAGTATCCGACCCTTTACAGAAAAAGTTCACAGACCCCTGCTTTAAGTCAAGGGAACTCAGTGTCTGATTACCATCTTTTAACAGAGATGGAAGGTACTGAGAGGGCTGAACTGGACTGAATTACTGCCACAGGATATCCTGCCACTTAGGCCCAGAGGTTGTGGGAAGTCTGAGTTAACTGGAGGCCCAACACGATTTCTATCCAATTCCGAATGATCCTTTGCTCTTGAGCTACTGCAGGGATGGTGGCAACACACATCCCAAAGGTGATCTCACTCTCCATTTACCCACATTCCAAGGCAGGCCAGATCTAACTGGATTGTTCAAGGATGCTTCCGTTGAGGCTGTACCCTCTGTCCATTTGGGTTTCCTCACACATCCTCCACAAGTCCTCAGGCTGCTTCATGTGTGGACGAACTAGACTGGAAGATGCGGAAGGACAGGCCTTCCAGACAAAGAGCTCTTCCTCAAGATCCCCTGGCATATTGTGCTGTGCGCACTGGAGGTGCAGGAGCATCCCTACTGTGTACTACATTAACTGTGAGACCCAACCTTCTGCTCAGAGGATGACAACAGATGGATGCAAATTGTCCTATGATTGCCATTTTGGAATTGCCATTTGAAGACAGTGGTGACCTGTGGGTCTGGAGGAATCACTGCAGGGTGGGACATACGTATCAAATTCTGCGACCTGGGTCAGTTGTGGTGGTGTCTACTTTGGGACACTTCACAAAGAAAGAAGAGGGAAATAAAATGATGCCTATATAATTGCCTCATGGAAAAGATTCCCTATCATGTTACAGAAATATAGTCCACTATGTAATGACTCTGGAGGACGATAGCGTCCAGATTCCTCTTCAGTATGGTGTGTGGTTGGTTGTTAGTTTGTATAGAATGAATGATGGCCTCTGTTTGCCTGCCAACCAAATGTGGGACACTCAGAAAAGCCATTTTTTCACATCAGACAGATCTGGATTCAGATTTTGGGCTTACTTCATTCTGCCTTTGCCACTTTGGTCAATTTAATTACCTTTAGTTTTATCACCTGTAAGATGGGAATACTGTTTCTTGATTCATAATGTTATTGTCAAGATGAAGTAAAAGAGTTAATAGAAAAGACTTCCACACTGCTGGAATAAATAGTAGTCACTCAATTCTTTGCCATTTTCAGCTTGTCTTATTGTTGAACTAAACAAAATTCCCAAGGAGATTTGTGAATTTATTGAACACATTTTATTGAAGAGGTGGTAGGAGCATTGGTTCAGCCAAAAAAATAAAATAAAATAAAATTTAAGATTAGTATAAAGTAATAAGGATAGATCTACAGTTGTTATTAAGGGAAGGTAGGATCTGTATGTATTTATACCCCAGTATGGTGGTTTTCTTTGTAATGCTGGAAACTGTTGTCAGCCTGAGAAAATAGCAATAACAATGTTTCATTTATGGACACAGCTTTCGACCCCATCAGGACCCTGGTACAAAAGGCCAGTGGAAGCTGGGAGGGCTCAATGGATAGGAAGCTTGGCACTGATAGTAACAAATACTGCCAGTAATAATAGCATATTCCAGCTTCTATATAAAGGTTGGGACTGGGCCAGGATGGAAGTTAGAAGAGAGCATAGGTTCTGTGCTACTTCCAAAAGGTATTTCGTTCTTCCCGTATTCTTTGAGATCAGAACAAAGAAACAATTGACTGGATATAGAAGTTTCATGACAAGTAAATGACATTTTGTTCAGGATAATTGTAACGTTTGCATTGTTTCCTTTTGACAGTTGATCAAAAGGAAATTTAAATGTACAGGGCTAACTGCCCCCATGTAGGTCAATAAATAAGCTAGTGCATTCAGTTTTCATCCTAGGGACTCTGGAAGGCAAACTTAGGAGTCTTTCCAGAATTTTCCTCCTCAGTTGACTCAGTTGGCATTCCCCTATATAATTGTTTCAGTGGTGCTGCCACTGGGTGCTTGTCAGCCTCTGCCATATTCAGAGAATTGTGTGGCTTCCTTCTAAAGCTTTGCTGCATTCCGATCTTAAATCCCAGTTAAAGAACTACACATTCTGAGGATAGTCTTGAATTTTCTAATATTTTGAGAGCCCATCAGACCTGTAATGTCCTCACTTCTTCCTATTTAGAATTTATTTTTTCCATACTGTTAACCTTAAGAAGCCAGGAGACTGGTGGTTTTTGCATTTTTTTTTTATTTGCTCAATGTCTTGCCAGGATTGTCCAAAAATATTGTTTTAAAACCTTTGTCCTAAAGAGCTCTGTGAAATTACAAGGCAAGCCAAACTCAGCATGTTGGTTGGAGTGAAGTTCACCAATGGGGAGGCCTTATAAACAGAAACTTAGACTTGCCGGGCGCGGTGGCTCACGCCTGTAATCCCAGCACTTTGGGAGGCCGAGGCGGGCGGATCACAAGGTCAGGAGATCGAGACCACTGTGAAACCCCGTCTCTACTAAAAATACAAAAAATTAGCCGGGCGCGGTTGTGGGCGCCTGTAGTCCCAGCAACTCGGGAGGCGGAGCTTGCAGTGAGCCGAGATCGCGCCACTGCACTCCAGCCTGGGCGACAGAGCGAGACTCCGTCTCAAAAAAAAAAAAAAAAACCTTAGACTTGAAGGAAGACCATTGAAGGATTCTTCTTGTCTTTCCTATTGATGCCTCTTAGAATTGTAGCCTTTTAAACAGAGGTTCCAGTACCTAGTTTTTCAGCCAGTTCTAAGATTTCTCTTTTGCTTCTTTTTCAATTATGTAGAAAATGGCCTAGCTAACAGTAGGAGGAAAACAAAAGAATTTTACATTCTACATGCTCACTGTATTTTTAATTGCCTAAAACTGTGACTACTTGCCAAAATTATTCTGGCATTCTATGAAGAGATGCCATTTGTCATCAGAAAACTTTTGAACTCTACATAAATGCAAAGTATCAGAGGATTTTTTATATCCAGACAAGGCTTATAAAAACAATTAGACTGTACTTTTTGGGTTTTTCTTGGGTCGAATATGATTCTGATCATCAGAAAGGGATTTCTCATTCACTCCTTGATGAATTGCATCAGTAAGGGTCTACTCAGGAAAAAGAAGGCATGTTAGGTATGTCAAACAAAGGAGGTTTAAGACAGACCTGATTGTAAAAGAGCTGAAGGAACAAAAAAGAGGGAGGGTTGGGTAACCCAGAAATTAGATTGTGAGGCTGCTACCACTGGAAGAATGGAAGTGCTGAGGGGAGCCAGCACCCCGACTTGTGCTCACTGGAACTGTTGGAGTTGCATCTGTTTTGGAACTTCCTGTTTGTACCTGCTGGAATTACAAAGGCTGCAGGAGCTCGCAGCTGTTCAAGGCTGCTGCTACTGCTGCTGCTGGAACAGCCAGCACCACAGGAGCCCAGAACTGCTGTCTGCCACCACTGCCAGAACTGACTGCCACTGCTGGGTATGTAGCTGGAGCAGAGAGAAGAACAATGGTTTCTCCCCCTTCGCCCTTTCCACGTCCACCGATGTCTCCCACTGCTTTGATCTAATTGGAAGCCAGTTGTCAGGATTCTGGGAAATGTAGCTTGAAGGGTTTGCTGAGCCTGGAAGAGAGGGAATGGAATTGAAACCAAGTAGGCAATCGACCAGCTCCTTTCTCTCCTTCATGAAGCGGTGGAATGTGTTCTGGGTGAACCTGCCATGGAATATGGCAATGTGTGACACGTCCTTGCCAGCTCTGTGAATGAGTAAATGTTCACTTGGCTTTCTTTTCCTTCCACAAAATATTTTTAATTTTGAGTAGCTTCCACTTACTTAATATTTAAAGATAGACTATGACTACAAAAATCGAGCAATACATTCTATAATTTGTCTTCCGTAATTTGTTTCTTTAGAAAGTTTTGGAAGGAAGGCAACTGACATTGATTTATGCTTTTACAAAGATGTTAGGTGACATACAAACATTTTTCATTTAATACTTACAACAACCTTATGCAGTAAGAATAACTTTTATCCCCAAAAGCAGTGTCTGGAGGAAAGTTTCACAAGCTCTTCATCTCCAGAGCCAGGAGGAGACCTCTGTCTAACACTTTCCATCCAGCCAGCGTGTGGGAGGCTCATATGCTGGAAAAAAATTACATTTTTTTTTTTCACTTAGAGCCCAAGAGGTTCCTGGATATGGGAAGAATAGGATTTATGAGTAGATTGCCAAAGTGTTTTTTTCCCCCACTTTGTGGTGCTGCTATGAGCTCAAAGAAACAATGTGTACTCCAGTGGATAGAGGTGCCAATCTTGAATTTGCAGAGGACTTGGCTTGAATTTCTTGACAGCACAGCTTCCAGTCTTTCTTTTATAGTTTTTAGTTACATCCAATAGATTGGAAGCACTTTGATGATGCCATAGTGTCATGTTCATCTCTGAATCCTAAACAGGACCTGGTGGAGGGCTGGCACCTCGAGAGGCTCAACAAAATGTGTGACTATTTAACTGTGGGTGTTGGAAGGCTCTGCCTCCTTCATGGATCACACAGGATCTATAATCTTCAGAGACAACTTGGTTCAAATCCAGACTCACTGCTTACCAGCTATATGACCTTGGGAAAGTTATTACTTTTTCTATAATCTCTTCTGTAAAATGGAGATAATACCTACCTATCAAAGGTCATTGTAAGAATATGTTGGTTAATGTATATAAAGTTCTTGGCATTATGGTGAGCATATGATAAATGCTTAATGACTACCTGTTTACCATTGTGTCATTTCTTACTGAAGTTAACATATATTAAAAAATCAATTTGATCACTACTCATGAGCAGTGCACTGATTTGAAAATATTTGTAAATAAGAGACCATCTATATATAAACGAACTTTGCTTCTTTTGCATGTTGAGTGCCTGGAAGCTTTCTGCAGGGAAAATCAACTGGTTGAATTTGAAATGGCCTGAGTTTTGGATAAAGATGCATGAATCAAATCTTGTGTATATGCATGTGTATACTCGTGCACGTGGTGTCTTTATGACATTATTCTCTTTTGAAAAACAATTCTTTGGAACTTCATGTTTCGATTTACTTACCATGAGCTTTCTATATACTTGATGATTAAAATGTCCCCATTTGGTCTTGCTCTCTGATTGCTTTCCCAAATTTCTGGTTATTTGCCATTTCATGCTATGAAAGCACAAGAAGATGGGTGCCAATGTAGTTAACTCAAATATTGCCTGCATATTTCCAAGTGTATTGTTTTGAAGACAGTTAAATAGTCACACATTTGTTGAGCTTCTCGAGGTGCCAGCCCTCCACCAGGTCCTGTTTAGGATTCAGAGATGAACATGACACTATGGCAGTCATCAAAGTAAATAAAAACTATAAAAGAAAGACTGGAAGCTGTGCTGTCAAGAAATTCAAGCCAACTCCTCTGCAAATTCAAGATTGGCACCTCTAACCACTGGATATGTCAAGGGACAGCATATCCTGACATTGGTAGCTTTGGTTTAACCTGGAAAAGCTGATTTGGAATTAGCCATGTCATGCACCATTACAGAGCCAGAATTTTTTTACAGCCTATCCTATTCTTGAGCAGGGATTCCTTCCTTACCAGGGCACATATTACTTTGGCAAAAATTATAGAGACTGGATATCAATTTTCAGGAAATTCTAAACCGGTATTAATTGGGTTTCCTTTATTTTTTTACAGTATAAAACCCTAGTCCAAGTTTAAGAAACCCCTCTTGAGACAGTTCTCTAAATTCAAATCATAACTCTGTTTGGGGAGTCTTTACCCCTCAAAATATAAGTTTATTCATTCATTAATCGATTCATCTACTCATTTATTTATTTAACAAATACATTTTGAGTGCCTGCAGTGTACCAGGTACTGTTCAATGCTGTGAACACATACAGAGTGAACAAAATAGGCCAAGTCCCTGGTTTAAAAATGTTAAAGCTAAAAGGGACCTTAAATTTTGGTGCTGTATTTTCATTAAAGGCAAGATTATATAAGTATATAAAATCACTGGAGGTCAGTACACAGAAGATGGGAGAATTGTCT
This sequence comes from Macaca fascicularis, assembly GCF_037993035.2. Classification (NCBI taxonomy): domain Eukaryota; kingdom Metazoa; phylum Chordata; class Mammalia; order Primates; family Cercopithecidae; genus Macaca; species Macaca fascicularis. The sequence continues at coordinate 111,427,569 of NC_088382.1, read as the reverse complement.
TTCAGACAGTCAACTCTGCTTCATACCTGAAGTCCCTCTTAATAATAAAACAAATTAAAATATCTAACCCTCATAGTTGTAAAGGAGGACATCAGTTAGAATAGTTATGGCTAGTAACAGCTCACCTAATTTAAAATGGTTAGACAATAGAGTTTAACAAAACAAAACATTAAAAGGAAGGGTGGCTTTAGGCACTATTTCTTCCACAGGTGCAGGAGGTAACAGGGTCTGAGCCCCATTTGTTTGAAATTCTCATGGAACGTCAGCCAGCTCGTTTGCTCCTGTGCTCCTGGCAGTGCGTTTGCAGCTGGGCAGTGGGTTCTCTCCTTTCCTCTTCACTCTGTACCACGGGCACTGCTGCTGTTCATCTCACTAAGTGTTATTCATATGAAGAATTAGAATACTGCAACTACAAATGAGTTCACTCCTTCTTTAAGATCCCAAATCTTTTAAATTATATACACAGATATGTATGACGGACGAGTGTCAAAAATGGCCTGGTGCTGTCAAACAAACAATTCTGGCAAAACCCAAGGGGTGGGAAGAGATTTACAGGGGAGAGCAACATAGAGCTTATGTAGTAAAAACTAAAGAAGAAGAATAATCTCACTGGGATAAACTGGGAATTGGGGAAAGAATGTGCAAAGCTATGTCTGGTGAAGAATTGAAATCTGGGTCTCAATAAGTAAAGGAGTAATGGTCATAATACAATTTACAGACAAGAAAATACAAATGGCAAACAAATACATCTTTAAAATGTTCAACCTTTCCGGTAACTCAAGAAATAAAAATCCAAATGATGTCAAGCTATTATTTGGCATTTATTAAACTAAGAACAATACATAAAAAATAAACATTATGTGTTTATAAGTAAACAAATATATATGATGTAGTGCTGACAAGCCTGTGGGAAAATGGTATATTTAATGCTTGTTAGTGTCAATAACAGTTTACAGTTCATTTAAAAGTCTGAAGAGAAATTCTGTCAAAAAGCATAACAATTTTCATACCTACAGCTAAGTAATCACTCTCTTTAGGATTATTCCCAAAGAAGCAATTTGAAGGAAGAAAAGTGATGTATAAAGATGCTTATTTTTATTTTTTATTTTTATTTTCTTGAGATGGAGTCTCGCTCTGTTGCCCAGGCTGGAGTGCAGTGGCGCGATCTTGGCTCACTGTAACCTCTGCCTCCCAGATTCAAGAGATTCTCTTGCCTCAGCTCCCGAGTTGCTGGAATTACAGGCATGTGCTACCATGCCTGGCTAATTTTTGTATTTTTAGTAGAGATGGGGTTTCACCATGTTAATCGGTTGGTCTTGAACTCCTGACCTCAGATGATCCACCTGCTTAGCCTCCCAAAGTGCTGGGATTACAGGCATGAGCCACTGCACCTGGCCCTAAAGATGCTTATATATTGTCATTTATAATAGGGAAAATCTAGAAGCAACTGAACTCTGTGGCAATCAGAAAATGGGTAAAAATAGTATGACATATTAGTTCACTGTAATTTGGCTAGAAACTGAAAAAGATGTGAAGAGGAGAAACATGGAGGTGTTGAAGGCTTGTGGAAGATATTTATTAGCCCACATTGAAAAACAGAGGGAAAATTTTTGGCTTCTCAGTGTTCTGGAATTGAGTGTTGGCTCTTACATGAATATGTAACTCCACCTGTGAAGTCTGGTGTCTCAGGTGAGTGCCGTATGCTCTCCTGAGATGGCATTCTCCTGTCTGTAATCATGGTACTTACCTCCAGGGGATAGCGTGAAGATCAAGTGAGATCATTCGCATGAAACACTCAGCGCAGTGGCAATTGCAAAACAAGCCAAGGAAATCGCTACCTAAATATTATTACTGTAACTGTGTTTATTTTTTTCTTTGTCAAATTAAGAATTAGAAAAGAGCCTGAGAAAAATGGAGAAAAGGTCCTGTGCATGATAATGGAATGGATGGAAGTTTTATTTTTAAGCATTTCACATTATAATGTTTAATAATTTTTAAACGTTGACATTTTAAAAAATATATTTCTGAGTCCAAATACTTCCCAGGGCAAAGTCCTCATACCAGGGCCTCGTCTCTCAAGCAGCTGGAAAGCCTGACTTCATAGCCCGACCACAAGTGCTCAGAATGCAAATACGAAACTACAGAGTCCACCATACAGATTTAAAATGAACTGATTGTATCTTTATCCTTCCCGCAGCTGTTTTGGGAGAAACCGCTCTTCTTAGATGTCTGATTATTCCACACCTGTGAGGATATAGTATTGCTCCTTGAGAACCAAATCATGTTTGAAATCTCTGGTGTCAGAGGGTCTTTAAAAAATGGATGGCTTAGCATTTCCTCAGAATGCTGCATTCACGGGAGGGGCCTTCCACCTGACCTGTCGGGAACAATGCATCTTTCAGTCTGCTGGGCAGTGAATGGGATGCTCTGAACTCCTCTCTTTAGGGTTATTATTCTGAAATCCTCATTGTCGGCAATGCCTTCTTGGCAGCTGGACAGTAAAATGCATCTATCAATTCAGTCTCTTTCCTTTTTTTTTTTGGTAGCTGCTTGGCTAAAGAAGCAAAAACCAGCATAGTTGCATTTTATTCTGGGCACCTGCATTATTTATGCTGTCAGAAATTCTAGGCAAGAGGCTGAAACCGTGATTATTATTAGGCTTGGGAACTGTGTGGACAAGCAAAAGAGACTTTCTTTTAATGTGGGTGACAGGAAAATGAAATGACAATCCGGAAAGAACAAACTCCAAGGCATGAACTTCTAAAATGATCTGCCAATTAACTGTGAAGAGGATGGCATCCTAATCAAGCGCTTGATCTACTTACCAGGCGCTCCCTGAGGCTCTTCTGCTGGCTCCACCAAGTAGAAGGAAAAAGCTGATTCCGTTAGCCGTGTAGAACACCTTCCCAAAAGGAAGAACAGGGACTTCTATTCTGGCACATGAATCATTCTCAGAAGGGCTCGACTTGGGTTCAGCCAAGGAATTGGACTGGACAGAAGTGCAAAGAGAGGCAGGAACATCCTAAATGGCTTCTGTGGCTTGTGTGATGAAAATATCGTCTTCTGGGTTTAAAAGGGATAGAAACACTCTGAAGGGCAAGCCATGAAGAGAGCAGGGATGTGCTGATTTCATCTTTTTTTAAAAAAGACACTTTTAAAAGAGTAGTTTTAGGTTTATAGCAAAGTTAAGAGGAAGATGCAGAGATTTCTCATTTACCCCTGCCCCCACAACATGCATAACCTCCTTCATTGTCAACATCCACAGTGGCACATTTGTCACAACTGATGAAACTACTTTGACACATAATCACCCAAAGTCCATAGTTTGCATTATAGTTCGCTCCTGGTGTTATACATTCTATGAGTTTGGACAAATGTGTAATGACATGAATTCACCATCACAGTATTGTAGCAGGGACAACATTTTACCTCTGTTTCTTAGGGTTTTTTAGCTGGTCCCAAGAATTAAATTGACATAAGACAGATCAACAGGAGAAAAATGTACAAATATAATACAAGTTTTATATGACCCAGGAGCCCTCCTCATAAGGAAACAAAGACCCAAAGAAGTGACAAAACCTAAATGCTTCTACATTAGGTTGAACAAAGACAGGCAATTGTGAAAAAGTAACTAAATTACATTGTAGGGGCACGGCAAAAGTAAGATATGAATTATTTTAACAAGGCCTGTTTGTATAGAATTCTTCCAGCCATGACTTTCCACTACAGAATGTTTCTTTTCTTTTCATACAGAGAGGATGTCTTTCACATCGGAGTTTTTATCTCCTGTTTTCAGGAAGAAATTAGGGAGATTAGAGTCTCCTTGCATACTGTTTTATAAGTGTGTTTTTCTCAGAATAATCCTTATACCACAGTGAAATATTTTGGGGTACATATTCTGCCACCTTTCAGTATCATATGTGTAGTTTCACTGCCATAAAAATACTCTGTGCTCCACCTATGTAAATCTCCCTCCCTCTGACCCTCTAGAAAACACTGATCTTTTTATTGTATCCATAGTTTTGCCTTTTTAAAATAATGTCTTATAGTTGGAATCATACAGTATGTAACCTTTTCATATTGGCTTCTTTCATTTGGTAATATGTGTTTAAGGACCCTCCCTGTCTTTTCATGGTTTTGTAGCTCATTCTTTTTTAGCACTAAATACTATTGCATTGTCTGGATGTACCACAATTTATCCACTCACCTACTGAAGGATATCTTGGTTGTTTCCAAGTTTTGGCAATTGTGAATAAAGCTACTATAAACACCTGTGTGCAGGTTTTTGTGTGGACATCATTTTTCAGCTTATTTAGGTGAATACCGACGAGTGTGATTGCTGGATCATATATTAAGAGTATGTGTAATTTTGTAAGAAACTGTCAAACTGTCTTCCAAAGTGGCTGTACCATTTGCATTCCAGCAGTGAATGAGAGTTCCTGTTGCTCCACATCCTCACCAGCACTTGGTGATGTCAGTGTTCCACATTTTGGGCATTCTAATAGATGTGTTGTAGTATCTCACTTTAATTTACATTCCCCTGATGATATCTAATGTGAAGCATCTTTTCATATGCTTATTTGCTGTCTGCATATCTTGTTTGGTGAGACATCTGTTAAAGTCTTTGGGCCATATTTTAATCACGTTGCTTCTTTTCTTATCGTTGAGTTTTAAGAGTCCTTTTTCTAGATGTAATTTTTGTTTGTGGATATCCAATTGTTCTAGCACCATTTGTTGAAAAGACTGTCTGTGCTCTATTGTATTGCCTTTTCTCCTTTGCCAAAAATCAGATGACTGTATTTGTGTGGGTCTATTTTCGAGGTCTCTATTCTGTTCCATTGATCTATTTGTCTATTCTTTCACCAGCACCACACTGTCTTATTACTGTAGCTTTATAGTAAGACTTGAAGTCAGGTAATGTCAGTCCTCCAACTCTGTTCTTCTCCTTCAATATTGGCTGGCTATTATGAGTCTTTTGCCTCTCCATATAAACTTTATAATAAGTTTGTCAATATCCACTAAATAACATGCTGGATATTTGATTGGGATTGCTTTGAATCTATAGATCCAGTTAGGAAGAACTGACATCTTGACAATATTGAGTCTTCCTATCCATAAACATGGAATATCTCTTTATTTATTTAGTTCTTTGATTTTGTTCATCAAAGTTTTATAGTTTTCCTCATAAAGATCTCGTACATAGTTGTTAGATTTATACCTAGGTATTCCACTTTGGAGGATGCCAATGTAAATGGTATTGTGTTTTTAATTTCAGATTGTATTTGTTCATTGGTGGTATATAAAAAAGTAATTAACTTTGTATCCTGCAACCTTGCTATAATCCCTTATTAATACAGGAGTTTTTTGTTAATTCTTTTGGCTTTCCTACATAGATGATCATGTCACCTGCAAACAAAGTTTTATTTCATCCTTCCCAATCTGTCTACCTTTTATTTCCTCTTCTTGTCTTATTGCATTGGCTAGTACTCCCAGTATGATGTTGCAAATGAGTAGAGACACCCTTGCCTGATTCTTGTTCTTAGTGGGAAGCTGTGACTTTATCACCTTAAGTATGATGCTAGCTGTAGGTTTTCTGTAGATATTCTTTGTCAAGTTAGGGACATTCCCCTCTATTCCCAGTTTACTGAGAGTTTTTAATCGTGAATAGGTGTTGGATTTTGTAAATGCTTTTTTGATCTTTTGATATAATCATGTGATATTTCTTTTTTAGCCTGCTGATGTGATTAATTACATGATTTGATTTTGAATGTTAAACCATACCTGGTGTAAATCCCATGTAGTTATGGAGTATAATTTTAAAAATATATTGTTGGATTCAATTTGCTAACTTTTTATTGAAGATTTTACATTCTGTTTATGAAAGATATTAGCTCATAGTTTTTTTGTAATGTCTTTGGGTTCGGTACTAGGATAATGCTGGCCACATAGAATGAGTTAGGAAGTCTGTTTTCTTCTATCCTCTGAATGAGATCATTGAGAATTGGTATAACTTCTTCCTTAAATGTTTGGTAGAATTTACCAGTGAACCTATCTGGGCCTGGTGTTTTCTATTTTGTAAGGGCATTAATTATTGATTCAATTTCTTTAATATATAAAGGCCTATTCAGATTATTTATTTTGATAACATTTCCAGAGACACTTTTCTGAGTTTAATCACTAGATTGTCTTCAAGTCTGCAGTTTTATGTAGTAAAAATGGGCAAGCATCTGACATGTGGGGAAGGGTAGAGGGTCTTTATGTATATGGACGGATTTTCACCATGAATTCTAATCTTGGGACTTTTCTATGGCAAAATCTGGACCAACCCTATAATAAAAGCCATTTTAAAGATGTCTAGTTTCTGCAGATGTTCTGTTTTCTGAGGGTGATCATGTGATGTTATTGAAGCCTTCCATGCACATTGTGCGAGCTGTGTAATGCAAAACCTGAGGGGTATTTACATAGTGGTTTTTGTGCCAAAAGAAAATATGTTCACTTTATAATGAGCATGTGTTACCTTTAGAAATGGGTGGAAATTTTTTAAAGGGCTTCACTTAAAATATTTTAAATTGGCCTTGAAGTCAAATGACATAGGTTTCAATCTGCCACCAACTAGCTGTGTATCCTTGAGCAAGTAGCTCAGTTACATCCTTGTTACATTGGCTTACAAAACCCTCCCTAAGCTGTCCCATGTTTGCCTAGTTCATCTGGTGCTCCCTACTCTTTTTAGCATTCTGGAATTCTGGTTTCCTTTTCAATTCCTCTAACATGCCATGCTGCAATGGTTTTAATCATACCTTTTGCTCTGCTCAGCACTTCTCCCAACTCCTCATCTGGCTCATTCCTCTTTCTTATTGACTCAAAGGTCATATCCTTAGAGAGCCCTTCTATAAAACTCAAGACTGAGTTAGATCCTCCTGGACAAGCACCAGTAGCTATCTTTCTGTATCGTTATTTGTTAAATGTTGAAATTCTTCAGTAACTGTGTCATGAGGCCAAGGTCTGTGTCTTTCTTGTTCACTGCTGTCTCCCCCAGCCTAGCACAGTGCCTGCCACACAGAAAGCACTCATTGAAGATTTTTGAAGGAAAGAATGAACGAATGAACTGAGGTAGAGAATCTCCAAGATTTTTTTCCATTTTGAGGAGTCAGTGGCATTAATTCAGTAAAGAACAAGGATGTGCTGATGGTGTTTGTATGTGCTCATTTGCTTTCAAGTGATAGAACACCCACTCAAACTGGCTTAGGAAAAAGGAGAAGTTATTGGTATGATACTGAGGTGGCTCAGAGAATCTAAAGAGGAATTGTAGGGACTAGAGAGGCCCTGAGGAGTTCAGAGATTGTAACTGGGAACTCATGCTGGTAGGAATCTGACTTCAAGTCCCTAATTCCTTTAGAGGGTTCCATTGTTACTCAATCCCAAGTGGACAGCCTTCATGGGTCATACATCTTCCTTTCATCCATTATTCTCCTCTTCTGGTGAGGGTAACTCCCTATTGCCTCTCAGTTCCCATTTTTGTTTTGACTCTCTTTACTGTCAATTGAGGATTTCATGGTGAAGTTTCTTATTAAAAATTGCTTGAAGAACAAGCCAATGTCAAGTCTTGATGTTCTGGAATTTTTTTTTAGTCCTTGTCAGCCACGACACAAAGTGGATCCAGACTGTCTGGGCTCTCACTTCTCTTTAGTTAAGTTGCTGAGCTCAGGGGATATTGACTTTACATTATGGAAAACTCAATAACTGAACATCTCATTTTGGATGTAGAAAAATTTAGGCTCTAAAAGCTTTAGTGGTGAGCTTGGTTCATAGACTGCTTTGGTGATGGTAATAAAGGGCTGGATTTTTATATAACCCCTGAGTCTCTACCCGGTGCCCTTTGAATGACCACACTGGCTCTTGAGAGAGAACCTGCATTTGGTTCTTCGGTTGATACCTACTTAGAAAACCAATGTTGTCATTTTGCACAGATAAGACTATGGAAAAGCAACATAGCCTCAAGGCAGGTTTAACAGGACACATTCCCAGGATGGCTGTGTAAATTAACCATCCCACTCCATTCTGAGAACAAATGTTTTCTGCAATGCTATATTTGAATTGTAGATGATAGAAAAAGAGTAGTGCAGTCCTTTGATTTCTTTTCTTGCTTGTGTTTAGCACATTCTCTGATATAAGCCACATAGGCCAGTTCTTGAAAACTGTCATTGCAGTTTAAGTCCTTTTGTAAACAGAAATTCTAGAATCAGAGGACTTGACAGAAACTACCAAAAGCCACCTAGGCAACTTTTTGCCTCTGGGAGGCCTGCCATGAAGACCCTGCAGTAGGTTTTTCAGTAGTGGATTCACTCCAAGCTCGAAGGAACATCTCCCTCCCCTGAGGCCCCACAGCACTTTGCTGTACTTCTCTTGGGATGCTTAAACTCTCTCCCATTTTCTTCCCTATCACCGTTTTAAGGGCTTATCTTTGCTTCTTCCATAAAGTCTTGCTCGGAACATGTACTCAGCATGCATTTGTTGCCTGTATTAATTTCCTATTGCTGTTATAACAAATTACCACAAACTTGGTGACTTTAAACAATGCAGATTTACTGTGTTACAGTACTAGAGGTCAGAGTTCCAAAATGGTCTCATTGGGTTAAGGTGTAGACAGGCTTTATTCGATTCTGTAACCTCTAGGAAAGATCAACTTCCTTTCCTTTTCGAGCTTCTAGAGGCTGCCTACATCTTTGGCTCATGGCCCCTTCCTCCATCTTCATAGCCAACTGCAGTGGGCCAAGACCCTCTTATGCTGCCCTATTTCTACCTTCTTCCACTTTGAAGAACTCTTGTGATTACATTGGGTTCACTGTATAATTCAGGATAATCTCTCTATTTTAAGGTCAGCTGATTGGCAACTTTAATTCCTCTTTGACATGTGAGATAACATACTCACAGGTTCCAGGGATTCGGACATGGACACATGGGGAGCAGGTACAGGGGAGCATGAATCTGCTTATCACATTGCCCAAACACAACTGAAATCAGTAACCTGACTATTGGAACAGTATTGACGGCTGCCTCCTTTTTTCAAGTGGCTTTCTGAAAATTCATAATAAACATTTTTTTCTGAAATTGATTTTTCAAAATATTCCCAGGAGGGGATAGGTATGCTGTAAATGTCCCAATTAATTATTTTTCTGCATTAGGATTTATATATATTTGATTTTATTAAAGCAAGATTAATCTCTATTACACTGTGAGAACATTGATTTATATAAATCTGTGTAAGGGTTATGATAGAAAAGCTTTTGCATTAAAAAAAGAACTAGGCATTAGCAACTCTTTGAGTATGTGGTGTGTGCTTTTTTAGGGAAAGCTTTTTGAGAAGAGACACTAATATCAGCAAAGTAATAAACTAATGTCCTATTTCCTCTCTCTTGTAAAAAAATAAATTTAATAGGCTAAATATTATCCTAGGCTGTGGTTTGTACTGTCATCAGATGCTACTAAATAGAAATTTGGGCTATGAAAATATAAATATAAATTCATAATTCTCCTGATGTTAAGAACTGTTATAATTTACTGACTAAGGAATTGAGTGGAAGCAGAAAAATCACATTTCTAACAGATCCATTTTTTAGAAAGCATAACTTAGGGTAAACTGGACCTTAAATAGCATATTTCTTAATTATTCTCCCTAATTATGGAGAGTAGCTCTTTCAGTCTAACTGTACCAGCTACACTGCTAAATTTGAGCATTACTCCTTACAATCACCCTTGAAGGTAGTTACTAATATTGCCAACTTAAGGACAATACAATCAAGGCATAAAGGGGTTAAGTAAATTGTCCTAAAGTCACATAAATAAAAAGTCATATTTGGAGAGTCCATATTTAATTCAGAGTGTGCCTGACTTCAAAGTTTATACTCTCTCTATTATAACACAGCAAGAGTCCTTGGTGCCAACATTTTGCACAGAAACTCAACAAAATGTGTGACTTTAGACTGGAGATCAATTTTAGAATTACTTCTCTGCTCTTGTTTGTAGGCGTTGCACTGTCAACACAGGCACCACACGGAAAGAATCTACATTTATCACTCTGCTCAGCCCTACTTCCTCATTCTTTGGAAGCAGAGAGAAATAGAATTTGTGATGATTTGTAAAAGTCAGATTTATAAATGTACAGTGGTGTCAGCCTGACAACAAAGAGAGATTCATGGTCTTGAAACAATCTTTAAAAAAAAAAAAAAAAAAGAGCGCAGGCCAAGTGCAGTGGCTCACACCTGTAATCCCAGCACTTTGGGAGGCTAAGGCAGGCAAATCACTTGAGGTCAGGAGTTCGAGACCAGTCTGGCCAACATGGCCAAATGACTGGTTTTAAGTAGAGCTATATTTGGCTGTCTCTTTCCCAGTCTCTCTGTTATATGGTCTGCTTCATTTGATATCACACCCAGCTGTTAGGCTCCACTAATAAACACGACGGGGTTTAGTAGAAACCCCATCTCTACTAAAAATACCAAAATTAGCTGGGTGTGGTAGTGCATGTCTGTAATCCAAGCTACAGGAGGCTGAGGCAGGAGAATCACTTGAACCCGGGGGATGAAGGTTGCAATGAGCTGAGATCACGCCAGCACACTCCAGCCTGCACAACAGAGTGAGACTCTGTCTCAAAAAAATAAATAAAAGTTTAAAAAGAGCAAAAACACAGATTCTACTATAACATTTGCACTAGTTGTACTGGATGCTGTTGATGGAAAAATAATATTTTGTAACTTTCCTTTTATATAGGAGATTAAATATAAAGAGGTGATTTGTGGACCATATTCTTACAAAACAAAATCCTTAGTTTCCTGTGAGAAGCTCTCTGTCTCTGCGAAAAGACTTATTTACCTCATTCAAACTGCGAAAAGGCATGCAGGGTGAAAGAAGAGGCCATTTTTACTCCTGTAGTGATTTTGATGTCTCTTTCCTTCTTTTTCTTAGACTTCAATCCATATGACTCTTCCATGTCCAGGGAGACTTTAAAGAGTCTATGCATGAATATTACCAAATATTAATTAAAGTTTACTAATTTAATACTTGGAGAAATAAAGAGCTGTTTTCCAGTATTTCTTCTGCAATGCTTTTAGAAGGCACTTCTATTTTCTTCTTTAGGGACTCCTGGAAATTTTATAACATTCCACAGCTTATTAAACATGTGATATTTCACCTGCACAAGATGTTTTTGATGGTGGATACTCTAACAGTTGGGAATAGGTTTGGCATGTAGTAGTGGTATCTTAAATAAAATGGAAATCTCTCTCTCTCTCTCTCTCTCATGTAAAAGTCCATAGAAAAGCAATGTAGTCTTGAAATGGCAGCTTTTCTCCATGAAGTCTTCAGGAACCCAAGCTTCTTCCAGCTCACAGCTCCGCCATCCATCTTTAGGGTATACAGCCCACTTCCTCATGGTCTGCAGCGGTAGTCACCATACTCGTGGTCCCAAGCAGTAGAATGGTAAAAGGAATTAACATAAAAAGGGGGCAAAAGGTTTAGACAAGTTTGTTTGCCTGTTTGTTTTTAAGGAAAATTCTGGAAGCTACCACGTGACATATCTATTTACATCCCGTTGGCTTGTTCTTAATTATAAAGCCGCAGAGCTAGAAAGGGAATTAGGAAATGTCTTTATTCTTCACAGCTATTAACAAGCTAAAGATTCTATATCTATGGAAGAAAGAGAAAATGGATATTAGAGAACAATTAGCAACTGCTGCCACAGATGTAATAGGCTGCTCCTTGAGATCTCTGAAGGGCAGCCATGTGAACATAGCATCAAAGAGAAAAACATAAATCTTATAGTAAAGTTTTAGGGAGGAGACATTTGGTTCATCATAAGGAACTTTCTAACAGAGTAGTTCCACAATTGTAAGACCTGACATTTTATAATTGAGAGCTTACCATTACTGGAAAGTATTCAAGCAGCAGGTGCTTACAACTCCTTAGTGATAGTGTAGAGGGGATTTCTTCACTGAAAGGTAGATAGGACTGGGTGACCACTAAGGTATCTTCTAGTCTATGAGCCTGTGAAATCTGCTATTTCTTAACAGCTGTAAGATCTATAATTATGTTCCCCTTTTATTACAGATATTGGTAATTTGAGACTTCTTTCTCTTTTCTTTCTTGATCACTCTTCTAAGGTGTTATTATTAATTTTATTAATTTGTTCAAAGTATCAACTTCTATCTTTTCATTTTTCTCTATTACATTTTTTCCATTTAATTAATTTCTTCTCATTTTATTATTTCCTTCCTTCTACTTTCTTTAGTTTTATGATGCTCTTCTTTTCCCAACTATATGAGGTAGAAATTTAAATCATGGATTATCAGCCATTTTAAAAATTAAATGCTTTTATTGATTCAGGGTCAAGGAAAATAGAATTGTGAAAGTGCTATGTAAATTATAAAGCACAATACAAGGGTGCTATTTTTACCAGTATTTCAGTAACTTTGTTGTAACCCTTTATGACTGCAGGTGATGGTGATTTGGAAGATTTTTGTGTCTGCTTCTAATAGTTTGTATGTGCCTTTCAGATGTTGGTTTAGATTTCTTGAGCACCTTGGCTTTATTCTACTTTGCTATTTCTATTGGATTGTAAAACCAGATAATCCTATTAATATGGTGTTGAATTAATATCAAAATTCTTTGGCTTTTTGATCCTGGGCAAATGATTTAATTTCTCTGGTCTGTGTTTCTGCGCCTTTTCTGGTTCTCTATTTATCCTGTGGATTCAAATTACCATATGGTGTTATTTTCTTACTCTAATACAACTTTGCTCTTCCCCCTTTTCCTTTGTGCCATTGTTGAATATTTTACAATTCTATATGTTACAACTCCAATATATAATTTTATATATATATATAGTTTTATACAATTGCTTTTTTAATGAGCCAAGAGAAGAAGAAATATGCATTTATGACATCTTTTATAATTACACAATTACCTTTTCTGATGCTCTTTTTATCTGAGGTCACTTGCTTTAAGCATGAAGAACTTCCATTAGTATTTCTTGTGAAGTACTATCTACTATCAATGTATTTGGTCTGTTTTAGTTTATCTAGGAATATCTTTATTTTTGCCTTCATTTTTGAAAGATAGTTTTGCTGGATATAGGCTTCTTGGTTGACAGCTGTCTTCTTTCAGCACTTTAAATATGTAATCCCTCTGGCTTCTGGCCTCCATTGTTTTTGCTAAGGCAGTTGTTAATCTTATTAAGGTTTCCTTACATGTAATAAGCCATTTTCCTCTTGCTGCTTTCAATATTTTTTTTGTCTTCATCATTCAGCATTTTAACTATGATATGTGTGGGTTTGGATCTATTTGTCTTTATCCTGTTTGGAGTTCATTAACTTCTTTGATGTGTACATTAATGCTTTTATTTAAATTGGGAAGTGTGTGCATAGGTGCATATGTTTTATACACATATTGATGTCCCATAATTCTTTGAGGCTCTCTCTGTTCATTTTCTTTGTTCTTTTTCTTTCTGCTCTTCAGATTGCATGTTCTCTACCAACCTATTTTCAGCCTCACTCATTCTTTTCTCCACCCATTTAAATCTACTATCATTTCTCTGTAGTGAAATTTTCATTTCAGTTATTCTGCTTTTAAATTCTGGCATTTCCAGTTGGTTTTTTAATATAATTTCTATCTCTTTATTGATACTCTCTATTTGATGAGGCATTGTCATTGCAGCCTCTTTTACTTCATAAAGTATGGTTTTCTTTAGTTCCTTTAACATATTTATAGTAGCTGCTTTGAAGTCTTTTTAAAATACTACATCTAAATCATCTCACAGATAGTTTCTTTGTCTGCTTTTTTTTCCTGTGTACGAATTACATTTTCCTTTTGCTTTGCATGTCTCATGACTTTTCATTAAAAGCTGAACCTTTAAGGTAATATAGTATAGCAATTTTGGATTCTGATTCTTCTTTCTTCTCTGGAGTTTCTGTTGCTGTTTTCTTGGGGATTTGTTGTTGTTTTTAATGACTTGATTAAACTATTTTAGTGAGGTCTATTTTCCCTACACTGCAAAGCCTTTACTATTTATTTTCAGAGGGCACAGCCTTGGGCATACTCACATCACCCTGGAATGACTGGTTTTGGTAGAGCTATATTTGGCTGTCTCTTTCCCAGTCTTTCTGTTATATGGTCTGCTTCATTTGATATCACACCCAGCTGTTAGGCTCCACTAATTTTTTGCTGATTTTTCTAGTATTTCTTAAAATGTTCTTGGGCATAAATTATTTCAGTCTTATCCAATTAAATTCATCCAGTGAAGTTTTGGCGGTTGATATTTGAGGTTTGCTCTTATCCCAGGAAGGATCTTTTTGGCTATCTCCTTTCCCCATTCTCTTTGATAAACTAGCTGGTCTGCAGGTTAGCTTTTGCTCTCCTATAGTTATCCACCTCCTCTCAATTGTTTACCATCAAAATCTCCATGTTTTCAAGAGCACCCTTAAACTTGAACTTTTATATACTCTATTACAAATAAAGTCAGCTCCTTTGGGGAGAGCTTTAGAGCTCTCTGTTCCTATGGATGGCCTCTCCATCTGGGAAAAATTTCTGAGTAACTGCTTTAGGTACTAGGCAGTGATAGTAGTCTCTAGTCTTCTCAAACTGCCTTCCCTGACATAGAACCTCTACCCTAAAAGCAAGATGCATTGAGGGCAATATGAGCCCTGGTATTTTTGATCTACTGGACCTAGAGTAGAGTCTCTGCCTTATGAATAGAGGATAGATAGAAGAAGGGAGTCCCCAACCTCTTGGGTGCAGTCACTAACCTTAGAGCTGGAGAAAGGCTGGTGTCCTACCTTTCCAAGGGAGATAATTATATTCCTTGACTGAGACCTAATGGGAAAAATAGGCCACACTTATGGGTCACATCTTCTCAAGAGAGGAGCTTTTATCAGACTGAGCTGAGGGTTAAGGAAGGACTGGATCTTAATTCAAGTGCTCGAGATCCTAAGTGTTCTTTCAGAGTTTTAGTATATTTTCTTGAATAAATGTTTCTTCATTGTCTATATGCCCTTAGAATGATTATTAGGGACTTTATATATATATGATTTTAAAAAGTATTTTCACAAGTTATACTTAAGTCATTGGGAAACAGGTCCATGGAGCTTTTCAAAGTGCCACTTCAAAAGTAGAACTTCTGTTTTAGCATAAACACATATGTGCATTTTCATTAAATAGTGCTGCATGTAAATTTTGATATATTTTTGTCATTCAGTTAAAAATGTTTCTAGGTTGCAGTATACAGGCATGTCTCAGAGATATTGCAAGTTTGATTCGTGGCCACTGCAATAAAGTGAACATTGCAATAAAATGAGTCACACACATTTTTTTGGTTTCTCAATGCATATAAAAGTTATGTTTATACTATACAGTAATCTATTAAGTGTGAAATGGCATTATGTTTTAAAAGTATATTTTATTATAATTACTTATATATAATTATTTATATATTAATTTATTAATTATATTATATAATAATTAATTATATTATACTAATTACATTATGTAATAGTTAATTATATTATATTAATCATATATAATAGTTAATTATATTAATTATATATTAATATAATAATATAATGGTTATATTATAACCATTATATAAAATATAATGGATATAATTATTATATTAATCATATTAGTTATATATTATATAATAATTATATCCATTATATTTTATATAATGGTTATAAATATTATATATTTAGAAAATGCATTTTTATAGATTATTGTAATATAAAATATTATTTCTAAATGCAAATTTTTAGAAAATAATTTTTCTAAAAATGCTAATAATGTATTTTCACAGATTAATATAAAAAATTATTTTCTAAAAATCACTAAGGAACAAGTTCTAATCTTTTTGCTAGTGGAGTGTCTTGCCCCAGTGTTGATGGCCACTGACTGATCAGGCTGGTGATTGCTGAAGGTTGGGGTGGCTATGGCAATTTCTTAAAATAAGACAACAGTGAAGTTTTACCATATCAGTTAACTCTTCTTTCATCATGGATTTCACTGTAGCATGCAGTGCTGTTTGATGGCATTTACCCATAGTAGAAAATTGGAGTCAATCCTCTCAAACCTTACTGCTGCTTTGTCAGTATACTTTACGTAATATTCTGAATCTTTTATTGTCATTCAACAACATTCACAGCATCTTCACCAGAAGTAGATTCCATCTCAAGAAACCACTTTCATCTGCAGTTACCTCCTCCACTGAAGTCTTCAACCCCTACAGGAAGTCATCCATGAGGGTTAGACTCAACTTCTCCCAAACTCCTGTTAGTGTTGATATTTTGGCCTCCTCCCATGAATCATGAATGTTCTTAATGTCATCTAGAGTAATTAATCTTATCCAGAAGGTTTTCAATTTACTTTGCCCAGATCCACCAGAGGAATCACTATTTATATACTTTAAGAGCTAAAGTCTTATGAAATATACTTTTTAAATAATAAGACTTGAAAGTTGAAATTACTTCTTGATCCGTGGGCTGCAGAATGGATATTGTGTTACCAGGCATGAAACCAACATTAATCTCCTTGTATATCTCCATTAGAGCTCTTGAGTGACCAGGTGCATTGTCAATTACCAGTAATATTTTGAAAGGGATCTTTTTTTCTGAGCAGTAGGTCTCAACAATGGGCTTAACATAGTCAGTAACCCATGCTGTAAACAGATGTACTATGATCCAGGCTTTGTTGTTCCGTTTATGGAGCATAGGCAGAGTAGATTTAGCATAATTCTTAAGAGCCCTACAATTTTTTGAAATGGTAAATGAGCACTGACTTCAAGTTAAACTTACCTCTTGCATTAGCCCCTAACAAAAGAGTCAACCTGTTTTTTAAATCCTTGAAGCCAGCCATTGACTTCTCTCTAGCTATGAAAGTTCTAGATGGCAACTTCTTCCAGTCGAAGGTGATTTCATCCACATTGAAAATCTGTTTTTAAGTGTAGTCACCTTCATCAATGATCTTAGCTAGATCTTCTGCATAACTTGCTGCAGCTTCTCCATCAGCACATGCTGCTTCATCTTGCGCTTTTATGTTATTGAGATGGCTTCTTTCCTTAAACTTCATGAACCTTTGCTAGCCTCACAGTTTTATTCTGCATTTTCTTCACCTCTCTCAGCCTTTATAGAATTAAAGAGAGTTAGGGACTGGCTTAAGAACAGACTTTGGCTTAAGAAAATGTTGTGGTTGATTTGATCTTTTCTCCAGGCTACTAAAACTTTCTACATATGAACATAAAGCTGCTTTGCCTTTTTTTTTTTTTTTTTTTTTTTTTAAATCATTCATATCTTCACGGTAGTAGCATTTTAAATTTCCTTCAAGATCTTTTTCTTTGCAGTAGAGTTGGCTGTTTGGCACAAGAGGCTTAGTTTTCAGCCTATCTTGGCTTTCAACATGCTTTTCTCACTAAGTCTAATCATTTCTAGATTTTAGTTTAAAGTGAGAGACAGGCAACTCTTCCTTTCACTTGAACACTTAGAGGTCATTGTAGGATTATTAATTGGCCTAATTTAACATTGCTGTATCTCGGGGACTAGGCAAGCTCAAGGGGAGGGAGAGAGATGAAGGAAGGCCAATCAATGGAGCAAGCAGTCAGAACACACACATCCGTCAATTAAGTTTTTCATCTTTTATGGGCATGGTTTGTGGTGCCCCAAAACAATTACAAAAGTAATATCAAAGATTACTGATTACTGATCACCATAACAGATGAAAAAATGTTTAAAAACATTGCAAGAATTACCCAATGTGATACAGAGATATGATCTGAGCTCATACTGTTGGAAAAACAGCACTGCTAGCCTTGCTTGATGCAGGTTTGCCACAAACCTTCAGTTTGTAAAGATCACAGTATGTGTGAAGCACAGTAAAGCAAAGCACAATAAGATGAAGTGTGCCTGTAAATCATACCGCCATGGCTTTAACCCGTGGACGACTGAGAAATGCATTGTTTAATTTCCATTCAGGGATTTTCTATTTGTCTTTCCAATATTGATTCCTAGCTTTAATCCACTGTTTACAAAGAGTATTCTCTGTGATTTCAGTCATTTATAATGTGTCAAGACCTTACTTGTGGCCCAGCATGTAGCCAATTTTGGCGAATACGTTTGAAAAAAAGGTGTGTATTTTGCAATTGTTGAGGTCACCAGTTTTCAAATATTGACTAATATATTAACTGGATCAAATTGGTTAATTTTATAATTTAAATCTATATTTCTACTTTTATCTACTGGTTGTGTAAGTTACTGAGAAAGATGTTTTAAATTAAGACTATGATTGTGATTTTTAAAATTTATCTTGATGCTATTAAATGTGTGCATATTTGGAAAGGTAAATTATGAAGTGTTTATATCTTTAGTAGTATTTCTTGCTTATATTTCTATAAAGTACTATTTCTATAAAGTACTCTTTCTTTCTCTTTCTTTCTTTTCCTTCCTTCTTTCTTTCTTTCTTTCTTTCTTTTTTCTCTTTCCTCCTTCCTTCCTTCCTCTTTCCATTCCCTTTCTCCTTTCCTTTCCTTTCTTTCCTTCATCCTTTCTCTTTCCTTCTTTCTTTTCTTTCCTTCCTCCTCTGCCCTCCCCTCCCTTCCCCTTGTCTCCCCCTCCTGTCCCCACCTCTCCTCTCCTCCACAACCATAGCTCACTGCTGCCTCAACTTCCTGGGTTCAAGTGATCCTCTTGCCTCAGCCTCTAGTAGCTATAAAGTATTATGTATTGACAGTAATATTGCTATACCAGCTTTGTCTTGGTAGAGTTTGTATGATATATATGTATTTATCTTTTTACTTCTAGCCTTTCTGTACTCTGGATTTCAAAGTGTGTCTCTTGCATACAGCAAAGAATTATAATATACCTGTTAATACAGTATGATGTTTATTTTCTTTTAATTGCAATATTTGGTCAGTTTATGTATTATGGTAATTATTGATATGTTTGAGATTACATCTTTAATCTTACCATTTCTATTATCTTACTATTTATTGTTCTTTTTTCCTCTTTTCTTCTTTTTGGGAATCAAGTAATTTTTAGAATTATTTTTTCTGCTCTATTAGCTTATTAGCTATATGTTCTTTAGTTTGTTTTTTTGTTTTTTTTTTTAAGTAGTTACTGTAAGGATTACATTGTACCTAATAAGGGACTATTTGTACTTATACAAGAATTCTAGAGTCTTAGGACACTTTAATTCTATTCATCTCTTTTACTTTTGTGCTAATATTCTATATTTGAAATCTACATTTATTTTATATCCCACACAACATTCTAATTTTATAAAATTAGTATTTCTTTAGTGTTATCTATATATTTTCCCTTTTTATATGTCTATGTTTCCATCTGGAATCATTTTTCTTATGCCTAAACAACTCTTGAGAAATTTGGTATACTTCTGTTGGAATTAATTCTCTCTGTTTTTCACTGAAAACATCTTATCTCACCTTCATTTAAAAAATTCTAATTAAACTTTTATCTTGAAATAAATGTAGATTCACATACAGTTGTAAGAATAATACAGAGCGAACCCATATGCCTTTTACCCATTTTCTTCCAAAGGTAACATCTTGCAAAACTGCAGTACAAAATTACAATCAGGATATTGATACTGATACAGTCAAGATACAGAAGGTGTCCGGCACACAAGGATCCTACTTGCTGCCCTTTACAGCCAGGGCACTTTCCTGGCTTCCCTACCTGCTCCTTAACCCCTTGCAACTACTCATCTATTTTTTATTTCGATAATTTTGTCATATCAAGAATGTTATGGAAGTGGATTTATACAGTGTGTGAACTTTTGAGACTTGTTTTTCTGCTCTGTAAAATTCTCTGGATATTCATGCTGGCTTTTGTATGCATAAGAAGTTCAATTTTAGTACTAAGGAGTATTCTGTCATATGGATATAGTGCAGTTCGTTTACTCATTCCCCAACCCAAAGCCTCTGGATGGTTCCCAGTTCTTGGCTGTCATAAAGCTGGCTGCTATAAACAATCAGGTTCAGGTTTTTGTGTTAGCCTGCCTTCATTTCTCTGGAATGTCCAAGTGCAATTGCTGAGTTGCATGATAGTAGCTTGTCAAATTTTTCAAAGAAACTGTCCAGTTGTTTTTCATAGTAGCTTTATCAGTTAAGTTTCTCTGCCTCCTTGCTGGCATTTGGTAGTGTCACTATTTTTTATTTTAGCTGTTCTGATCTCATTATGGTTTTAACTTGAATTTCCCTAATGGTTAATGATGTTGAAAAACCTTTTTGGACTTGTCATCTGTGTATATTCTTTGATAAAATGTCTCTTCATATCTTTTGTCCATCCTTTAGTTGGATTGTGTGTTTTACTGTTGAGTTTTGAGAGTTCTTTATATATCCTAGATATGAGTCCTTTGTCAGATATTTGATTTGCAAATATTTCCCCTCCAGCCTGTAGCTTGTCTTTTCGTCTTCTTAACAGGTCCTTGTGTATACTATCAATTACTTGTTTTATAGATTATGATTTTGGTGATTTTCCAGCACCATATGTTGAAAAAAAATATTCTTCTTCCATTGAATTGCCTTTGTAGATTTGTCAAAAACCCATTGGTCATATTTAGGTGGTGAGCTATTGGGTTCTCCATTCTGTTCCATTGATGTACATGTCTGTCCCCATGCCAATATCCCACAGTCTTGATAGTCGTAGCTATATAATATGTTCAAAAATCAGCTAGAGCGATGTCTTCCATTTTATTCCTTTTTTTCAAAATTATTTAAGCTATTTTAGATCCTTTCTTTTTCAATATAAATTTCAGAATAATTATGTATATATCTGTAACAAATCTTGCTGAGATTTTGATTAGAATTGTGTTAATTCTGTAAATCAGTTAGAGGTTAGTTGATATCTTTGGTATGTTGAATCTTTCAATCTATAAACATGGCATCTGTCTCCATTTATTTGAACCTTTGATTTCTTCCATTGGCATTTTATAGTTTTCAGAATGCAAGTTCTGTACCTGTTTTGTTAGATTTATACTTATTTCATCTGGTTTGGAGCAATTATAAATGGCACTGTATTTTAAAATTCAGTCTCTCCATGTTCATTGCTGGTGTAGAGAAATACAATTGGTTTTCAGGTTTATCTTGTATCCTGTGATCTTTTCAAACTCATCTATTAGTTACTGGAAGTTTTGTTTGTTTGTTTTGCAGATTCCTTGGGGTTTCCTATAAGACAGTCATTTCATCCACAAATGAAACAGTTTTATTTCTTCCTTTCCAACCTGTATGCCTTTAATTTCTTTTCCTCACCTTATTGAAATGGCTAGAACTTTTGGCATGTTGTTGAATCAGTGGTGAGAGTGCACATCCTTACCTGGTTCCTAATCTTAAGAAGAAAACACTTAGTCTTTCACTATTAAGTATAAAATTAGTTGTAGACTTTGGGTAGATACTTTTTATCAAGATAAGGACATTCCTCTCATTCTCATTTTTCTGTGAGTTTTTATCATGAATGGGTATTGAATTTCTTCTAGGACTTTGAAGATATAAATATTAGGGTTTTTTTTATAGTCCTATGGGTCTCAGAAGCCTTATTTCTTACTTTATTTAATTTATTTTTTGTTTGCAGTCTGTAGTCTTCCTGGGAACAGAAGACACTCCACATTCTTACTTTTTTTTTTTTTTTTTTTTGAGACAATGTTGCTCTGTGGCCAGGCTGGAGTGCAGTGGCATGATCTCGGCTCACTGCTACCTGCGCCTCTCAGGTTCAAGTGATTCTCCTGCCTCAGCCTCTGGATTAGCTGGGACTACAGGTGCACGCCACCACACCCAGCTAATTTTCGTATTTTTAGTAGAGACGGGGTTTCACCATGTTGGCCAGGATGGTCTCAATCTCTTGACCTGCCTGCTTCAGCCACCCAAAGGGCTAGGATTACAGGCGTGAGCCACC
Organism: Macaca fascicularis; assembly: GCF_037993035.2. Taxonomy (NCBI): domain Eukaryota; kingdom Metazoa; phylum Chordata; class Mammalia; order Primates; family Cercopithecidae; genus Macaca; species Macaca fascicularis. Next base: position 111,405,634 of record NC_088382.1, on the reverse strand, counting down.
ATACTTGGCCTCCACATTCATTTTTAAAGAACATTTTCTCTGTATATATAATACAAAATTTGCACTTTTTCCTTTTGTCATTTCAAAGTTTATTATTCCATTATCTTCTAGATTTGACAGTTTCTGTTGAAAAGTCTTTTGTTGCTCCTTTGAAGTCAATGTGGTGTTTTATCTTGCTGTTTTTAAACTTTTTGGCATTGTCTTCAGTTTTTAGCAGGTTGATCATGAGGTTTCTAGGTGTGATTTTATTTGTAGTTATTTATCCTTTTGGGGGTATATACAACTTTTTAAATCTGTTGTTTTGTGTTGTAAACCCCAAACATTTGAGACAGGTCTCAGTTAATTCAGAAAGTTTATTTTGCCAAGTCACGCATGCCCATGACACAGCCTCAGGAAGTCCTGATGACACGTGCCCAAGGATATCAGGGCACAGCTTAATTTTATACATTTTAGGGAGACATGAGACATCAATCAATATATGTAAGAAGTACATTGGTTCCATCCAGAAAGGCGGGGACAACTCGAAGTAGGGAGGGGCTTCCAGGTCACAGGTAGGGGAGAGACAAATGGTCGCATTCTTTTGAGTTTCTGATAAGCCTTTCCAAAGGGGGCAGTCAGAAAATGCATCTATCTCAGTGAGCAAAGGGATGGCTTTGAATAGAATGGGAGACAGGTTTGGCCTGAGCAGTTTCTAGCTTGAATTTTCCTTTTAGCTTTGTGATTTTGGGGGCCCAAGATATTTTCCTTTCACAGTATCTTTTTGTAAGTTTTGAAAATTTCTTTATTCTCTTCAAATATTGCTTATTCTTTATGTTCCTTTTCTCTCGTCTTTCAAATTCACATTAGCCTTTCATCATATTCCAATGTCTCTTACATTTTTCTGTATTTTCTATTCTTCTTATCTTGCTTCAGTCTAGATATTGTCTGTTGATCTGTCTCTTTCATTAGTTTTTTCTTTGTATGTATGTTCTTTGCTCTTAAACCCATCTATTGTACTTTTACTTTCCATTGTATTTTTTAGTTATTTAATTTTAATATTTTCCTTTTTTATAAATTTCATTTTTGTGTGAGAATTCTCCAGTTTGCCATCTTTTTCCTTGAAAATACAAATTAGAGTTATTTTAAAGTCCCTCTCTGATGACTACAGAAAATGAATAACTTATGAGTCTACCTATATTGCCTATTTTCTCCTCAGAGATTTTGGTCAGTTAGACCTATTTCCTGGCATGCTTAGTGATTTTGGATTGAATTGAAAATGGCGTATGAAAAATTTTAGGGGTTCTGGAAAATGTCATCTTCCTTTAAAGAGGGTTGATTTTTTTGGAAGGTAGTCAGAAAGGGGGCAAATTATCTTGATCCAGTTAGGGAGTGTAATGATTCTAAGGTGGATCCTGGCTTTTGTGAGGGCTCCTCCATTTCCTGTTTTTCATTTCTTCTAGGACTTAACCTTTCAGTTTTGAGATGTGAAAACTTAGGTTTACCAGGTTCCAACTCCTTGGAGGATATGAACTGTAATTTTGGTTTCCCTGGTACTACACGACTGCCAAACTCTGCCATTCTGTTTTAGCCTCTTTGCTGCATTTCATACTTCACTTCTTGTCCTCTTGTCTCATGCCATTTAGGAATTGGGAAATGCTTCAAGGGGAAAACAGTACAGATTGTTGGAATATCTTTTCTGTGATTCCATTTTTTTCTCTCTCTCTCCAGTCTCAGTCCCTCCAGTCTTGAATATTTTTAAATATTTGTACTCCAATTTTTATCTCTTCAGCTTCTGAGAATGCTAAAAGCCCCACACCACTTAAGAATCATCCAATAATTTCAGAAGAAAAGCAGTGGGAAATGCAGAGTCTATATCTCAGTGCTTCACTAAATGTTTGTGTCTTCCCCAAATTCCTGTGTTGAAACCCTAACCCACAAAGTGATGATATTAGAAGGTGGGCCCTTTTGGGAGGTTATCAGATCATAAGGGTAGTGCCCTCATAAATGGGATAAATTTCCTTATAAAAGAGGCCCTAAATAGCTATCTTGATCCTGTGTGCCCATCCTACCATGTGAAGACTCAGCTTGAAGGTGCCATTCAGGAGCCAGGAAATGGGCTCTCACCAGAGACCACATCTGTAGGAGCCTTGATCTTGGACTTCCCAGCCTCCAGAACTGTGAGACATACATTTCTGTTTATAAGCTACCTAGTTGATGGTATTTTGTTATAGCAGTCCAAATGGAATAAGACACTCAATATATTTTCCTTTTATCTGAGACCCTGGCACTTAAAATTTTTGCTGCCTCTGCCACTCTTTGATGTCTTCCAGCCATAAAAAAACAATCTAGCTATTGTTGTTATTTCAGTGAGAGTACTGAACACGTGCTACTTCATCATAGTGGGAAACAGATGACCCAAATCACCCAAACCTGTGCATTCTAAACATTGCTTCAGCAAAGACTATAATTTAGGCATAGTTTTATTCAGGACATTTTCTCTAGTTTACTTTGCCCATTTTCCTTGATTCAAATTTTTCTGACTAGATTCTTTTCTTGCCATAGAACTCCTTAGGCCAAAGATAGATTAAGATCTTTCAAGTTCCAAGATGAAGAAAAGATAAGTTGGCCTTCTCCCTTTCACAAAAAATTTAAAAATAAAAACAAACCTACATTGTAAAATAAACATGAGAAATAATTCAATTTTTTCTAAAAACATATCAAATGTAAATTATTTCCAAAATTTTACAGAGCTAAGCTTCTTGAGTATAAATCCTGGCTCTGCTATGTAGTAGGTAAGCAAATTACTTAATCTCTGTCTTCAGTTTCTTCAGTTTCTTCAATAGTGCCTGCCTCATAGGGTTATTATAGTAAATGATTTAATAAATGTATAATACTTAGAAAAATATTCCACATGTAGTAAGCACTCAATTAATGTCAGTTAGTGTAAAAGATTTTCCAACATCAACAGCAAGAACCATTAAATACGTCCACATATAACTTACATGTACTCATAATAAATATTTATGATTTAGTAGGGTTAAGTTTGATTTACTTGGAGCCATGCAGTTTTAGAAAAGTTTATGATAACTCAATATTTTTGTTCTTTCTTTTTTCTTCTTTGCCTTCTTTTGAGATTGGGGGTTGGAGAGAGGCTCTCTTCCCTATTAGTAGGAAGAAAAAGGAACCATTTCTTTCTACTCTTCAACATTTATTTCCCCATAGTTGAGTCATTCAACATGGATTGAGGACTCACTGTGTTCTGGGCTGTGTGCTAACTGTAGTGTTGTACAGATGAATAAGATTTCATCCTTTCCCTGAAGATCTTTGTAGGCTTATCAGAGCCAGACAGATAAACAAGAAATGACATACACACTTGAGCCATCTACCCTGTGGCAAGGTGTCAGAATTTTATAATATATTAACTTTATTATCCTCCAAACAACCTTAAGATGTAGGCACTGCAGCTTAGAGGACTTAAGTAACTTGCTGAAGGTCCAATCATAAAAAAGAAGAAATTTGAACCCGGTAGCTCTAAACAGTAGGTCCAGGCCTGCCCACTAACGTTAAGACAGAGGAGACAGCAACATCCCTACCTACAAACATTGACAAAAGACTGGTTAGAATTGCATGACCCAAACCACCTGTTAGTTCAGGTGTGTGAGCCCAGGTCAGACTGCTTATTTAGTGGCATTTACCAGTTATTTCTGGCAAAGTGGTCAAACTAATAATAGGCAACCTTGACATTCTTACAAAGAGTGAAAAATACGATGCAGAACTGTTTTTGAATGGGTATTTTTAAATTTGGTGAATCATTTTCACCTTTAAAAAAACGACTTGTCAATTAGAAAATAAAATGGCACATATTCTCTTCAGTGTAGTGAGCTGTGATTGGAGAAAGCTCTCATGTATTTCCTATGATACGTTCAAATACATTTGGGTTAATTAACCAAATTGGTAGAAATCTGAGCTCCAAAGAGATCATCATCATGCCTTCAACCTCACAGAAGACTGGTAGCTTCCTTCACTCTAAGAGGAAACTCTAAACCTAGGTAGTTTGCAAAGGAAAATGAGTAGGTAGGCAAATTACTTAATCTCTCTCTTCAGTTTCTGGTTGAAGCATGTTGTAGAAAAAGGACTACGTGCACCCACTTTTCATTTTGAAGGTCAGTTCACTGGATTTTTTTTTTTTTCAAGATGAAGTCTCACTCTGTCGCCCAGGCTGGAGTGCAGTGGCATGATCGTAGCTCACTGCAGCCTCCACCTCCCAGGTTCAAGCAATCCTCCTGCCTCAGCCTCCTGAGTAGCTGGGACTACAGGCCTGTGCCACCACGCCTGGCTAATTTTTTGTATTTTTAGTAGACACAGGGTTTCACCATGTTAGCCAGGATGATCTCGATCTCCTGACCTTGTGATCCACCAGCCTCAGCCTCCCAAAGTGCTGGGATTACAGGCATGAACCACCATGCCCAGCCAGTTCACTGAATATATTAAATAGTGATGAGCTGAAGCCCAAGGCAGCATAAAGTATATTTAGTCTTAAAATGCTAGACCAGTCAAAATAAAAGTGTTGTTTTTTTGCTAATTTTCAAATTAATCCGTTTAAAGTCCTGAATTTGAGGCATTTTTTTTTTCTAGAACTGAGAACTTCTTATTTCAGAAGACATCACCTCTTAGCAGAATGTGGCACTGCAGTTTTTCTCTCTTAAACGCTAAAGCTGCATAAAGAGGAGGAAGAGTTGATTAGGCAGCCATGGATTAGAGCCAGAGAGATGGTAAATTAAGCAGCTCAGAGAACATGGGTCCCAGGAAAGCTAGAAGGGTATGTTTTTCTGCCTCTTCCCATTTACTCATTACTATGATGTGCATTTCTGAACATAAAAGCAGAACAATAATTGAAACCAATTGTTAGTTTATGAATTGTGGCTGTTGGTGAAATCTGCTAGTGAGGCTTTAGGTAGACATTGAATTCCATTGTCCTCATTCAAACAGGTAAATTCCCAACTGTCATTAGTCTGAAATTAAAGGAAGAAAGTTCTTTATAGTTTGATTTCAGTTTTGCAGTGCTACAGCTAATCACATCAGGAAAATAACTTTTTAAATAAACGTCTATCTTTTCTCCTAGTTGGGGTTGGGACAGAAATAAAGGAAGATGAAAAAGAGGATGGAATAGGACGGTTCTATGACCAAGCGGCTTGAACATTAGTCTTATTATTAAAGAAGCAATTTCTGATTCTACTAAAGAAATGTCATTCTTTTACAGTGACACAAATGTAATCTGCCTGGCTGCCTTAGGTTCCATTTGTATTTTGTAGCACCCCAGAGCTACTCTTATTTGTTTAGTTATTTATTATTTTTTTTAAGAAACAGAATAGAAGTCCTTATAAGCCTAGCATGTAAAGGTCCTTACAGTTTTGAGGGCAGTCTCCTCTTCCCTGCCTTTTAACTCCTTGTCCTTTGTTTGGGCATGCATTTTCTGAATGTCTTTTTCAGAGTACCTTCCTGTGAGTTTCATTGATTTTGTTTAATTGGCTTCCCATTAATTAGGAAGGAGAATTAACTGGGAAATAGGCACGTGTGCAGAGTTAAAAGTAAGCCAGGGCGGTCCTAAAGGAAAGAAAGCTAATGTTAGAAAGCATGTGAGATAACCCTTTTATTCTGTGACTCTGGGCTTTCATTACCTGGCCCCTGTTGACTCAATGTTGAGTCCCAGCAAAGGGGTATGGATGAGAGGACTCAAGAGTGGAGGATTTGCCACCCATATGGCCCCAAAGCAAAATTTTCAGCTTACTCACACGGTTATTTTAAAGTAATACTGTTTTGAAACTCATTTGGTCATCATTTTTGCCTATCCATTTTACAGTACAGGAATCCTGAATTTATGTTATCTGATGTCTACATCCTACTTGGTATCAGGATCATTAGACGGTCTCATCTGTCTCTGGGCCATCACCCACTGTTTTTTATTTTTCTTTCCATCACAAGCATGGTCTCAGTATATCTATGTAGATTCTGATATAGTTTTTAAAATACATTTTCTTCCAGCCCCTCCCCCTGAGCTTCTATTTTTATATATTTGCTTGCACATAAGTTTAATTGGCTAAGAAAACTACTCCAGAATTTTTCAGTTTCTTTCCTTTTGTTATAGAGAAAGAGAGAGAGAGACATGCTTCATGCTGGTGATAGTGAAACAAATGAGAACTTCAGGGTGGCATGTATTTTCCTGCAAGTAACTGTAGAGAAAAGACACCAAAGCCTTGCAGGGGAAAGTTGTAAGCATGCTGGAGTCACAACTTCGGGGGTTGAGGTTGTCAGGGAGCTGTCCGTGATGGTTCTATGGTGTGTGTGTACACACATACTCTCTCTGTCTCACACACACACACACACCACAGTGACAGATGACCTATTGAAATAATTTCAGAGCCGGTCTGTGGTTGCTACGACAACCAATGATCTCTTGGCTTTCATCTGGCCATGTGACAGGGACTTTGACGTCAGCTAGAGGCAGAGTCTGTGGCTGAGTCCACACAGTCAAAGGCTTGTGAGAATCTGGTGGATGCTGGACCTTGCTGCTGCTGCTACTGCTGTTTCCACGGGCTGTAGAGCATGGACAATTAAATCTTGCACTTCTTCTGAGTGAGGTAATTAGTTTGCTTTATATACAATAGTTAGATGTTTTTATAGCTCATTGTGGTTTTCCCCTCTCTCTTACCTCCTACAAGTTTGTATTCATGAGCAATTATTGTTGTACCAAGGGGAAAATGTGAAGCAGCTTCTAGTTGTGAATTTCAGGCAGGTTCTCTGGAATTTGGTTAAATTTGGATTAATGTTCTGTGAAGTAGGTTAAAATATAATCGCCTTGCAAGCTCAACACTTGCTAACATAACATTATGTAGACGTACGGATTTTGCAGCTTGAGCCAAATATTCTCTCTTGGATTCCAGGAATCCTCCCTTCAGTATTGTTTTGGGTTTAAAAACTCCAGCATAGCCTTGCAATGTGTTTCTAACTTTTCTTTTTACAATTGCTACTCAATTCTGAATCAGCCTAAAATAGTTTGGAATTGGTTTCTATCTTGTTTGCAGCATTCATATTTAGCAACAATAGGAACCACGGGAAATAACATAACTGAAATAAAAGTTGGGATTTTGCTTATAAATAAGACCTTTGGTATTCTGAAAGTACCAGGAAAAATTGTCAACAGCTTCCTGTTTAGAGAGAAATAATCGGGAATATGCCAAGGAAGTTGGGGTGGAACCTTTTACATGTGTGCATGCAATTGCTTTTTGGTTGTTAGAGCAAAGTGCATATTTCCAGTATCCTCCCCTGAAAATTCAGCTGTGGAGAGAATGGCATGAGATGGGCTTTGCTAAGGAGTCATGTAAGCTGTTGTTACTTTTTAAAATCATCATAATTACCTAAAGAAGAAAACAATAGCCCTCAAACGAAATGTGTCATTGATACACGTTCTACTTTAACTCAAACACAGATAGAAGTAATCACTCACAATTTGCTCTGGATCTTAAATGAATAATTTGATAACTGTGATTAATAAGAATTTTATCTTTATTCCTATAATACTATATACTACAAATTGTTTTCTTCGTATTGTAGTTTCTTTCCTTCCCAAGTGTAGTAATTTCAGATTTTCTTTCATGACATACAGTTTGAATTGTTTTGGAGGTTGTAATTTAAAGAATATCTGTAATACTGAAGTTAGCCGAAGTCTAGATTTATAACCAGGTGTCTAAATCTTACAAGTTTAACAGAAAAAGGGGCAAATTTTAGAGCACTACATGTAATACAGCTAGTATTTTAAGTAGTAGAAAAAACTGGTTGAACTGTATATATGAATACTGTATATTTACAGTGTGTGAATTATACCCTAATTTAGTGCAAGAATATATTGTTTTAATTTTTATGTTCTTATTAGTTTCAGAATTCTAATAGCATTTATTTTACTCTTGGAGGTGAAAATTTTGAACAGAATTTAGCTACAGTAATAAGTGAATAACTGTGGGTATATCAATAATTTCTGAATAGCTTTCAATGAGTGAATAATCATTAACTTGCTGGCATTTGACATGTCTATTTTTGGTCAGAGTCTCCATGGAGGATTTTCCAAAAGTCTAACGTGCTTTCATTCCAGGCACATCTACAGAGACATAATCTCATCATTTAATTGATCTCAAAATTATAATAACCCAGAGGCCATGTTCTTAACACCCCTAGAAAAATGATAATCTATATGTAACATTTCAGTTGAGCACGGATAAGACCAGTAGCACTGTCATTTAACAGCACTATCTTCAATGAGGTACACTTTGACGTTTACTTCTTTTACTTGAAATGTGGAATTATCATTATAGTTTTTCCAGGTAGCAGAGATTTTCTTGGTGCTGTCTCTACGATGTTTTAAATTAAAGTCTTATAATAATTGTATTCAATGCCCTTTCAAAATAGACTGCATTTTAGCAGTATGAAATATAAGAGAATAATTCAGTGTTGATGGCAAAATCTCAATGATGAAGTTTATCACTAAAAGAAAACAACCTATGCCGTGAAAGCAGAGATGCTCTAGAATCTACAGGTCTTTTCCTATGGGAAAATAAGAGAAAAAAAGACTCTCATCAGAGTCATTTATTTACAGCATTGAGACTATGTTGATTTCAAGGTCATGTTTGTTGCAGCTTCAAAAGATGCTGGCAAGGAATGAGTTACTCTAGAAACCTGGCTGTTGCATTATTAAATATTTTGTGTATAGTTTCGGGCATTCTTAACCTTTTTGGTGCCATGGACCTCTTTGGCAGCCTGGTGAAGCCTATGTACTTTTCTCAGAATTATGCTTTTACATGCATAAAATAAAGTATGCAAGGTTACAAATCAAACCACTTTCATTCATTGAAAAACGTCAATTGAAGTTTACAAAATTGTGATACATGTTTTGTTAGTAACACATTATTAAATAATACAAACTAACAGCAGTTATAATAACTACCATAATTTTAAAGTAGTGGTGAGCATAAAAGATATTTCAGGATATCTACAACAACTGTAAAATGAGGTGAAAATATCTGTGATTTCTCTTGGCAACAATATCACGGGTGCTGTGGTTTGTGGCCTACATTTTAATTGAAGGAAATACTAAATTTCAGTTTGAGGTTAGTGAAACTGAAGATGTAATTTTTTCCCAACCAAGTTCCCCAGGCCCTCTTGAATTTTATCCACCCCCGAGTCAATTGATATGTACGTTAGTGATGCCAAAAGGTGATAGAACAGCACTGGACAAAACCCATCCCCCCATTTCCACATTCAGGTCCACTGCATCGGATTTATTCTCTGAGTGTGTGAATTTTGCAATGTTCTCTAAATTCTGCATGAAAAGGAGTAATATGTTTGTATAGCTGCCAAACTGTAACTTTCTTTTATTTTCTTCCTTGAGATCCATTAACGGTCTTATGTTCCCTGGATTGGGAAACCCTTGCCTGGTTAGACAGGGGTTAAGAGGAAAACTCATAGTGTTAGTACAAGTTATGCGAGTTAAAACCATGGGCCACGGTAGTAAGACTATAACTATTTACAAAAGAGCCTTTATCCACTCAGAGAAGATAAGCAAGTAGTACTTCGATGAAGAATGCTGGATGTTATATGAGATTGTAGCTGAAGAAATACTCTAGAAGGTACTTCATGTGCTCATAACATTTGAAGCAAGCATTAAAGAAAGTATGTGGCTTTCCAGCTTAATGTAAAGCACATACATGTGTGAATTGATCAATTGTCATGTTAATTCCAGATACTTAAGAGAGAGCCCTAAAGGTTTATCTGACAGAGATCTCTAGGATGAGGCATGTTTGAAATTAAGCCGAAGTGGAGACACTTCCCAAGTATCTGAATGCAGAACCTTATTGGCCTTATTGGATATTTAAGACCGATACAAGGGGTGTTAGTAGTATTGTGTAGCGTGACTTATGTAAGTAATTGTCTCATTCTACATGTTTCTTTAAATGTGCAGAAAATCGTGCCTGATCTTCCTCTCCAAACCAACAGCATAACTTTGCAGTTGGTCAGCTACCGTCACAGCTCCTACGTTCAGAACGTCCAGAGTCATCCTTTCTATGACATCACACCCACTGTCTCCGCGTAAGAGAATGGGAGCTATGACATTTTGCACAAGCTGTTGTTTAAACTCAATCCAAATCCCTCGCATTTGAAATGGAAGCTTAGCAATTTGTCTCTGTGTGTTCTCAAAGGAATTACGAAAGAGATGTTCTCAAACGTTTCTTTTTCTTTGGATTAGAAAAGAACACTTGTCTTGGGAGCTTTTAGTCTCTGTAGCAACTTGATAAAGAAACTTGGAAAAAGTTTAAAATCTCTGACTCCAGGCTGTACTGTTTGCTTCTCAATGCCAGGTGTTTGAAACTTTTCAAAAAGGAATGTACCATTATTTTTCACAAAATCCACGTGTATTTAACTGGTGCTTCATGATGGAAATCTCACTAGAAATAGCATTCCAAAATGTAGTATTTTTTATTGTTTCCAGAAGTGATACCATAAAAGTTAATGCTCACTAAGATTTTGATATAAAAATTATATGATAAATATTGAAATTCACTGCAGCCAAACTAAAAACAGTCTGCCCTTTTTATCTCAGTGGTGAACTTCAGGGGGTTTGTTGCACGTATTTTCATAAGTGCCTTTAAATAAAGACACAGCATCCCTTTAAAATTTAGTAACCAGAATATTCTCAGGTCACAATGCAGTTTTATATTTGATTTGTAGGAAAGAAATCTCCAACCTGAAAGACATTCCAGCTGTTACCTGTGTTGATGGGAGGATTCTTCACATTTTCTGAATCTCTCCCAGTGACTGCAGGAAGACCAAAGGTTGCACATTGCTTTTATGCAAGGATGAATTTTTTTAAAAGATGATTCTGGATTTTGTTTGCTTTAATGAATTTAAGCCCTATCTATTAGAGATAAATGTCAAGAAAACTGCTGTGTTCTTTGGCTCTGGTGACTCCCACAGACTTTGATATGATTCATGTAACTGAAACCATGATCAGCTTTGTGACGACCATATTTACAATAGCGATGGAGATCAAAAATAGCATCTCACAAGAGTTTCCCCATCCTATACCTTCCTACGTCTTACCGTGGATCATGTGCAGCACAGTCACTCAACTGGCAAACATTTGTTAACTGACTACTGCATTCACAGTATTATAGTAGGCATATGAGGTCCTCCCTGATGGAATCCTCAAGTGAGATATGCCACTGGCGTGGAGAACCCAAGTGCCTTTATGGAACCTGGCTTTTGTTTGCTTGAGCTTTTATTCGACCATTCAGTCTTTCATGCATTCAGCAAATTTTGAGCACATACTAGGTGTCAGGCATTGAGCTAGACCCCAGAGTTGCTATGAGGTACAAGACAGGGCAGGTCCCTTCCATCACAGAACATGCAGTCTAACTATATAGAGAACTTGCCCAGATATGTACCATTAACTGTGGTTCTTTTTCCCACAGCCACACTGGCCACTGCAGTCCAAAAGAGAATTTTAAAAGGAAACAGTACAAAACAGAACATCAAACAAAACAGACAAACAACCTGGGAACCATTAGGTTTTACACCAGAGTGAAACCCCAGAAGAGACACTCTGCAGCTGGTGAGCAGCCAGCCTCATTTGTGAGCAATCTGTTCCCATCCATGTCAGGGATTCCAGGTCGGTGTGCTCAGTCCTATTCCCAGTTGGCCAGAGGCTATTTGTCCCGTAATTCAGAAGACAAATGAGACTGGTAGCAACTGACCTAGAGAATATCTTCTTTTATGCAAATACCCTCTTTCATGCAAATAATGAAAACCATTGCATTTTATGAAAAGTCTTTAAATTAGTGATATTTCCAAAAGTATCTCTACCATCTTCCCTGTACTAACCCAGTCAGGACAGGGTCACTGCTGTAATAAACAGCCCCCAGTCTTAATGGTATAATCCAACATTGTTCATTTTTCAGTCACCCAGAAAGCAGGATTGGGAGAAGGGCTCTGCTCCACACAGTCCTCCAGGGACTCAGGCTCCTTCTATCTAGTTAAACTGATCAGGGGCCTGTTTCTACCACTTGCTAGTGATACTCTGGGCAAGTTACTTAAGTCACAGTTTTCTTATGTGAATAATATTAGGGCCTCCCTCTTGGATTTTTGAGGCAACTTACTTGGCATAGAAACTGACAGGTATTAGGTACTCAATCATGTGAACTGTTGTTATTAATCTTCTACTTCTGGTAGTGCTGCCACCACCATCCCCCAAGGAGGCAAGAAGAATCCATCAGAATTGGAAGAGTATTATAATATTAGCTAACATTTAGGAAGCTAGATAGTCTTCAAAGTTATTTTCAAAATAACTATTTTTTTAACAACATTCCAATTTTATAAATGAGGAAATTGAGGCACTGAGAGCTTAAATTGTTGAGTGTCACATAAGTATATCATAGAGCTCTAGGCATTTGGCTCCAGAGTCCTGGCTCTTTATTCACTATGCTATATTGCCTTTCAACTTGGAATATACAGCAGAGCCTCAAATACTGTCATTTCGTTCAACATCATTTTGTTGTAATGTTAATGAGAAAAAAGAATTGGTTTTGTTGTCAATGATGTTGTGAGGACTTACTATTACATATTGTATTTTCCCCAGAATTAATGTTAAATGTTGTGGCAGATTGTATTCAAAAATAACCTTACAATTGAATCCATTACCACATTAAAAAAATTTTTTTTCAGAGATGGGGTTTCACTCTGTTGCCCAGGCTGAAGTGCCGTGGTGTAATCATAGCTCACTGTAACCTCGAACCTGGGCTCAGGCAATCCTCCCACCTCAGCTGCTTGAGTAGCCAGGACTATAGGCATATGCCACCATGCTCAGCTAATTTTTTGTTTTTATTTTTATAGAGATGGGGTCTCGCTATGTTGCCCAGGCTGGTCTTGAATTCCTGTCCTCAAGAGATCCTGCCTACCTTGGCTTCCCAAAGGGCTGAGATTATAGGCGTGAGCCACTGCATTGTCACATGTTCTTCTAGAATCTTGCTCCTCTCCATCAGGAGGTGAAGTCTATTGACCCTCCCTTTGAACCTAAATGGGCTTATGATTGGTCCAACTGATAGAGTACAGTGGAAATAATGCTAGGTGACTTCCAAGGATAGATCAGAAAAAGAATATAATTTTTTTCTCTCTGGCTATTCTTTTACTTCTTGACATTTTTCCTTAGAATCCAGTCACCATATTGTAGGAAATCCAGACCACATAGAGAGGCCAAGAGTAGGTATTTCAGCCAACATCTCTTGCTGAAGTCTCAGCCAACATCCAGCATCAACTGGCAGGCATGTGAGGGCAAGCTGTCAGATGACTCCAGGCCCGGTCATCAGGTCTTCCTTTCCCCTCCCAATGCCAGGGAATCATCCCTGCTGAGCTCTGCCCCAAGTTGCAGTTTCATGAACAAAATGAAAGTTGTTATTGTTTTAAGCCCATAACATTTGGGGTGTGGGGGGTAATTTCTTAGGCAGTCAGAGTAACTGGAACATTGGGGTAATTGGAAATGACTGAAATGTCTGTGGAGAGGGCTAAACTTCAGGTACATATGGATTATTAAATAGACTTTTGCGATTTGGCCTAACCTAACCTAATTTCCGGAGGAAAATATGTTTCTGTTACCAAACAAATTGCAAATGAGCTTTTGGAAATTTGGAACAATGTCCTACATGTTAATGCTGTTACTTGTTCTAGGAAAGGATCTGGGCTACACTGAGGCCAGACTGCATGCCTTAGCAAGGTCTCACTCATTGGCCCCCACTGACTGGGTCCCTCCCTGCAGGAGAGTGCAGTGTGGATGGCAGTACTCGTACCATCTGTCCTAGACCATTGCTCAGTCCTCCTTGTCCACCTTTGTCTCCCTCTCCCATATCTACTCTGTCTAAATTGCTGCCTACTTTTCTATTGTTAGAACCTGTTGTCTCTTTGACACACTCTTTTGGCCCATTTCCTACGCTTCTAGGGCAATTTTTCTGCTCTACTGGTTTGTAGTAAAGCTAGGGTATTCGCCTTAGCCAGGTAAAATTTAGCTAATTCAACAAAATCTTATGCCTCTTAACAAAGTTGCCAAAATGACAGCTATCCCATTGGCCTGTGGATCCGTGTGTCGGTCAAATCTAGCATTTGAAATCCTTGATGTGGTCCTTGTGTCCTTACTCAAAGAGGCATCCCTTTCCCTTCTGCTGTAGAGAAATCAATGCCCTAACTCTCTTCTCACTTACTTAAACTTCACCCCATCCTAATAGTTTACTCCTCTTCCCTTAAGAAGGCTCTCATTCATTTATTTATTCAGCATTTGTTAACTCTGTACAGTGAGCCCTAGAGTTGAGTGCCTATGAAAATATTCCTTTCATGTCCAAGGACTGCTAAGGTTTCTCCAGTTGTTCCTCATTTGCTTACCATAGACACAGGGCAGATGTGGTGCAATCACCCAGACTTTTCAATAACCAGAATATGTCCCACCTCGTCCAAGATGTTTCAGCTAAGTAGGATACTACAAGAGTAATATAGGAGCAGCCAGTCATTGAAAAGGCGACAGTCTAGTTAGGAAGGCTGGATGGCATCTGCAGTTGAGGGCCAGAGCTACGTCTTCCACCCTGTCTTCAACTTCCCGCAGTGCCCAGTATCATGCTGGACATACAGTGCCTCCTCTTTCCATCTCCGTTAGGTGATTAGTGAATAGATTAACCCCAGAGGATAGATGGCATTGAGATGACTTCGGAGAGGAAGTGAGTTTTGAGTTGGGCCTAAAGGATGGAGAGCATCTGGCATGAGGAGCAAAAGTGGAAGGATAATCCTTCATTGAGAAGCATGATGAGGACATCCTAGTGACAGAAATAGGACACTTCTCCACCTGGAATCAAGAACATGGTTGGGAAAAGGAAAAAAATGTATAATCTATATGGTGGGTCCATGGAGGATCTAGGATTTATCAGCTTAAGCTGGATTCAATCTGATAGACACTAGGAAGCTGGGGAAAGCCAGGAGCAGGGAAGTGATGTACATGTTAAGTGGGGTGAGTATATTTTAGTGACTCTGTTTCTTTACACAGCTCATTTAAATCCCTGAATATGTGTTAAGTTAGGGGTTCCCTTTTTGTCCACTTTTCTCATAGAAACGTTTTAACTTTTTAAATTTTTAAAAATGTGAATTCTCTTTTGCCCTCTGTATGGTGTGAGTAGCCATTTTAACTTTAGCTGGGTTATATCCATAGACAGAGCTGTGTAACTTCATAGTTTTAAGCATATAACCTGTTTACTCATCAAAATCATACTCATATAAGTTCCAAACCAAATGAACAAGTCAAGCCTTTAAAACATTTTCTATAAAACTATACTATAATGAGCATATAATGAAAATTGATATAAATATATATTATAGATAATTATAGATATTATATGTATTATATATACACTGAAACCCCTGGGATATTGCACCATTATTCTGAACAATCTTTGAATCATGTCACCAATGAAAAGTTAAATTGTGTTTAGTGAGATTTTATTCGTAAGTTGTGAGTGCATTGCATTACATCTGAAATCTTTGAATACTGATCATCAATATATGTGTCTGGCAACTATCAGAATGTTCTTAACCAGAGCATGCCATCTTTAAGAAAAATATTATAAATTATACATGCAAAAAGTATATATAATATATATGTACAATACAAAGAATAATAGAAAATAAATCCCTAGTTAGCCAATAAAAACAGCATCTGTTAATCCCTCTAGTGAAGTGTAATGCATTGATATCGATGATAATTTCACTCCAGCAGCACACAGATTAGTACTGTCCCTAAGGTCCAATACCAGAAGAAATTGAATCAGCGATGTATATTGTAACTCTTTGATCACATAAAGATTTTAAACCAGTCGAGTCATTTATTTCAGTCTCTGATGGTGAATGAAAGGTATGTTTTGCACTTACAAAACATCACTTCCTATTGCTGCTGGCAGTTGTGAAGGTTTGGAAATTGGTTTTTGTGTCCAGAGGCCTTTGCCCAAAGGTCATTGCCCATGTTGTGGTTTTTGTCACCTCCTGGCTATTCAGGAGGGAATGGTCAGGGAACCGTTGGTGAATCCTGAGCTCCTGTACAAACCCAACTGCCAGGAGTATTTAAAGCAAACCATTCTCTCTCTCAGGGTATATATATATGTGTGTGTGTGTGTGTGTGTGTGTATATATATATATATGTGTATGTATGTATATTCAGAATATATTTCACAAATAGAAGCTATTTAACCATTAAAGATGCAATATTTGGTCCAAATTCTACTTTGTAAAAGAAATTGTCATTAGATCTGTTTGTGCCCACCTTGAAAAATGTTGACCAACTTCCAGTTTTTAAAGGCCAATCTGTTACTATTTAGAAATAGAACTCTCTTTCTCCTCAGACTGTCAAAACAGACTATGGATTAGAGCCAAGACTATACTGTTAATGAACCAAGAGTTCATTAACTGTTCCATCAGCATCCCCATCAGGAGGGGTATTTTGTTAGAGTCACAAAAGGCACAAAACTTAGTTATGCTAAAGGTTAACTAAAAGGCACTGATTTTGAAATACTGTAAAAAAAGAAAGTTTTCACTGAAATCATGTTATATCATGCCTGGATTTAAAATTAACGGACTTTTTTTATTGTGGTAAAATATGCATATAAAATTTGCCATTTTAGCCATCTTTATGTGTATGCTTCAGTTCACTAAGTACATTCGCATTGTTGTGCAGCCATTACCATTGTACATCTCCAGAGCTTTTTCATCTTCCCAAGCTGAAACTCCATCCCCATTAAACTCACTTCCTATTCACCCCTCCCCATCAGCCCCTGCCAACCACTGTTCTACTGTTTTTAAACAGGGACATTTTTAGGGAATTTAAAATAAACCTGCCCTTCCTCTTTCTCTTGCATAAGCTCTTCAACTAATAAAATATCTGTTAAAAGTCCTAAATTAATTGGAAGTTTCTTAGGTTTAAACACATGGGCAAAATGTACACAAAAAATAAACATCTGTTTCATGGAAGATGTTTTAGACATACAACATTGGGAATATGTCCTTGATGTTAAAGGAAAGGAGATGGTAGGCTGAAGTGTGTGTTCCAAATCACTTACTTAAACCAGTGCGAGTTTTACATAATCACTCAACTAACCAGCCATTCAACCCGGGAGACTTTCTAGTCCTAGTAATATACTCAGATAGTCTTATGTTAGTCTTCTATTAATATTCATTTGAAATAACTTAAGTATAGAATCAATATATGTTTATGGTTGAATATTTGGAAGACACAGAAGAATATGAAAAACATTCTTCATGTTTCACTGTTTAAAGATAACAACTACTAATATTTTAAAATTAAAAAGCATTACATTTAATTTTACTTTATTTCAGCAGAAGGAAAAGAACTCTGAAATGAAATTGAGGATTTGAACTTCACACAGCTGTTTGAAGTGAGAGTTACTGTTTCTAACTAATTTTAATTTATTACAAATTAAAGATCAAACTCTAAGAGATTGAGGATTAACTTAAAAATCTAATTGTTTCATAATGAGTACAGGCTTATATTTTTAGTTAATAAAGCTTAGTTAACTGTCTCAGGAAGACAGAAAAAACTGCAGATAATCAAACAAAAATACCCTTGGTTGGGAGAAGGGTTTTTAAAACGGAGTTCAAAACCTACTCCCACCTTTAGGATTGTTCTCTTGGTGAAAATTGTATAAAAAAGGGCAATCTGTAAGGAATATAGTTCATGAAGTCATAAACCGCTTTCAGAAGGAAAATGAACTGTACAATAGGGAAGCAATTCTTTCCCCCAGTGAGCTAACACTCACGGGAAATATAGAAGAACTCCCTGCATCTATTGACTCTCCCCTTTGACCAGAGAGGCTTAACTTTGTTTGCTTCTAATACCAGTGTTTTTTATATTCCACAAATTGTTTAAACACATACTACATTTTAGTTTGCTATATTTGGGCCACAATTGCCCTTCGTGTATATTTATTTTTCTAAAGTTTCTACTTATCTTTGTCTTCTCTGATTGACCTGGAGAAACTAAAATCGTCAGTACATATGTGGCATGTCATAGTTTAATTTTTGATGCTTAATTATTAGTCATGGTAACCTCTTTCTTATTGAAGATGCTCTCCACTAAGCCCTCTGTGCTACCATTTAATGTGGACTAGATTTAAGCTCTTCTACTAGAATTTCTTTCCATCACAACTGGATTATTTTCATTGTCTCCACATCTACCCCTTTCTTAGACTCACTTTCAATTTTTCTAGAGCATATGTTTGATTTTTTTCAAAATAACAGAAGAAGGGCTATGTCTTTGTAAATCTTCATTTTGCTCTCATAATTGAAAAATAGACTCCAAATTACTTTCCATCACAATTTTATGGACTTTGTTTAACTGTCTTCTAGCAACCTGGAAAGCAGATGCAGAGTCTGCTGCCATTTTGATTTTCATTCCTTTATAGGTAGCTCCATCCCCCACTCCTCTCCCATGAACTTTTAGCATTTTCTTGTTGTCCTTGGAGGTAATAAATTTTACCAGGAAGTGTCTGGGTATTTTTTTAAATTACTATTCCTCTTCAGGTTTTTTAAATCCAAATATTCAAGGTTTATTCAGCCCAGAAAAATATTCTTCTATGATTTATTTGAAGTGTTCATCTTTATTTTCTTTGTTTTCTCCTCTAGTAACTCTTACTTTGGAAAGGATAGTGGGTCTCTTAGCTCTAGGAGATGTTAGGTCTCTTGGATCTCTCTTCTATGGTCTTAACTTTTTTCTCATATTGTCTTTCTTCCCTTTTATGTGCATTCAGAGGATTTTCTCAATTTTGTCTTCTGGATCTCAAATTTATTTTTGAGTCATTTCATCACTGAGCATCTTTGTGAAATCATTTTTTATGTTTATGAATGCAGACTTCTCTCACATATCCCTCAAAGAATTACTTTTTTTTTTTAAAGTTACCTTCTTTGTCCTTTGTTTCAACTCCATTTCTTTTAGTATCAGATGTTCTGTTGCTCCTCTGGATCCTTCTTTCATATGTTCTAGGTTTTCCTTCAATAACCAGTAACTTTTGACTGGCCCAATCATATTTATAAATGAAGGACTGGGTTGATTTTATTTAAAAATGAAGGGCTGGGTTGACTGGCCCAATCATATTTATGAATGAAGGCTGACTAGTAGAGGTGACTGGAGAGATTTCCTTGGCAATTATGTAGGAATGGTTTTCCACCACACTTCTCTTCATGAATGGAAGGGCTGGCAGTTCCGCTCACAGGCGGCACATGTGACAGTGGGAAACAGACAGGCAAGCCTATGACTGTCCTGACTGCCAGGACTAGGAAGGCTTTATTTTTAGGGATGAACTACTTTTGTGTACTGCCTTTCAGTACAAATCATAAAGGGGGGTAGAAAGAGATGGAAAACAACATTCTTCATAGTCTTTTTATTAATTTTCTTGACTGTTCCTTGTCCCTGTGGCTCCAGACCTGAATTCTTCAGGATTCTGTTGAGAAGAACAGCTCTCATCTCTTCACTAGCTCTCTCCAAAATTGATTTTACATTGTGGTTTTTTTGGTTCAATCCAAACATACCTTTTGGCTATTTTCTAGAAATTTCTTAAAATTTCTGTCTACTGATGGTAACTTTTCTTGATTTCCATCCAAGTTCTATGATTTATTCTTTTCCATACATATTTTCTGTCACTTAGCTGGAATTTTTGAAGGAAGAACAGGTAGACTATCATGTCTAGTCTGCCATCTTGAAAAGAGATTATATTAACATTAGAGTGGCTGCCCCAATGTGCTGATGCATGATTGGCAGGAGGCCATGGCACATGTCTTACTTTTCATGAGACTATTTCTCCTTCTTTCGTGGCCCAGACAGCACCCCCAACCCTGACTGAGCATATGATCAATATGGATCATTTACACAAGAACGAAGTGAAAACAGATGGGTCACAGGAGCCAATTCCATTCATCAAATCCACAATATCTGCCTCAACCATGTACTGTATCATTCTTCAGGACTCCACTGGGTCCCATTCCTAACTTCCCCAGAACTCCTGTCAAATACCAATCTAAATTACACCACTAACCACACAGTTCTACAATTTTCTGTCTGTCTCCTCCATTAAGCTACAAGCTTCCTGAAGGTACATGGTGTCTCATTTCATATCTGTGTCCTCACTGCACCCCACGAGGACTGGGATTAAGTACCCAAAACAGACTGAATAACTCAGGGACTGAATGAATGAACAAAGAAATGAGCAAGCTTGATGTTGACCTGGGAAACAGGTGTGTTGTCTTCCTTTGCTGATGAGGCTAGTAACCTCCTTTTCAGTCATGTGATGCTTTGGAGAAGGGTGTTTCAGGCAGAAGGAGCAGAATGGATGAAGGCCCAGAGGCAAACTGGAACATGGCTTCTTTGGGGGAGACTGGTGGAAATTGTTCCCAGAGGACTGTTGATTATTAATTCATCCAAAGAAAATCTCTAACCTCTGTTGTATCCTTTTCTGCAGAGTGGTAGTCTGACCACAGGATCCTTCTCATCTTTGCCAGTTCACTGAGTTCAGGTCTAAATAGAGCTGTTTTGTTTTAGCAGAAAGGTTGGGTCCTCAATTCAATAGGTGTCAGTAAATGCTCTTTCATAGTTCTATATAATCATGATTTAAAACCTACATCAGCCTTCTTTGCAAATGTACATTAAAGCATCTGCTTATACTTGTATTAAGTAGCATTACTTGTACTAAGCCCTCACTTCACAGGGACATTATGAAATCACAGGCAGCTTAGAATGGAGCTTTCAAGTCATCCTTGGGCCTCTGTTGCCTGCTGGAATGGATAAAGCATGACCCCCTCAGCCAACGAGCTCTGCTGCTCCTGTGATGTTTGGTAAAACTTCCTTGCTCCAGTGCCTCCGACTCCAGTCAGCATCTGAAAGTTCTTCCCAGAGGTTGGAGTGCTTTGCCTCCTATTTCTGCAAACTTAATATTTAAAAGAATTACTAGTTGTCAAAAGGAATCAGGCTCTTAATTCCTGGTTAATTGAAATTAGTCTTGTAATTTTAGATGTGTTATTCTATTCACAAAGCAGGTACCTGATAAGTGTTTGTCAATGAGTGAAAGAGTGAATGACACATTAGAGGAAAGATGGGGTTTGTCTTTCATGAAATTGGAGTTAAGGGGCACATTTGCTGGGAATTACGCCAGGTAAGTACAGGGATCTGCTTTTGATCACAGGCCATTTGTTCTTTCTATGTTAGCCATTTTCAGTCTGATCATGTGCTGTGCACATCGTTCATCTCTTGTCTTTGGGGATAATTAATTCCAGGTTTCAGAGCATCACTAATGACATCTCAGTAGGGTTCTTTTGTTTGTCTATAACAGGATTGTCTGGGATCCGTGCTGTTCCCAAAGATCTCACTCCTCACGTGATGAGGCAGAGACCCTGACTCACAGGGCATACCCGTCACATCCCCAACTTCTCAGCATCAAACTGGGTTTGTTTTAAGAATGAAGCCACTAGCATTAGAAGTGTGACAGTGTAAGACAGGAGATTCTCAGTTGTATGACTCAGGAGACACCTTGGCAACCCTCAGTGAAATGCTGGGTTATCCTAATAGGCAAGTGAGGTCTTGGAATGCTAACAGTGTAAAGTCAGTGGCATAAAGGGACACGTTCTCAGCAGCCCTTGATGAAGTCAAGACTAGAGACACCAGGAGAGAAATGACTGCCTGTGAAGGTTGCACAGAGAAGATAAGGTTCTCACATTACTGCAACCTCCAGCTGGATCTGAGCTGCTGGGTCAGTGGAGAGGAGCACCAGCCCAAATGGATCCCCCAGCACTCTTGGTTGGAATCTTCCCAGAAGCCTGAGGGGAGAGGTATAATGTCTAAACACAGGTCCCTCCAGTCACTGGCATCAGAATCAGAGCCACAGCAGTGTGGTGGAAAGAGGCAGATTCCTGAGGCCCAGTTCAGAATCTACAGAGGTGGGACTTGGAATCTGCCTCTGTAAAACCTCCTAGGTGATTTTTAACTCACACCAGCTACACATTGAGAGCCTCCTGCACCTCCTAATCTCCTCACTCTATAGGGATCTCATGCTGTGGACAGATTGCCAAGCACCAGAAGTTTTAGCCAAGCATGTGTGTGGTTGGCACATAACATGAGAGGCAAGTTGTGTGCCCTTGAATTTAACAAGTAGTGCTGGAATACAGGCACTACATTAGGCCTTGATGGCAATTCTTGCCTTTAGGGGACAGTAAGTTATGAAGTCATAATCTGTACTCCGAGCCCAATGTGATGAACCATGTAGCATCACTAAAAACTCCTGTAGTGGATTTACGCCATTGGTGACAAAGAGATCCAATGCCAGGAGGAAGTTCTCAGCCTAGATCACTACACGACTGGAAAAAACAACCCTGAGCAAGTTTCCTATTTGTGAGGAGCAACCTAAGGATGGGACTAATCCACAAAGCTCCCAACAGAACGGACACAGATCCCCTTAGCAGGGCTGCCCAAAAGATTGAGGCTGCCAGACTTGGATATCTGGGCACCCTAAGTTGACAAGCCTAAAGGGCAGAGAGCATGCTCCCTTTATCTTTGTCTTCCTAGAAGGCCTAGTGCAGCATTCAGCTTATAGTAGGTAGAGAGAGCCATTGTTAAATGGTTCTTATGCAAACAAGGCTGACCTAGGCGCTGGGCCACATGGGAATGTGGAAGCGGAGAGCCCAGCTAGTGGGACCGACATGCCTTGGGTAGATCTTCTCACATTCATGGCGCCTATTGCCTCCGCCATGACTCACTGCCCATGCACTCCATCACTTGTGAGACAAGATGTGACAAGCAGCTGCTGAAAGTTGTGCCTTGTAACCTAAATATGTCTCTTTGCTCTTTCTAACTTCATGGAAGTAAACCTCTTCTCTAATCACACATGAGTTAATGTAAAGGTTTCAGAAATTAAATCACATTTCCCCACTGGTTAACTTGATCATTTCAGAGTTACATCATCATTGTGGATTGTTTTTTTTTTCCTCTTCAAGGGTAATAAATTAATGAACTATGCACAAGGGAAGTTTCTATTTTAAGAAAGCTGTGTGAAGTGGAAGAATACTTTGTTCAGTTATTTCTTTCATAGTAGGTCTCCACCTTCTTTAAGCTGAAGCACACCTGTTTCAGGGAAAAGAGTTGGCCAACAAGACAGCATTGGCTTTGTGGGAATGTGCCAAAGAAATTTCAAGATATTGTATTCTTTTGATTCATATTCCTAAGTTGCTATCCGGAGGAAATATGCTAGTGGAAGGAGAGAATAGCAGCCATTTACAGGTAATTAGTGAGTCTATGGTGTATGATTCATTGAATTCCATTCTAGATCGCTATTTATAATTATTAGAGATTTCTTGGCAATGCTTAAGAGACAAATTACCCAAATCCCCTTACTTGTCATAGCAGCAATTTAACTTTGCATAAGCGGTACTCCATGACCACTGAATTAGTCATTTTTCATTACCTACCTTTGAGGTATGTTAACATTAGTCCTCTTTAATGAATGAGAAAACAAAGTCCCAATAAAGTTGATTCTGGCCCAAGAACATATAATAATCAGAGTAATGTCCATAATTCTTAAACTTCTTCCCTCTGAGAAAGCACATGTTTTTCAGTGGGAAATACCCTCAATGGGAGGTACATAGGCCAACATTTAGGAAGTGTGTTTTTATTTATATAACTAGTCCTATGTTTAGAAAAGGAATATTCAACTCTAGTCTCACGTAAGAATCAGCCAGAGAGCTTTAATAAAATGCCACTGCTGGGGCCTCTCTCACAGGATTTCTCACTCATTTGGTCAAGTATGAGGCCTGGGCATGGGTCTTTTGAATTAGGTGGGGAAGAAGCTTCCAAGGTGATGCACATGTGCAGGGAGCGTTGGGAATCCTGGTCCTGGCAAAATTCTAAATCTGACCCCACAGTTTCCCCCATGGTCTCCACCATCCTGCCATTAGAGCCCCTGCATGTGGAACCTTCTGGAAACTTATACATATAGCCTGGCTTCCAGCATTTTGTTACCAGAGAGGGGACATTTGCACAGAGTGGTTTAGCAGTTGAGCTGTAGTACAGCTAGATTGCTCTGGCAGAGGAACAGGGAGAAAAGAACAAACCCATGGCATTGTGTGCTGAACTGACTGGTGAGGGAGGGGTGCAGCTGAGAACCCTAGGCTGCCCCAGGATCATGACCGGACAGGAGTGCCATGCTCCCAGACAGGGCTTCTTGACGATGAGTTGGTAGACCCTGATATGGAATGGAAAATCAAGGGAGGCTTCTTGATTCAGAACAGCATGCCCTTTGAAGTCAGACTGCCTGGGTTCAAATCCTGGTTCAATCACAAACTCTGTGATTAAAACTTGGGCAAGTTACAACCTCAAAAATGATTCATTTCCTGATTTGGAAAACAGAAGTAAAAAATTGCAACTACCTCATAATTTTTGGGGACAATGAGATGAGATAATATATGATATAATATACTAGGGTCTACTCCTACCCCTTTCTGGGGTCACTGGATCACCATTAAATTCTCTTTATTAAAATGGGGATGGACCATGACCCTCTTCTTTGAGGTAACCCATTCTCACAAGGAAATATAAGGTTAGATTTAAGATGGTGAACCAAATGTTGTCCCAGAAGCAAGAGATTTCATGGAAAACAATTTAGAAGGGAGGCACTTGGCTTCAGAATAGTAGAGTAGAGCCATGGGACCCATGATGTGTCCTTGGACCAAAGAATGAGAACAGGTACCAGGAGGCCAAATGGGATTGTGACCAGACTTGGGTCAAAGAACACAGAGAGCAATCAAAGCCAGAAATTATAGAGTCAAGTGCTAAGAGAATTGATGACCTGGACACCAAGGAAGATGCCCAGGGCTGAGGACAGTGGGTTCAGGAGTAGCATGCTAAAGAACAGATAGAGAGTTGTTTTGTTCTCTGCCTCCTTGGGTAGTTCGCTAAGCCGAGGGGGTCCCTGAAGTCCAAATCTTAACAGGCCATTCTGACAAATGTGTTTGCCACTAGGAAGATACGATTTCTAAATCAGAGTCCTTGGATTCTGCTCTAAGACTGTGGGCCTATCAGCATTTCCCACAGTGAATCCTACAGAAGGCTGGTTCTAGGGTTGTTCCAGGATAACCATATTTGCTGGATGAATGAAAGTTAGCATGTTTCTTAATTGGAAGACTTTTTAGTGCTTTTAATTTGCTTGTAAATCTCTAAGAGGAGGATATGATAAGACGTGTTTCTCAAACTAGTTTGACCATGGGACCCTTCTTGGCATTGGAATCCCCAACTCCTACTGTTTTTGCCATCTCAACTCAAAGTTTCAGCCTTTAGGCCAGACCCAAGTCTCTCAGGGGTGTATAGAACTCTCTTTGGGATGTGGCCTCATTCCCAGGTTCCTACCACTCAGGTAGAGGCACAAGATAAAGCTGTAAACTGAGTGGAAGGCCCAGGCCTGCCTTGATCGTATTCTGTCTGGCACATAATTGCAACTCAGTGCCTATTTGTGGAATAATTATTCATTGAATGAACGGGATAACCTAGTTCATGCCAAACTCTTTTTTTTCTTTTTTTTTTTTTTTTTTTTTTTTGAGGTGGAGTCTCGCTCAGGCTGGAGTGCAGTGGCCAGATCTCGGCTCACTGCAAGCTCCGCCTCCCGGGTTCACGCCATTCTCCTGCCTCAGCCTCCCGAGTAGCTGGGACTACAGGCGCCCGCCACCTCGCCCGGCTAGTTTTTTGTAGTTTTTAGTAGAGACGGGGTTTCACCAGGTTAGCCAGGATGGTCTCGATCTCCTGACCTTGTGATCCGCCCATCTCGGCCTCCCAAAGTGCTGGGATTACAGGCGTGAGCCACTGTGCCCGGTTCATGCCAAACTCTAATTGCTGACATAGATAGTACCTTGGGTATATCCAGGGTTAACTACTCAACTGACCTGAACTTGTTGGGGAGATGTGTTTTCTTAGGATATTTTGTATGAAACTAAGAATAATAAGGCATAAATTGTCCTGATTTGGTGCCTTTCTTTTTTCACCGATCCAAAATGACTTCATAATAACCTTGCCCATCTCACTTCAAAACAGTCATGAAAATGGTTTGCCAAAATTAAATGCTTCACAAATATAAAATATAATCCTAATAATTTCCTTAGGCATTAGATGCATCTGTTGATGTCCTGGTAGGCCCTGTAGTACCTCATCTGAACCTTTGTGAATATCTAAGCATATGGCAATAAAGCCTGCCCCCAAGCATGTTTTATAACCACAGGCTTTGCAAGTTTAAATGGAGAAGAGAGATGAAACAAGAATGGGCTATTTTCCTTGACTGTTTTATCTTGGGTAATATTTATTTTGAGCAGTTTTCTAAATAAGCAAAGCTTTTCTTCTATGCTTCATGCTCCTGCATCCTAGGAATGATGTATTTTGTGGGAATTTTCGTCCACCCCACCTCCACCCTGAACTTGCTGATCTGGAGGTACCATGATGCTAGCTAGAGTGGTCCCTGGCAAGGCTCTGCAGAGGGTCATGTCAGACACAGTCCTAGCCAAGGCAGGGCCTCGTGTGGGCGCCATATCTTGTTATTGCTTGTGGGTTTCATCCAACTGCATCTACCCGATAGCAGTTCTTTTTTTATTTTTATTTTTTGGAGAGGTAGGTAGAAAGAAAAGAAAGTAACTTTGATACAGAGGTGGGGAACTGGAACTTAGATCCACATCTACAACAACAAGGAAAGTGAACTAATTTTGTCTGAACCCTCTGAGTTGCAAGATGTGTTTGAATTGAAGCGTTAAATTTAAACCTTATTATCACACATAACAATGCATAAAATCACAATGGCCATATTTTCTTAACCCTGCATCATAATACAGCCTAAAGATTTTATCTATGTTTTAAAAAATGTATTTATATAAACAGTCTTCAACCTGCATAAAGATGAAACCACATTTAGTTTTAAATTAAAAAAATCACTGTGTTGAAAATAAAATCATTTGAAATCATGACTTTTGGGAAATCTTGACTGTGGCTGTCTCTGCCCTGTGCCTTGAGAGAGAAAGAAAGACTTGGAAGTCTGTGCTACTTGCCAAGTGTGTCAGGAGTCCTGCTTGTCCCAGATGACAACTGGCACACACGGACAAGCCACTCGCTCTAACTTTGTTTTTTCCTGGTAAAGAAGTAGCAACTACTTGCCAGCCTACTTCTTCTTTGCAGGAAGCCCACCAGGAGTTTGCATAGTCAATCTGTCATTTGAAATCATTTATTCAGTGTAAATCATTACCATCAGAAAGTAAGAAGGAATCTGTTTACAAGGAGATCTTAGATAATGGGAGAAAATCTAGAAAAAAAATTTACAATAATCTTGGCTACTGATTATAACATCACCTCTTGCTGAGATTTCTTTAAGGGGTTAGTCTGGTATACCAAGCATATTCAGCTGCTGAGTTTTAGAAATGAATAATACAAGAGAACCAACTAATGTGCCTTTGGCTCTTCCAAACCAGTCTGGTACCTGCATGAAAACATTGGTTATTTTGGTGTCCAGTTGGAGAGCGCAGGGCCACACAGCAGGATTTCTGAAAATCAAAGCTCTCTTCCTGAAATATATGGTACAAAGGATGCATTTCTGGGATCTGATGTTTTCTGGCTTATTAAAATAATAATGATGGTGTTAGGAACCTTTCACAACTATAGGACTCTTCTTTATGCTCAATGCCAAGAACAACAAAAGCCTCACCAATCTGTGAATGATCTTTGTTCATGTTAGAATTCTCTCCCTGAGCTGTTGGTTCTCCCATCCAGGGCTTGTCTGCTCTCCCTTCAGTTAGGCTGGCCAGCATTGATCCAGAGTCCTGGAATGTAAGTGGCTCAGCCTTTGATAATTAGGTTACCTGATTCCCCGCATCCCCGGGCTAATATTGTTTAAGATTTCACAGTGCTTCTAAATTTACAGATGTAAACAAACAGTGACACACTTTTCTTCAAGTCATTTATTAGAATCAAAATTAGGAAGAGTTTTTAACCTTCATACAGTTGAGCTGGTGAAAGATGCTGTTGTAGGTCATTGGAAATGTTCATCAGTGTCTCAGAAAGAGAGAGAGAAGGAAGGGAGGGAGGGAGGGAGGGAGGAAAGAAAGAAAGAAAGAAAGGAAAGAAAGAAAGAAAGAAAGAAAGAAAGAAAGAAAGAAAGAAAGAAAGAAAGAAAGAAAGAAAGAAAGAAAGAAAGAAAGAAAGAAAGAAAGAAAGAAAGAAAGAAAGAAAGAAAGGAGAGAGAGAGAGAGAGAAAGAAAAGAAAGAAAGAAAGAAAGAAAGAAAGAAAGAAAGAAAGAAAGAAAGAAAGAAAGAAAGAAAGAAAGAAAGAAAAGGGAAGGGAAGGGACGAGCGAGGGAGGGAGGGAGGGAGGAAGGAAGGAAGGAAGGAAGGAAAGAAGGAAGGAAGGAAGGAAGGAAGGAAGGAAGGAAGGAAGGAAGGAAGGAAGGAAAAAAGGAAAAAAGGAATGTGTATTTTCTTCTAATCATGCCTGCTTGTTTTAGTTTTGTAGGCTGTGGGTCCGTTAATCAATGTGAGCCAGTTCGAGGATGGCATGCCTAGGTTATTTTCCAAGGGAAAGGAATATGGTCTTCCACTATTAGGTTTGGAAATATCTAGAGTGTGTTCACTTAAAAGCTTATAGGTAGTATATTATAATTAATTTGCTTTAGGAAGAGAGAGAACCAGAGCAATTAGGACATCACTAATGAGCTGTTTGAAATACTAGGAAACATTAGTCTTATGGATATAAATAAATTGGGCATAGAACATCAAGTTTAATACTGGACACTATGGTTATAGAACATGAAAAGTAGACATTGTATTAGTTTCCTATTGCTGCTATAACAAATCATCCCAAATTTAGTGGCCTAAAAACAACAAATTGATTATTTTACAGTTCTGGAGGTCAGAAGCCTAAAGGTCAACAGAGCAGCCTTTCCCTCTGGAGGCTCTAGGGGAGAAGCTGTCTTCTTGCCTTTTCCAGCTTCTCAATGTTGACTGCCTTCCTTTAGCTCACAGCCCACAGCACTCAGACCTCGCTTCCACCATCACCTCACGTCTGACTCCAAAGCTCCTGCCTCCCTCTTAAGAGAACCTTGTGATAACACTGGACACACCTGAATAATCCAGAATAAGAATAACCTTCCCTCCTCAAGATTCTTAACTTAATCAGATCTGCAAAAATCCCTTTTGCCCTGCAAAGCAACCCATTCACAGGTTTCAGGGATTAGGACGTGAATATCTTTGGAAGGCCATTATTCTGCCTACCACAGACATTGACATCATAGATAAATTAATTTACCCCTTCTTTTGTTTAAATTTTTTTTTTTTTTTTTTTTTTTTTTTTTTTGAGATGGAGTCTCACTCTGTCGCCCAAGCTGGAGTTCAGTTGCACGATCTCAGTTCACTGCAATTTCTGCCTCCTGGGTTCAAGCGATTCTCATTCCTCAGCCTCCCAGGTAGCTGGGATTATAGGCATGCACCACCACACCCAGCTAATTTTTGTATTTTTAGTAGAGATGGGGCTTCACCATGTTGGCCAGGCTGGTCTCGAACTTCTGACCTCAGGTGACCCTCCGGCCTCCGCCTCCCAAAGCGCCGACATTACGGGCCTGAGTCACCACACCAGGCTAATTTACCCTTTCTGATTGGTTTTCTCATTGGCCCTCCTACAACTCTGAAGGAGTGAATTGTAGCTATGGTCTGCAGGTATGGACCGTGGGTGTGACCATGCCATCCTGCAGCGAGACTTCCTGTGAGAATAAGATCTGCTGGTGCTGTGGACTCTGCTCTGTCCGAAGGAAATTTCTGGTGGGCACTAGAGTGATGTTTTCTTCTTTTCCACCAGAGTCTTGCAAATGTAACATGTATTATAACTCACTACTCAGAATCAAAACCTGATTGTGGTAGAGTTTATAGGTAACAGGGCTCTAGATTGAAGCAGGTCAAAGGCTGAGTCTCCCCCTTACTACATGTGAAATGTTGCCCAAGTTCCTTATTTTAATTATGCCTCAATTTCTGTATCTGAAAAACAGAGATGATAACTTCCAGAATTGCTGTGAGATTAGGAAGATAAAATATGCACAGTTTTTAGCACACGCCTGACATATAGTTGTTGCCCAGTTACTGAATATGGTCGGAGGCTTTCAGCAGGCCTACTCTTGCTCTAACCTGCTGAGAACAAACACCACGAGTGAAGAGTAGCCACAAGCAGGGCAGAGAAAGCTGTGGATCAGGCCACAAAGCCATTCCCCAGTTAATCCATGAGGCCGACCGCCAGCATTGTGCAGGGAAAGTGGAATTCTGCACTTAAATTGAGCTTGCAGAATTTGCAGATGGAAAGTCTAAGAACTTGTAGTAAAACCTGGGCAAATCCCAACATGGAATGGTATGGATCATGACATTTTCAACATCATAGAAGAGGTTAGGGTCCAGAGGAGAGAAGTCCAGTTCAGTTGAGTCCATAGGCAATTTCCTTAGCCATCACAGTTAGGGCTGACCCCTTATCCATTAGAACATATGCAGCTATATAATCATCATTTGCTTGCTCACTCCCAATGAATGGAAAATACTGTCTTGTCCCAGAATGTGGCTTCAACTTTATTCCCAATAGTCTACTTTATTGTCATCCTAAGACCTGACTTTAAAAACCTTCTCCAGATGTTGTTTTATGTGTATGTGTGTGTATCCATTCAGTCAATGGATTCTATCAATGAAAAACACCAGTATTTATTTATTGAATATTTACTCTATGCTAGTCATCGTTTAAGTGCTGACTGCCTAAAATATATTTTGTTACTTATTACTTGCAGTATTTTTATTAAAATTCTAGTAAATCTATTATTATTTTGACTTTACAGATAACCAAACTGAGACTTCTAAAGTCTATGTAACTGGCCGAACTTATAGAGATTGTAAGTGGTGGAACCAAGAGGCCAAGCCAGGTCTGCCTGTCTCTAAGCTCTAGGTTCTGGTACCTGAAGGGGGGAAACTCAGCTGAGAATAAAATGATAGCAGGAACAACAACTATTACTAAAATGGAAAGATGTCCGTAAGTGGAGAAAAATGAGTTACAGAACTGTACATAGAATATGATTAAATTGTTGTAAATTAAATAGGAATGTGTATATTATGTATATATATACATATATAGTTTTAAAACTTATTTGGGGGGCCAGGCACAGTGACTCACACTTGTAATCCCAGCACTTTGGGAGGCCAAGGTGGGCAGATCAACTGAGGTCAGGAGTTTGAGACCTGCCTGGTCAACATGATGAAACCCTGTCTCTACTAAAAATACAAAAAAATTAGCCAGGCGTGGTGGCATGCGCCTGTGGTCCCAGCTACTCGGGAGGCTGAGGCGTGAGAATCGCTTGAACCCAGGAGGCAGTGGTTGCAGTGAGCCGAGATCACACCACTGCATTCCAGCCTGGGTGACAGAGAGACTCCATCTCAAAAAACAAAAACAACAAACAAACAAACTTCTTTGGAAACTGATGAAAGTTATGGTCCCTTTTAAAACACATATGTATAGATGCACACAAAATTTCACACACAACTTAGAAGCTCAGGTTAGGGATCTCTGATATGTACATATCACGTATAAAGAAAAATCTGGAAGGATATAAACCAAACTGTTAATCATGCCCTTTAAGGGATTAGATTTCAAGACATTTTTCATGCTATCTTTTATGTTTTTCTATCTGGTGAATTTGTTTTCAATGAACATGTATTATTCCTATAATCCAGAAAAACATGTTAAAGATTATAAATGAAGGCCAATTATTTCCAATTTAAAATGGAATTTACTGGTTCTTTTTCTCCTGATGGGCAGGCTTCTAACGTTTTCCCATGTCATGCTCAGATATGATTGGTGCACCTCTGAAAAAATTCAAAGGACACTTTGGTGAATACACTAAATGTGAGTTATTTTGTCCGTAAAGAAACTTTCCCTAAAAGTTAAGAATAACCGAAAATAAGGAGATGTCGGTGAGTTGCGGGGGAGAGACCATCAGGAGCATCTGGGACAACATCATCAGTGTCTTCCACTGAGAGTGACATGTGCACGTGAGACTTCCAGTGGAGTTTTCTATGTGAGAAACAAGGGGCCTTTCTGACTAATATTATGTGCCCTGTAGAACTAAACAGTAAATGAGGTTAATGCTGCATTTCAGAGCAGAAGTATGTTGTAGTAGAGATCTGTATGCTAAGCAAATTATCCTTGAGCTATTGTTTGAAATGACCTCTTAATCTTCATTTCAACTCAGTCTGGCACTAATTGAAATGGCTGTTTCCAGGGCACCCTGGTGCTTAACAAAAGAGTTTCCTTATGCTCTTGACCTGCTCACTGTTGCAGTCCCTGCCAGTTGCTTTGGGTTTGGAAGATACTTTCTCCCCGTTCCTACTCCTCCCCAACATACACACACCCGCCCGTCTTCAGCCCAGGACTCCCCATAAGCTGGGTAATCAAATCTTATGCTGAGCATGAACAAAGATTCCAGGAGCATCTTACTTTTCACCAAGAACAAAATTTTTAATTATGCATGTTTTTTAAAGGAATCTGTAATATTGCAGATGGATTTATTCTTGGTTTAATCTGATTTTTTTGCACACGTTGGGGTTAGACAATAGGCAGAGACCCCAGTAGTTCTCATTGCCAAGGACAATGATGAGCCCTTCCCAAGGCATTCTCTCTCCAGAACGTTGCCCCACTCAGTTTAATGCAGCAACTGCAGAAACAGCAAATATTTATGAAGCTCCTTGGATCCACGCCAGTGTGCTAGGTAAAAAAGGACAGGACTTCTTTTCACTCCCCTGCTTAATCTGAAAATAGAATTTGCATGCTACTGTTTGTTCCCCTCCTTGGATGTGATGTAAGTTCCGTTTGCCTGGAGTGCTGTGTATAGAAGTCTATATTAGGATAACTGTATTATATATCTTGTTCCTAAAGGTTGGGGCCACAGAAGGATACAAATCTCTTTGCATACTGCTCTATACGATTAGGAGCTTCCTACATACTGATGAGAATCCTGAAGATTCACATCTGCCTGGTACCTTCACAGGTCTGATCTTGCTGCAGGAGGCAGGCTCTATGATTAGCAGACTCTATCATGGGAGCCAATAGACTGTAGTAGTAAAAAGTCCCTGTGTTCAAGTTAGAACAACATGAGTTTAAATCCTGACACAGCCACTTTCTGACTGTGGTTTTGTTAAGTTTCTCACTTTCTTTTAGCATCTGTTTCCCTGCATGAAAGATAAAGATATTAATATCTACATTGCAAAACTATTAGGAGGATTAAATTAGGTGTCACATGCAAAGCACCTGCCACCACAGTGAAGTGCTCCATAAACGGCGGCTAATGACATTATTAGCATGCTGCTAGTGCTCCCATTAAAAACAAAACAAAAACAACACTTTCTCTTGACCCCTTTTTCCCTACCAACAACTGTCCCATTTTCCTGCACTCCTTTTAAGCAAAGGTCTTTCAAAGGGGGCCTGTACTCATTACCTCTGACTTCCCTCCTCACATTAATCCTAAACCCACTCCAATGGGACTTTGGTGCCACTTCTCTGGTGTTATTTTCCTTGTCAGGGTCACCAGTGGCCACCAGACCACTAAAAATGCAATGGCATTTTCCAGTGGAAGTGACCAACAGCAGCATTTGGTATAGGGCATCGCCCCTTCCTCCTTGCTGTGATACTCCCCTTAGTCATGACACCACATTTTCTTGGCTTCCTCCTATCTCAACGGCTGCACCTTCTCAATGTCTGCAGCTGAAGTCTCTGATCTTTAGATGTTGGAGGACTCAGTAATTGTTCCTCTTTCCTATCAACACTGATTCCCTCAATGAGCACATCCAGTCTTATGGCTTTGAATACTGTTTTTGTGCCAGTGATTCCCAAATATATAGTACCAGTTTTCAACTCAGTCCCAATCCCAGACTCAGATCCATCCACCTACTTGACTAGAATATCTAACAGGCATCCCAAGCTCAGTGCATTATTTAAGGTTCTCTTGAGAGACAGACCAATAGGACGTGTGTGTGTGTGTGTGTAGAGACAGAGAGAAATTTGTCATAAAGAATTGGCTCATGGGATTATGGAGGTGGGCAAGTCCCAAGATCTGCAGGGTGACCTGGCAAGTGGGAGATCCAGGAGAGCTGTTGGTGTAGTTCCATTCCAAAGGCCAGCAGCCTCAACACCCAGGAAGAGCCAATGTTTTAGTTCAAGTCTGAAGGCAAGAAAAAAGCCAATGTCATGGTTCGAAGGCAATTAGGCAAGAGAAATTCTCTATTACTTGGAGGAGGGTCAGATTTTTGTTCTATTCAGGCCTTCAGTGGACTGAATGAGGTCCACTCACATTAGGAAAGACAACTGCTTTACTTAGTCTACTGATTCAAATGGTAATCTCATCCAAAAACACCCTCATAAAACACCCAGGATAATGTTTGATCAAATATCTGACACCCTGTGGCCCAATCAAGTTGACACATAAGATGAAGCATTCACACACAGCATGTCGGAAAATTAGACTGTCAATCTTTTGGGCAAACATGACTCTGTGTGTATCTTCCCCTGTCATTGCTTACCAACTTCACCCTCCCAGGTTTAGCTCAAGCCAAAAACCTTGGAGTCATTTCCTCCTTTCATATCTCAGTTACAACCTGTCAGAAAATTTTGTTTACCTTCAACACCTATCCAGACTTCAACCATAGTTTGCCACTTGCATTGCTACCACCCTAATTGAAGCCACAATCATTACTCAAGGAGCCCTGTTCAGAACACCATATTTGAACTGCTGCCACCGGTATTCCTGGTCTCCTTTACTCTAATTATATCCATAGTACTTACTGGTTTCTAATATTCCATATAATTTTCTTACTTTTTCTGTTTGTTGTTTTTCTATTTGCCTCAGACAGAATGCCTAGCACAGTGCCTGATATGTAGTATACACTCGATAAATATTTGTTGGATGAATTGCCATTGTAGAGATAATGAAACTGGGACTTAAAGGAATTAAGTAACTTGCTTGGGTCCCAAGTTAATAAGTAGTAAAGCTATCCTAAAACAGTACCTAACAGAATCATAGGCAAGAGCTGCTGCTATTAGGTAAGTTTCTTCAGTTGAGCATCTATTGTCCATTTTTTATTAAAAGTAGGCGTCTGGGCGTGGTGGCTCACACCCGTAATCCCAGCACTTTGGGAGGCCAAGGTGGGTGGATCACAAGGTCAGGAGTTCAAGATCGGCCTGGTCAACATGGTGAAACCCCGTCTCTACTAAAAATACAAAAATTAGCCAGGCGTGGTGGCAAGCGCCTGTAATCCCAGCTACTTGGGAGGCTGAGGGAGAGAATTGTTTGAACCCGGGAGGCGGAGTTTGCAGTGAGCCGATATCGCACCACTGTACTCCAGCCTGGGTGACAGAGCGAGACTTCATCTCAAAAAAAAAAAAAAAAAAAAAGTAGGCTTTGTCCAGAGAGCAGTGTCTATGGACCAGTGCTGATTTATGTGATCATGTTTGACCATAAGCTAAGGTTTATTCTTTTATCTCTGTGTCTTTCAGCCATCTGATAAACTCCCCTTGTTTTGAAACATTTTCACCTTTCAGAAACTAATGGATTAATATTATGTTCCTCTTGCCTTTTCCTAAGTCTCTTAAGCGAAGCCAGACATCATTTTGGAGATTTCCTTATGAGTTAACCCTTTTATCTTTTTATAATACATATAATAGTATTAAATTATCTCACCAGAGCAAAATGGAATTTTTATTAGCTAGATCTTTATATTATGATCCACAAATACGGGGTGAGAACCTACTTTATGAAGGCTCTGTGGAGGGGGCTGGGTTGGAAAAATAAAGAGGTATCCAGAAGCTCCTGGTCTATTTAGGGGAAATGCATATATATTAGTCGGGATATTGAATCAACTGATTTAACAGAGACTAAGTAACAGTGGCTTAAACAAGGTAGAAGGGTTCTGTCTCTTGCTGTCTCTCATCTCAGCTGAACAATTAAGGGAGAAGAATTGGCCTTATGCTCCCAAAGTCATTTGGGGCCCAACTCCTTCCACAGTTTTGCTCCACCATTCCCAACTATGTTGTTCTCCCGAGATAGTGGAATTTGGATTATACTCCCACATGTACATTCGAGGCCCTGAAACGGGGGAAGAGAAAAAGTGAGTAAATGTACAACCCAGAAGTGGTACATTTCACTTCTACTCACAACTGTTTGGCCAGAACTTAGTCACGTGGCCATACTTAAGGCAATCTGAGAAACCGAGTCTGTAGGGTAGCTGCGTGGCAGATCAGGGGATTCCATTACTAAAAGGAAGAAAGGGAGACTGACTATTGGGAAACAAATAAGTCCCTGATTAGCCATATCTGTAAATACTGCTGTCACCTCCAACTAAATAATAAGGCCTTAAAGGGTAGGGCTGCATTTTACACTTTCAGTGTCTTCAAATGATAAGTTCTCAATAAATATTTCCTGACTGGGTGATTTGGTGAATGCACTTTCATCCGAGAGATTTTCTGGAGAGTTTTCATGATACTGCCAAAAACAAACACTATTCAATCCCAGGGTAAACACTGCAGGAAACTAAATGTCACAGGGCGACATAGTCGTAAGTGGGTTCTCCCTATGCTCACACGCCCTTCATTCTAAGCTGGGGAAGCTGCTGTAGTAACACAGATGCAAAAGATAAACTTGGACTAAATGGCTTCATGTTCCAGATGATTGGCTGCCTCGTTAAAGCACCCAAAGATGAAGCTACTGCTCCAGCAAAGTTGCTGACCTAATTTTGAGAACTAAAAGACAGAGCTAAGTGTGTTTTCATGGCATCCCACATTCCTTTCTTAATTCATCATGTTTCATGGGAACCAGGATCTCAGGCTGCCCCTCCCCCAGGTAGCAGTTAAGCTGGTGGAATTGTTCTCTCTAGTCCATAAGGAAATGGAAACGGATCCTGCTGGAGGAAGTAAATAGAGCAGCAGTAAAGCATCCCTCCCCCCTGAATGTGAACATCTGTTCAAACTTTTCACAGCTCCCAGGAGGAAGTGGATAGAACACAGGGCTTCTAACTATAAAGGGAAAACTTCACCCATTTGCACTCTGCTAACTTGAAATTTATGATGATTTGACCTGACCTGGCTTTGGCTTTATCTCTATGATGCCTTTGAAGAAAGGCCAAACTGGGTAAATAAATATGATAAACAAAAGTCTAAAGGGTGCTGTTATTATATTCACGAGAGCAAACCTTTGTAGGACTTAACTTCATGTACTATTTGAATGTA
This sequence comes from Macaca fascicularis, assembly GCF_037993035.2. NCBI lineage: Eukaryota > Metazoa > Chordata > Mammalia > Primates > Cercopithecidae > Macaca > Macaca fascicularis. Next base: position 111,368,222 of record NC_088382.1, on the reverse strand, counting down.
AATTACTACTGATTATGGCAAGTGAGAGAGATTCAATAACATAGGCTACAGCCACACCTCGACTTGAAAACTTACGTTTAACATAAAGCTGAGTTGCTGTATGAATTTGACAGAAACAGCCTGTGCGCCATGGTTCTGGAATTTCACGAATGCACACTGGCTTTTCTTCATCTATCTGAATTAGCAAGAGGTTTGCTGCATCTAGTTAAGACAGCCAGACGCTCTCCGGGAACTTCAGCCACCCCTAATCCAGACGTCAGTTTGCATTTACTTTAGGATGAATGGAGGTCCCTTCCCCCTCCTGTTGTCATCTGTCCTTCCCAGAATATTTTGCAGTAGGGCCTGTGGCAATCCTTTTCTTCTTGCTCGCTCTGAGTGGTGGCTGCTCAGTGGAGGGCCCCCAGCTGGCTCTGGTTTCTAGCTGCTTCAGAGCCCACTGGCCTGGAGGTAAAGCTGCAGAGTGATAAGCATTGTAAAAATAAAGCCCGTTGCTAAGCCAGGCCAGCCAAACAGCGTGGGAGGAGTGGAAAATTCAGGCTATGTGTTCTTGGCGTGACACATTGTCAGTATCTGAGGTGTTCTGCTGGAGGAAATGGGAAAAGATGTTCTGTAATCAGACCTATCTGTGTATTATCAGTCAGTAGCCCTTGGAGAATCATGTCAAAACTAGGCTCTTGGGACTGGAGCCGTAACCTTGGGTCAGCTTGTTTACTGCCCACCATCTTGACTTGACCAACCCCTTGGGGTCTGGTGTGGCCTTGGGAACCGCAGTGTCTAAATACAAGCGTCGCTGCCCTTAATTGAACTACTAAGAGAGAGTAAGTGCTAGGTATTGTTTAATCAGGGATCAGGCCAGTCTCTCCCTCCACTTAAGCCTCCCATGCGCCCTTACTGATGATACATTTTTATCTAACGCCCTGAGTTACAGATATTACTACCCATGTCAAACTTTGGGGGTAGCGGTACATTTTTATATTTTTTGCACAAAGGAAGTGACTGTAGCTCCTGGAAATTCAGTCTGGTCACCTGAAACTTTGGTAATTTGGTCTGGTCTTCTTTGGGGCTGTATGTCTAGTAATGGGGTTCCCTGTTCCTCGGCCCCCAGAACCCTTTATTGTGTGGCAGATTGAAATAAGAGTAGGAAAGAGAACATTGCTCTCCTAGCCCTGAGAGCAGGCAGGTCCCTGAGATACCTTCAAGATCCACCTTGAATTCAGATGAGAACTCCTTCCGGAAAATAATCTGGTATGTTTTCCTCGTTTTACTGCTTACAATTTTCCCCATCGGTGTATCAAGACACTAACAGCAAATCCCTGTCTCTCTCTCTCCTCCTTCTCCTCCTCCTCCCTGACTCTCTTCTTCCCTCCCTCCTTTTCCCCCTCTCCCTCTTTGTCTTCGAAGACACTTGACGACTTTCTGGCATGTCGCCTAGGCTCAGGAGAGAGAATCTTTATAAAAATTTCTTCTAGCCATTGGCTTGGAAGTACTACATAAATCAGCAAGACACTTTGTTATAAAACTTTCTCATTATCAACATTCACTACTGTTCCATTTTATGAATGCTTCTTTGTCTTCCAGAAAGCATTTAGGATTAAGTAATGCTGTTATTGAAAATGTGGGTGGTTTCTGCTGGTGTGCTTGGCTGGCTGAATTATAGATGGTTGTCATGAATATTACAATGCCAGGTTCCTATAAGTGAGTTAAAAATATTAATGTATGAAGTAAGTTGGGGATGGCAAGTGGAGATTCAGCATCCTCATTATCCGATTGAGCCACTGGATTTGTACTTTGTAGTAAAAGAGCTCTAAGATCTACATGTGATGCAACTCTCCAATTCAAGTAGGGTTTGGGATCTTATTATTGGATGCATAGATTCAAATTAAATTACAAAAAACAAAGTATTTTGCACATCCTGTGTCCCAGCACTATGCTAGACGCTAGAGAGGCACAGATATATAAACACCAGACCTGCTATTGAGGTGTTCATAATCCTGTGAGGGAACTCTAATCTGTAAATAGAACTCTCTTGCAATGTAATGAGTACCACAGAGAGGGCCGAGAGGTATGAGAGCTGCACGCCTAGAGTCAGGACACCTGGGGACAGGAGGCATGTGGTGGACGTGGTGAGTAAGAGCACCTGGTCTTTGATGACAGATATATAGAGTTAAATCCTGGATCTGCCATAATTCATGGGAGGAACAGATTACTGAATGAATTAATACATAGCTTTTATTGTTATTGGGATTCAAGGAAATACTGCAGTGTTTATATAAAGTGCCCAAGACAGCGTTTGGCACCCAGGATCAATGGTGATTTGTCATTGGAAAGTGAGCACTTGTTTCAGGCTTTATTTGGTGGGAATCCAGGCAGGATGAGTAGGAACAGGGGAGGCTGGGACATCAGCAGGAGACAGCCTGTGGAGGGGAGAGCTGGGGCCTGCTAAGAAGGGCCTGCCTCTCTGTGGAGTTGGAGCAGGAGCTGGTGGAGAGAGGGTCAAGTGCTTTAGGCAAGGCAGGCTGGGGCCAGATTACAAAACCATTTGTAGTATTAGACTGAAGGATCAGACATGACACTGAAGACAGTGGGGATTTATTGGTATTGGTGAGCTGGAAAGTGGCATAAAGAGATGTGAGTTTAAAATAATCAGCCAGCATGGTAGTTCACACTTTTAATTCCAGTGCTTTGGGAGGCTGATGGCAGGAGGATTGTTTGAGGCCAGGAGTTTGAGACCAGCTGGGCAACATGGCCAGACCCAATTTCTACAAAATAAAAAATTATCCAGGTGTGGTAGCATACACTTATAGTCCTAGCTGCTTGGGAGCTGGGAGGCTCTAAAAAAAAATTTTAAAATAGCCTCTCTGATAGTTGTTTGGGTTAGGAAATGAGTACAGTAGTGCAGGCAAGAAATTATGTTCACATTTACTTCACCATATTTGTTGAAGGCCTACTGTGTCCCAGGCACTTTGCTAGGTATAAATGAAGGTAGAGTGGAGACAAGGTTAATAAATATAGGGATAGAGAAAGAAGAAACACTATAATAATTTTTTTAGGTAAAATTGATATTAAAAAAAAAAACCTACCATCTAGAACTGGGCTGATGGAGAAGGCCAAGTGAAAAATTATTTCACGGAACAATGAAATCTTTTTGGAACATAAGAATTCAAAATACTTCATTAGACCTGGGAATAAAAAGAATGACAACCATTTTTCTTTTTGCTCTTCCTCTCTACCTCCTTCTTGTTCATTGGGAAAAGTCACAGAAACTAGAGAGGACTGGCCCTCTCTGAGTAGTTGTCTCTGCAGCCCTCAGAGGTCAGGACATGCTCTGTATTAAGTTCCAGAGAGATAAGGAAAATGGGGCAAACAGTTGGAAAGTAACACATAACTTCATCTAGTATTCTCATGGCTCACCATAGTACCTTGAATGTTCAGTTACTTTTCTTTTTAAAAGAGAGACTAGTACTTGACTTCAGAAAGTTGTTTTTTGTTGAAATGGAAATGTTATGAGAGGTTCTATTGAGGAACGGAAAATATGGGGTTATTTGATGAGAGGTTGAGGACATGATCTGAAGGCCATTGTGGGTAAACAGTAGGAGTGAGCAGTGATGTGTAAATATTGACATGGAACTCAGGAGGAAGCAAGAGGAGGAAAAAAGGATTATGGCATGAAATAGTTTTTGCTTATTGGAAAGATGTTGTTCCTAAAGAATAATAAATCTTAAAGGAAAGACAGAGACGTAAGAGACTAAGAAGGGAGCCATTATTGTCTTTGATTGTGTTCATCCTTCCAGAATTTCTCAGCCACACCCATGTTGGAAAGGTGGCCATGGTACTGTGGCATTATTCATTGTCAGGTGAATAAGTCAGTCAATTCCTTATATACTGCATAGTAGAGATTCTAATAGGATAAATTTAATAATTGTGAAACAAGACATGCAATGTATATCAAGCCATATTCTTACCAGAAAAATCTCATCCAGTCAGATTTTCTTGTCAAGTGCGTTTGTAACTGGTGAGAACCACTCACAAACTGCAGTGCAGGTAAAGTTGCATCCCTCTTATTTTAGTTAATTCTTCAGAAATCCAATATACCCCATTAGCAGGCAAACCAGTATCTCTATCTTGTTCTTTTTCTTCCTCTTAATTGTCCTAAAATCTCCAGGGTTTATTCAGTGCAAGGATGGCCCTTGACTTCCGAATGCATAGCATAGACTGCTGAGGTCTCTTTGGTCTACCTTGCACTTGCTTTTCACTGCCACACAGTGGCGCAGTTGAACACGGGCCAGGTACAGTCTGATAGTCATTGCCTATCCGCTGTTGCAGGGAATCCTAGCTGGTCCTGCTGACCATTCAGGCCAAGAGAATGTCCTTGCCAGGAGAGTTTACCTATACAGTGACATCTTGGGTCTCAGGACAGCCACAGTTGTGCTGAGTCAAGGCCTCTTAATGATCTGCCACCTCATGGAAGCTTTCTCCCAAGGTCCTTCACCAAAACAGTGAACTAGCTTTTCTGTTAAATCCTCAAAATAAGGACCTTGAAACACTTATCTCCATAGACAGTGGAGCCACTAGCAGTACATTTGTACTCATCAATGAGGCCACCTCTGATCTGATTTCCTGCCATTTGTCTTGGTTAAAAAAAAGGGGGGGGCGGTCAGGGGGATTTACAAAAACTTAATCTCTGGTAGGTCCCCTCTGATGACAGCTCAGCACACAGTATGTGTTTACGAATTGTTCTGCTTCTTATTCTCCCCACATTAGTCATGATTCCAGAACTTGAAGTGGTTCAAAGTGAGCTCACAGTGGCATTTAACCTGTTGAGAATCTCTTGTCACCACTGTGTGTTTTCACTGGTAAAAAAGTCGTCTGGTTTACCATGTGTCCCCATGTTCCTGATGCATACATATTCATACAGGACATGGAAGCCAAAAGTAAGTGGTTAGCCACAAAAGATTTGTTTTCTCCTATTTTGCTGTTTACAAAGGAGTGTTATCTTATGTTGAAAAGGATTTCAGCCAAGAACAGCAGTGAGGGGGTAGGAGCAAAGTTACAATGTATTTCCCTGGCTTTTTCAAAACCTATTCCCCCATTTCTGCCTGCAAGTCTTAGAATGTGAGATGCAGGCTGGAAAAGCTGCTGGAGGGGAAAGCAGTAATAGAAAAAAGAAGAGATTTTGAGAGACAGGAGAAGGTGGCATGAATGGTGGAGGAAAGAGGTAAGGAAGAGTCAGGAGCATGAAAATTATCTGTGTCCCAGCATTGGGCATGAACCCCGATGGCTGTTGGATCCATCTTTAGGCAAAGACAGCTGTGCTGTGCATGGTTGACGCAGTATATCTGAAACAGGCCAAATTGACCTCTTGTTTACCATGATTAAGGTGACTATATGATTTATTGTCCAAACAGGAATACTTCTGAGAGTAAAAAGGAACACTATTAATACTGAAGCTGGGGCAGCAGGTATCAACTGGGACTGTTGAGGGCAAACCAGGAGTTAGAGTCATTTGTATTTTGAAGGTAGTTTCTTTAAAAATCGAGCCTTTAACTGTGAACAGTGCATTATTCTGATTCCTGTGTTAGCTACAAACAAAATAAGATGGTGCCACCTCAAAGAAATAACAATCTAGTTTCTGAGATGAGACTCACACACAACGAAATTATCAGTCACCATTCAAGGTGATGTCTAACCAAGTACCAAATAAGTGACAGTATGGTCATGGGATGTGGTAGGAAGGGCACTGGCCTTGGAGTTAGAAGACCTGTCTGGATCTCTCTTTAGCGGAGTGACCTTGTGTAAGGTACTTAATCTCTTGGAACATCCATTTATTTTTTGACTGATTGATTCATCCATCCATTCATTCATTTATTCATTCATTCATTCAGTAAACATATGGACTTGCCCTGTGCCCAGTGTATCTTGGTGGTAGAGAACACAGTCTTTACAGAGAGACACCTGGGTTCAGGTTGTACCTCTGTCACTACCTGGAGACCTTGAACTTGTAATTTAACCCTCCTGCGCTTCAATTCCCTCATCTGTTAGATGGTGATAACACCTGCTATGGTCTGAATGTTTGCATCCCCCAAACTCATATGTTGAAATTCTAACCCCTAAGGTGATGATATTGGGAGGTGGGACCTTTGAGAAGTGATTATGTCATGAATGGGATTAGTGCCATTATAAAAGAGGTCCCAGAGAGACCATTGCCCCTTCCACCACATGAGGACACAGCAAGAAGTTGCCCTCTATGAACCAGGAAACCAACCCTCATATCAGATATCAAATCTGCTGGCATCTTCATCTTGGATTTCCCAGTCTCCAGAACTGTGAGGAATAAATTTCTGCCATTTATAAGTTCCCCAGTTTATGGCATCTTGTTATAGCAGCACCAATAGACTAAGACAATACCCAACTCATAGAGCTGTTGTAAGATATTGTAAATGAGAGAATAAAGTGAGATTTTGTATAGGAAACATCCAACAGTTTCCAATATACAGAAAAAGTCCAAGAAATGATAGCTAAATGATAGCTAAAATTATTATTCCGGATACTGTACTAGTTGCTGGAAATGCAAAGGAAAACTAGGGAAAGGGCTCTACTTTGCAGGTGGAAGCAGACCGTGGTGGTACCTGCCGACACACCCCCTAGGGCTGTTAGGAGGGTCCAGTGAGGACATCAGGTGAAAGCACTTCACAGGCTCTGCCATGCTGCACAAAGGAAAGACCTTATGCTTCTTACCGGTGGTTGGGGCATTGTCTAGATCCTTCTCTTTTCCTATTTATTAGGATTCTGTCAACTGTAAATAAGAGATAACCCAAAATATCTTAAATCATACGTCATCTCACAGAACAAGAAGTCCAGAGGTAGAGTGTTTCCAGGATTAGCTAATTCTGTGGTTTAATAATGCCATCAAGAGTCCATAATTGCCGGGCGCGGTGGCTCACGCCTGTAATCCCAGCACTTTGGGAGGCCGAGGCGGGCGGATCACGAGGTCAGGAGATCGAGACCATCCTGGCTAACACGGTGAAACCCCGTCTCTACTAAAAATGCAAAAAATTAGCCGGGCGAGGCGGCGGGTGCCTGTAGTCCCAGCTACTCGGGAGGCTGAGGCAGGAGAATGGCGTGAACCCGGGAGGCGGAGCTTGCAGTGAGCCGAGATCGCGCCACTGCACTCCAGCCTGGGCGACTAAGCGAGACTCTGTATCCAAAAAAAAAAAAAAAAAAAAAAAAGAGTCCATAATTCCACTCTGCTAATCTCAGTTCTTGGTTGACTCACCCACCTCAGAGTGATACATTGACTGCATCAACTCCAGGCATGTCATCCTCACCACATCACACACTAGACTCAGTAAGAGACTATCCCTTCCTTGTGTCTTAAGATCTAAGAAGCCCTTCTCAGAACCCCACCCCTACACTTGCAGACTTACTTGTCTTACTGGCCAAAATTGGATCCCAAGTCCCTTCCCAAGCCAGTCCGTGGTAAGATAAAGTTATTGTAACTGCCTTATGCTGATCAAGATCTATTCTCTGGGGCCTGGGGATCTTTTCATATTCCCTAAAAACATGACATTGTAGAGGGTGTAAAATACCTGAACGAAATCAAACTTTTGTTAACAGGAAAGTGAAGAGAAATGGTTGTGGGTAACAACCAGCAGTGTCATATATTGTCTCTGCAGGTCCAGTTCCTAATTCTACCTCCAGAATTCACATTGGCCTTTGTCCAGGTTCTTGATATCTCCCATCTAGGCTCTTGATTCCTTCTCTATATCCTTGTCCCACCCATCTGGTCTTCCCTTCATCTACCAGTCAGACCTTTATACAATTCAAGCCTGATTATACCATTTCTTAACTTAAAGACTCTCAAGACTCAGTTCAGATGCAACCACCTCTTTGAAGGTGCCCTGGATGTTTTATTTATGTCTCTTTTATAGCCCTGATGAGAGACAGTCATGCATTTGAAATATTTGTATATTTTCTCTGCCTCCCACTATCTTTCCTGTTCAATATGGTACCATTGGCCACATGTGGCTACTGAGCACAGGAAATTGAGCATTGAAATTCAAATTGGGATGGGTTGTAAGAATAAAATACATGTTGAATTTCAGAGATTTAGAACAAAAAAAGAGGATCGTAAAATATTTCATTAGTGGCTTTTAAAATTGTTACATGTTGAAATTCTATTTTGGTTAAATTAAGTTTTCTTCTTAATTTTCAATGTGGTGACTAGAGTATTTCAAATTGCATATATCATTTGACATTTGTAGCTCACATTATATTGCTGAGCACTAGATTGCAAGCTCTTGCAGAGCAGGGCTATACCTTATTTATCCATTATTTATCACACCAGCTTTCTTTTCCCACCTCAGGGTCCATTAGTGTTGGAACCTAGTCCAAACACTTTACTTGGTGAAAATAAAGCGTAAGAAAACTCAATTTAGGGATGAAAGAGCACAGGATAATTTCATGTTATTTGACCCGCACTTCTGGATTTCTGATACATAGGTTATCTTTTGTGTGTTCCAACTCATCTAAGCTCTTAACATCTGCCAGGTTTGGAAATCACTCTTTGTTGTGGTTACTTCAGGGCACTAAGTTATTATGGACTAATCCAAGTTGAAAAAAGAGAGAAACCAGAATTTAATTATTTTGGTCAGGTTTGTTTTTCTCTGTTAGTTTTTATTATTCTGCTTAGATGTCCATCACTAAATTATATTTTACATTTTTAAGGTAGTGGCAGTGTCTCCATGACTATAACCTCAAGAATATTTTAGTTATTTTTACAGTTATTAGGAATAAAGAAGCAGATGTAAATTACGATTTCTATTCAACTTCATTGAATTATAGCTGAAAGTTGCATTTTTTATGGATGAATTATATATATTTTACTGTTTATTGTATTTTTAGCAAGGATCATTTAGAAGACCAAGAAAATGACCATATTATACAAAATATTTAAGAGAAAACCTGTTTCTAACAGCATAATGAAATCAGAAATTTTAAAATATATATTTAGTGAGCAGAAGTGATGGAATTAAGTTTTATATTTACAGTAGCCAAAACATGCCATTGTTTGGGTGAAATAATATTTTTCTGGAAATGTCTGATAAATTTATACTTCTAACTTGGAAATAAATAATATTCATGGTCATAAACCATGTGCTGAAGAATACAGCAGGATTATGTGGTTATCATCTGGTCAAAGGGCCTGGCAGCCTTTGAAAGCTGAGTCGTGGCTGACCCCCACCTTTGGGGTGGGCTGTCTCCACGAATGAGCACAAATCATTGTGGAGTCCATTATTTTTCAGTGGGACTACTTAATAAGTGCTTTTTGCCAGGTCTTGTGAAGATGATCGCTTCCTTTGTCTTTGATCTTTTCTCAGTCACTGAGGAAAGTTCTGCCCCAGTGACATGTGGCCACCAGGAAGCCGGGGTGGATTTCTGGGTCCTCCCCTTTCATGGAGATGTTATCCCTGGACAGCTGGGCAATTCATTTCCCTCCCTCCCTCCCTCCCTCCCTTCCTCCTTCCCTTCCTTCCTTCTTTCCTTCCTTCCTTCCTTCTTTCCTTCCTTCCATGGCGAAATAAACATAACAAAAAATTTACCGTTTTAACTAATTTGGGGCATAAAATTCAGTGGCATTAAGTATATTCACAATGTTGTATAACTGTCACCATTACCCATTTCCAGAACGTTTTTATTCCATAAAGAAACTATGTACCTATGAAACACTAACTCTCCAGTCATCTCCTTCCCCACACCCCGACACCCCAGTCCCTGGTAATCTCTGTTCTACTTTACATTTCTAAGAATTTGCCCATTCTAGGTACCTTATATAAGTGGAAACATGCAGTATTTGTACTGCCATGTCTTGCTTCTTTCATGTAGTGTAGTATCTTCAAGATTCACCCATGTTGTAGCATGTGTCAGAGCTTCATTTTTTAAGGCCGAATAATATTCCATTGTATGTGTATGCCGCATTTGTTTATCCATTCATCTGTTGATGAACTTTTGGGTTGTTTCTACCTTTGAGCTATGTGTGGTTTATAATAGTGATATAAAAGGTGATGACACTGGTCATTTCTGCACTTGGGTGTATTTCTGATGGAAAGGAGAATTCAAGCTGTTATCGTACCTAAAACCTTTTAAGTGATGTACCCTAAAAACGAGTGTGATTTCCTTGCTGAAAAAGAGAGCCACTCTGCAGAAGGCGTGTCATCAGAGGTGGGGACCTCTTTACAGTTCAGATTTCCCAGGGCCAAGTGCAAACATCTCCCAGAGAAGGCAGGCCTGCTCATCACCTGGCAGAAGATGAGGGTAGGGGCTCCTCACTTCCCCCGGACATTCCTAGGCAGGAAGGACTTCAGAGGGTCTAACAGAAAGCTCTAGGCCAAGTGTTGTCTGTTTGCTTTAAAGGGAGAAAAGGGAATTTTTAAAAGGAGAATGAAAGTGTCCTTGTCTCTAGAATTGAAGCAACTTGGAGGAATGAGTGGAGTCTTTGTTGAAGTGAGTGACACTTCTTTTTGGCGTGCCTGCTGCCATTTTATTCCATGTGGTGGTTGAGTATGTTGCAGCCAGAGACCTGGAAATATCCAAATCCTGCTCTGCCAATCGCCCTTCTCTCCTGGGGGTTTCCCTAGGGGCTACAAATATATAGACTTGGGAAATCAAAGTACTTGTTATCACCAGTTGGACAACCAGGCTGGGCCTCTCCACTTATCAGGTCAAGAGAATGGTTTGGACTGAAGGCCCAGATGCGGCCTCTTCTACTCTTTTGGTTAAATTCCAGTGTTACCACCTGATATGGTTTGGCTGGGGTGGTTCCCATAATCCCTATGTGTCATGGTAGGGACCCGGTGGGAGGTGATTTAATCATGAAGGTGGTTACCCTTCATTCTGTTCTCGTGATAGTGAGTGAGTTCTCATGAGATCTGATGGTTTTATAAGGGGCTTTTACCCCTTTTGCTCAGCACTTCTCCTTCCTGCCATGATGTGAAGAAGGGCATGTTTGCTTCCCCTTCTACCATGATTGTAAGTTTCCTGAGGCCTCCCCAGCCATGCTGAACTGTGAGTCAATTAAACCTCTTTCCTTTGTAGACACCCAGTCTCAAGTATGTCTTTATTAGCAGCACGAGAACAGACAAGTACACCACCATCCATCTGCTATGCCAGAAGAGACAGCAGCCCTGTACTATGTGGAAGTAAAAGGGATGAGGAAGAGGGTACCGGGTTTCTGCATATCTCGAGAGCCAGGTGAAAGAGAGAGATAGAGGGAATATATTTGACTTTAACAATCTGTAGTCCTCACCTGTGGCAAATAGTGGACTGGAGGGCTCACTCAGTGATATCAGCGCCTCTTGAAAAGTAACCTGAATAGATGTAGGGGGAAGGGCAGTAGTTTCCTCCTTCCTCTGTATATGCATGGACACCAAGCTAAGGGTTTTATGAATGTTTCTCTATGCAACCTTATATACCATGTACTCACTATCATCCCTACTTTGCAGGTGAGATTACTAAGGCTCCAGGAGTATAAATAGCTAGCCTGTCATACACTTAGTGGAAAAGCAGGGCTCTCACCCAGACCTACTGGACATAGTGGTCTGCGATTAATTATTCTATAATAGTGTTCTTGTCAGACTGGGTTCCAGAGGCCCCCAGAACTCTCGCCTCAGTCAGCCCTTATTTTAATCTTATTCAAAAAGCAGAATGGGAATTCTGTGACAGGTCAGTTCCAGGATTAGTTTTTGCTTCTTTGGAGAAGCACTTCTGATCATGGAGACTATCCATTCTGCAGAGCCATTTATGAGGCTTAATTTAGAAACAATTGAAGTGATTATAGCAAAATTGTTTTAAAAGAAAAAGACAAATGGTCTTATTTCAGGATAATGTAATTATGTTAAGGATTTATTTCTAATCCACTCTGGAACCCTGGTTAGAAATACGTGTTAGAAAGCAAAGCATTGGCTTTAGGAAGTTTTGTAGAAGGAATTTTTAAAGCCCACAAAATGAAACTCATGAAACTGACAAGATGCTGTTGTGCAATTACATATGGAAAACACACACACACACACCACGCATGCACACATGCTCCAGGGTAAGAAGAGCAAAAGAGACCACACTCCTATTGCACAGTGATTATCCTGTGGCACCAGCAAACCTCACATACTCCCTGGCCTTGAGAGAGCCTACCCTGGTTCTGTTCTCCAGATCTGCTTCTCTTCATCCCCATAGTTTTATGATTATATCAGCACAGAGACTGCATAACATACTGGTTAAGAACAAGAGTTCTGTGGTTATGGCCCTGCATTTTAGTGCTGACTCTACCATTGTTTGCTGTGTGATCTTGGATAACTTACTTAACCTCTCTGTGCTTCATCCTTCATCTGTAAGTAAGACCATCTTCAAAGTGTTGTTATGAGGATTAAATGAGTTAGTGTGTGTAAAGCACTGGTTCATGGGGAGTGCTTTATAGGAATATGCTCAATCACAAAAAACCACAGAGGCCAGCCGAGCCCACCGTGGGCAGGGTAGGAGGCAGATGGAGAAAGGCCTCATATTCACGAAGGACCACACTTTTGTCACTCTGTCCACTAAGTTTATATGTCAACTCAGAGTTACACTAGTGAGATTGATGAACGAGCTGACAATCAAGTCACTTAAACTTGGGTCCCTAGACCACAGCACCTAGGGTGCACTGTGAATTAGTATTCTTCTTGATACTACAATTTGCTTGTGAATATTATAACTGTAGTGCATTGAATTTTTATTTGTGTCATAAATCGGCTAAACGTAAATACTTAGAGTAAATCACCATATTTATGAATCTGTTTTTCCTCCCTTTTTAATAAGCCATGGGGACACAAAAAAGGCAGGTGGCCAGGTCTCCCTTGAACTCTGGGATCAAATCCAATCCTTTGGGATATTTTCTGAAAGGAAAATGTCTCATTTCATTACAGGAGGAAGGTCTGAGTCGATGGTGGCAATTCACTCAAATCAGAGCTTTCCTCATTCTGTTATTAGTGTACAATAATCACTTTTCCCGCCAGGTGTGGTGGCTCACGCCTGTAATCCCAGCACTTTGGGAGGCCGAGGCGGGCGGATCACCTGAGGTCAGGAATTCGAGACCAGCCTGGCCAATATGGTGAAACCCCGTCTCTACTAAAAATGCAAAAATTAGCCAGGTGTTGTGTTGTGGTGGGTGTTTGTAATCCCAGCTACTTGGGGGGCTGAGGCAGGAGAATCACTTGAACCCAGGAGGGAGAGGTTGCAGTGAGCTGAGATTGTACCATTGCACTCGAGCGTGGGCAACAAGAGTGAAACTCCGTCTCAAAAAAAAGATCACTTTTCCTCAAGCTCGGTGTAAAAAGGGAACCCTGGAAAGTAGGCTTACAGAGGAGATAATCTGTAGGGAAGGGCAACTGTGGTTGTTTCCATGGTGTCCCAGTTGGGATGCTTCCAGGTACAAGTCTGAAAAACTCCAACCTTGGCTTGCCACAGAGAAAATTTATTCTCTATCTCACACTAGTGAAAGTTATGGGAGAAAGCCCAACTGGTGACTCAGTGATATCATCATGACTTTTTCTATCTGTCTTTCTCACAGCCTCAGGGGTACTTCATCCTAAGGCCTTGCAGTCACAAGATGACCATAACAGTTTTAGTCATATCATCAAACTGCAGGAAAAGGCTGTTTTGCTTCCTTGTGTTCCATCTTATTAGCAAGGAGACTCTTTTCCCAAAGGCTTCTAGCAGCTGTCCTTTCCTGATTCGTTAGACTTCCCCTAACCAATTCTTGGCAAAAAGATGCAACCACTATCATTGGCTTAGACCAATCAGATTTTGCCTGCGTCACTGTGGGAAGGAGGAGAAGACGCCAGAAGGACATCAGGACTCTGTGGGTGTGGGGCAGGAAAAGAGCTGCTGGGTGTGGGTCCAACAGACTGTGTGCAATGCGAACTTTCCAAAGCAGAGGTGTCTAAACTGGGTTTCGTGTTGGAACCACTTATACTGGACATCGTAGAGTTGGCTGCTTTGAGGGCAGTGTTGGTGATGGCATAATTGAGATTGGGCCATATCTCTTAATCAGCACATATTTGATTGGAACATCTTTGCCCTAACACCACAAGAATGAGAGGAACAAGTCCAGGTTGTAATTCCATCGGGGTAGCATGGCATCCCAGATATGACATCTTTTTGGTAGAATTTAGTGAACGATCCAAGTGAAAAATGAACCTTAGCTAACGATAAGGTCATCATTATTACTATTCAAAGATTTATCTACGTAAAATTTATATTTGTCCAGTTAAAGACATAAATGTAATATATTATTATGTAATAATTAATAAACATAACCATTACATTTCAGAGGTGCACGGTGATGATCATTTGGGGTACCGGTTTTGGTTGATGAAAAAACAAGGAAGCTCATTTTGCAAACATTGAAGGAAAATATTTTGCTTCACATTTGAAGACCTGAATTTCAAATCTCATCACAGCAATCTGAATCAACATGAGCAGTTATGAAGCTCTGCCTTGCGTGTGTTCCTGTGTTTCCATCCTGAAGAGGCTGAAGTGAACATGAAATTATGGCACTAACATATATGTATCATAACCTTTGTTGTTGCTATTGCTATTATTAATATTTGTATTACACTGGATAATTTCTGCAACACTTGTACATACAGTACCTCATTTGGTCCATACCTTATAAGGTATTATTGTGCCCATTTTACAGCAGATTAAATGACTTGCCCAGGGTCACCGAACTAGTAAGTGACAGAACAGGAACTCAAATCCAGATCTTGGACCTTGATGTCCATGTTCATTCATTACCATTATGAAACTTTATTGCATGTTTTAGCATTTCTGAATTTCATCTTTTCACTGGAGGCCTGAATTCTGGCTCAATGACTTTCTCTCTCCAAGCCTATATTTTAAAATCCGTAACATGGGATACAATGTTAACTAGTGCACAGAATTATTGTGGACGATTCAGTAAGACAGTGGGTCTGAAAGTACTTTGTAAAACTGTACGCTAGTATACAAATGTAGGTTCATTTCCAGCTGTCTTTCTTTAAATGAGATATGGTGGTGCATAATGATCAAAGCAGGGACTTGGAGTCTGGTGTGCCTGGATTCAAATCTGACCGTAGCACTTACTGTCTGCCAGATCTTGGATAAATTATTTAATCTCCCTAAACCTTAGTGCCCTCATCTGTGAAGTGAGGTGAGTGATACTCTCTCTTACAGTTATTACAGAGATTAAATGAGATAATGTGCTAAAAACATTTAGCATATTGCTAGGCAGGTGACCAGTAATGAAATGAGGGTGAACATTAGGACTGAGCACACTAGGAGGCCCTTGGATGAGTTAGAGACCTATCACATTGCAGGTGATTGTGGTGATGCCAAATAGCAGGACAGAACAGACGTAGGGAAGCAGGGCGCACTCACTGCATTGTGACATCACTTTGTAATTAAGTGTTTTCCCAGAAAAGAATTGTCTTAACCAAGTCCTATCTATAAAAGTTTCTAATTAACTCAAGCCACTCCACAATGCTTGGAAAGACCACCGTGCAGTGTTCTTTGGCTCTAGTACATCTAATTTTGTCTTCAAAGAAAACCTGACACAGTATGAGGGAAGCTGAGAAATGAAAAGAAAATCTTCTGTGGACAGATTTTCTCCACCTACGTCTCAGTCATTGCATTTCAAAGCCCGTTTCCACATAATCGAAACTGTTGCTCACCAGGGCGCGATGGCTGGGCACTGAACATCACCCGTCTGGGTTTATGTGTATTTTAAACAACGAGAGATGACAGGCTAAAATGGTAAAGTGGATCTATTATCTAAGAAAAAGCAATTGAATTATTCTGAATCAATGGTGGAGCATGCGTAATAGATTTGTTGGCTTTTCTCTTTTCTGCAATGACTACATTTTTTGAGAGTTCATAAAATTTTAATTTTTACTGCTTCATCAAGGACGTTCTCACTGAAATGAATAGTCCCCCCCAAGCTACCCCCGACAAATGCTTAATGATGACATGAAGATCCAAAGACTAATGCTTCAAAGCCACTGCTTCGATTCCTACAAAGGCTCCAGCAGTCTTTCCTCACCATACAATTACTAAATTTTATTTTGGTTATTTAAGTCAGGATTTCTCATCCCAGGTGAGCTGTGAGTGAGGCGTTATCGATCCCTTGGCTTTCCAGGCAGCAGGAGTACCGGCTTCCTGGAGTCTTCAGTATTCTCATCCACTTACCAGAGTACCGCATAAATAGTGTCATTTTCTCTGTGTGCCTAGAAGTATAGAGGGCCAAGCAGCACTGTTGTAACAGCCTGCCAACTGTAATAGCCTCCTGCTCCCCTGGTGGGGCCATGTGGGTAGTAGAAATTCCCACAGGTAGTTTGCCTGACTAAGCTTGGTCTTGACAATGAAGATATATGGTAGATAAACTAGCAGTGAAACTGGATCTCTGCACAGCCTGAAAATCAGACCCTAAGATTTTAAAAACTTGATAGAAAGAAACTTTAAACAAAAAATGAAAACTCATTTTAAGATCTGCCAGCACTATGTGTCTTGCTAGAGACGGAGACTTCTCAGTTACTTTGGAACTGTTTCTTTGACGATGATAACCACCCAAGTGAACTTTGAATTACACACACGTAAGGATTTGGTTCTGTTTGGAACTGGAGATGTTTAAAATGCTCTAGTTTTAAGAAGCTAAAAATATATTTGCTTTGGGAAGAGGTGGAGGTCAGGGATAGTCTGCCGGGAAGGCAGAGGTGGGATTCCCATCTCGATTGATACAGGTAGACGGTGCTTCCCTGCCTTCAGTAGATGAGCACCAGGGGACTGAGGGGGCCGGACTGGAGTCTTTGGGGAGGATCATGAGGACCCCGAATCCCAAAGATGGTGGGAGCTGAGGAAGGGAGAAAGGGGCGATTAGAGTAGCTTGATGGCGGCCCAGGGCCTGAGGCTTGACCTGTCGATGTGTCTTTGGCTCGTTCCACCAACAAATTGTATTCTCCTTGGAAGTCACGTGGACACTTCTCCAAGTCAAGGCTCTGTGCTATTTACATCTCAGTGCCTTCTTAACTTCTCTGGGGTTAAAGGAGTTCACACACTCTCCAAGCCACCTCTGTGATTTCCTAGCCGACGCCTTGGCCCGAAGGGATCCTTTCCCACCTACTTGGGTTACTCAAATGTTGGGGGTTACTCAGTCCTTTGTTCCATTTGCAATTAGGAGCAGATTTCAGACAAAATTTGGTCACGAGATGCTGTATGCAGAGCTTAGCTGTGTGCTTCATCCTCAGGACACTTTTATAATTCGATTCTGATATCTGTCCTCATAAATTCATGAAGAGATTGGTTTATTGTCATCCTGTTTCTTCCGGCATCTGTGAATAATGAAAACAGCCTCCGAATTGATAGTGTCACTCACAGCTCAGTGTTATTTGAGGGAGTCCAGGGAATGAAAGGCAGGGAAAGTTCAAGAGGAAAATATCACTTTCCCTTTGTACTCACCTGTCAACATCCCCCTGTGCCCATAAAACCACCTTTACCTTTCTTAATAGGTTGGGTTAAAGGCAAAACCCAACAATTCTAATTGCTGCTTAACCCAATCTCATAGTGAAGAGAAATCCTACCTTTGTTGTAGACTTAAATGTTTCATGCGTAATGTGTTATTGCCTTAACTAGGTTATGCTATTTGAATATAGATATCACAACTTTTCTATAAAGCAATCATCTCTCTGCTCTACAAGCTGACCAGTCTACCCTGCCATCCCATCCCATATCATGCTTTGGACCTACTGTAATATCCAGGAACACACTGAGTTTTCAGGAAATTCTTGTGAAATAACTCAAAGGGCGATGGAATCTTCCTGAGTAAAGACATTATTCCAAGCTTCTCTCACGTGCTAAAGTGCATAGCTCATGGCTTTTATTCTAGGAATGATATTCATTCTAATTTTTCAATCCTGCTATTTGATCTACTGGGAATAAATTTAAATATTTTAAAATACACTCTCTAGTACATATTTAAATATATATTTAAAATCTTGTAAGCCCTGAAAAGGAATGAGATCGTGTCCTTTGCAGGGGCATGGATGGAGCTGGAAGCCATCATCCTCAGCAAATGAACATAGGAATAGAAAACCAAACACCACATGTTCTAACTCATAGGTGGGAGCTGAACAATGAGAACACAGGAACACAGGGGAGGGGAAACAACATACACTGGGGCCTGTCCAGGGGTGGATGGAGGGAGAGCATCAGGACAAATAGCTAATGCATGCAGGGCTTAATACCCAGGCGATAGGTTGATAGGTGCAGCAAACCAACAAGGCACACAATTACCTACATAACAAACCTACCTGCATGTTCTATACTGTATCCTAGAACCTAAACTTAAAAAAAAAAAAAAAAATCCTTGTGATCTAATGAGGATCAGTTTATCAAACTATATACATACTACTCTTAAAATATAGGTTTTTAAATTTTTATTTTTTGCTACAAAACAAAAATGGATTCAACTCAGATTTGATCACTGGTGTGTTAATTCTAGTATTTTACTGTGCTTCTATGTTCTTTTATTATCACTTCTCTATGCATACAATCAAATTCTATTTTTGCATACTTTTCTTATAATGGAAAATGCTACTCTTAAATAAGCAATTGACTCAGGATTGGCGTGGTGCTCTGTATCATTTTATACGTTGTTGCACATCATAACTCATGATGAAGGGAAAGAGAAATACTAGCAAATTTGTCTTCACAGTTATTCAAATGGAATACTTACATATAGCGTCCTTCCTTTATTGCTTTCTTCTTCAATAAAATTATGTGGATGAATTTCCTTTTTCTTTCTTTCTTTTTTTTTTGAGACAGAGTCTCACTCTGTTGCCCAGGCTGGAGTGCAGTGGTGCACCGCTTCATGGGTTCAAGCGATTTTCCTGCCTCAGCCTCCCAAATAGCTGGGATTACAGGTGCCCCACCACGCCCAGCTAATGTTTTTTTCTTTTGTTTTGTTGTTGTTTTAGTAGAGTCAGGGTTTCACTATGTTGGCCAGGCTGGCCTCAAACTCCTGACCTCATGATCCTCCTGCCTTGGCCTCCCAAAGTGCTGGGATTACAGGCGTGAGCCACCGCACCCGGCCCTTTTCGGTTTTTTTTTCCTTTTTTTGAGACAGGCTCTCACTCTGTTGCCCAGGCTAGAGTGCAGTGGTGCCATCATGACTCACTGCAGCCTTGACCTGGACTAAAGCAATTCTTCCACCTCAGCTTCCTGAGTAACTGGGACCACAGATGCATGCCACCATGCTTGGTTAATTTTTTTTTTTTTTTTTTTTGGGTAGAGATGGGGTCTCCCTATGCTTCTTAGGCTGGTCTTGAATTTCTGGGCTCAAGCGATCCTCCTGCTTCAGCCTCCCAAAATGCTGGGATTACAGGAGTAAGTCACCATACCTAGCCCCTCCTTTTTTTTTTCCTTTCACTGTAATAATCATTTTTGTTTCAATACCATCCATAAAGCTGAATTTGACTATAGGAGTAAGTGTATTTGAACCTTTAGCTCTATCTTCAATGAGGAAGGTTTAGGTTGTCAGTCCCGGCCATTTATTACATGACTATATTTGGGCTTCTGATTATACACTGTGTGTCAGCTGCATAGATTTAAGGTGTTTGCTAGCTATACATGATAAATGCATAGCTTTTTTTTTTTTTTTTTGAGACGGAGTCTCGCTCTGTCGCCCAGGCTGGAGTGCGGTGGCCGGATCTCAGCTCACTGCAAGCTCCGCCTCCCGGGTTTACGCCATTCTCCTGCCTCAGCCTCCCGAGTAGCTGGGACTACAGGCGCCCGCCACCTCGCCCGGCTAGTTTTTTGTATTTTTTAGTAGAGACGGGGTTTCACGGTGTTAGCCAGGATGGTCTCGATCTCCTGACCTTGTGATCCGCCCGTCTCGGCCTCCCAAAGTGCTGGGATTACAGGCTTGAGCCACCGCGCCCAGCCGATAAATGCATAGCTTTAAAGTCTCCTCTTCTTAGATCACCTCTGTGGAGCTGTGTTTGCTGACATCATAATTACTAAGCTGTGTGTACTAATAAGCTTGTCTGTGCTGCAAGATTAAATAGATAAGGCCAGAAGTCACATTATTTGGGAAAAAGCTGAATGTAATTTTCTTTACAATTTCGTTTCATGGCGTTAGCACATCTTGTGATTCAGCAGCATGTGTATTTTTAAGTGATTTACTGTGTGTGTACACAGGGATGCAGGATGCAGAATTCCGGTGCCTCCTCTCCTTGGCCTGGCCTGGCAGCAGGGAGTAGGATCTACCTGACCTTGCTTCAGCTGTCCTTAGCCTGAGTAGTGACAGTTCAGGAAAATACTATAAGCTATTTTGAGCCACTTTAGAATATTTGGGGAATACATTTTTTTACACTGATTCTACCGAGTTGTTTGTTTGCCTTTACAGTATTTGCTGTAACGTAGACTAGAAAAAGTAAAGATAGTTCAATAGAAGTGAAATTATCTTATTAGCATTTAGAATGAGCAGGAAAAATCTTAGGTGGTTCCTGCTGGAAAGGGGGATGGATGGGAAGGTGCAGCGTGGTATGTGAGTGAACCCAACCAGGCATACACAGACAGCTTTAGATAGAAGGTGGTTTGCCTACTGGCACACAGAACCTGTCTTATAGAGATGTGGGGAGCCTTTGTTGGTTTTTTTGTCTGTCCGTTTGGGTTTCTTTAAACCACTTTGTGGATATATGTTCATCTTTCCTCTCTTCAGATTAAGCTTCTATTTTCATTTTCTCTTAACGAGACATGGAAATGGTAACCAGAGAGTAAATATCTAAACAGGAAAGCTTTTTCTTAAGCACACAAATATACACACATCCTCTCTGAGTCTCTGCTCTGTTTCATGAGATACCCTGTGGAGTGGAAGGAGTACAAAGATCTGTGTTCTCCTCCACGTTCGGTACTTATCGGCTATACCTATAAAACCTTGGGCAAACCCTTAATTCTTCACCCTCCACTTTGTTAATGTTGGGATAATTAATCTTCCCTCTTCCTTTCTCATGATATTTCAAGGATCTACTGAAATAGTGTATGTGAAAGTCCTGTGGACTCATGCGAGAAGGGACTGGCCTTTATTTCAGTCTATAGCACTGGGCAGCTGGTCTAGTGCCTGCACATACTTTCAGTTCAGCAGATATTAGTGGTAAGGATGAGTGTTTAAAAGAGACCCTGTAGATGATTCCAAAAGCAGTGTCCTCTGCTAATTTAAATCTTTTATAATCTGTATGGTGAGATTAAGAGTAGAGGGAACAGGGGTCAAATTACAATTGAGACAAAATTGGGTTTTAATAATTTCTTCATTCAGGCAATAGATTTTTGTTAAGCAACTGTTACTTGCTAGGCCTTGTTCTAGGCACTGGGGTTAGAGCAGTGAACAAAGCAGGCCCAAGTCAGTGGCCTCATGAAACCTGCATTTTAGCAGGGTGTATTAGTCAGGGTTCTCTAGAGGGACAGATCTAATAGGATAGATGTATATATGAAGGGGAGTTTATTAGGAGTATTGAGTCACACAATCACAAAGTGAAGTCCCACAGTAGGCCGTCTGCAAGCTGAGGAACAAAGAAGCCAATCGAAGGCCTAAAACCTCAAAAGTAGGGAAGCTGATAGTACACCCTTCAGTTGTGGCTGAAGGCCCAAGAGCCCCTGGCAAATCACTGGTGTAAGTCCAAGAGTCCAAAAGCTGAAGAACTTGGAGTCTGATGTTCCAGGGCAGTAAGCATCCAGCAGGGGAGAAAGATGGAGGCCGGAAGACTCAGCAAGCCTAGTCCTTCCAACTTCTGCCTCCTTTATTCTAACCAGGCTGGAGGCTGATTAGATGGTGCCCACCCAGATTGAGGGTGGGTCTCCCAGTCCACTGACTCAAATGTTAATCTTTGGTAACACCATTACAGGCACACCCAGAAATGATACTTTGCATCCTTCCATCCAGTCAAGTTGACACTCAATATTAGCCATCACACAAGGAAAGGTAGACACTAAACTAAATAAAACTGGTAGTATATTAGAATTACAAGTGTTAAGGCAACCCAAAATGCAGAAAAGGAGGATCAGGTATTATTTTTTAAACTAGGGGGTAAGAGAGGGCACTGCTGAGAAGGGGAGATTGGGGTAGACCTGAAGGAGGTCATGAGTAGGTAAGGAGCTGAGGACATGGTGGGGAGAAATGGAGCCACAGGGATGTGAGGGGAGGCAACCAAACTATGAGGATATAGGGGGTGATATCCAAGCCACGAAGATGTGAGAGGATCCTGGAGCCATGAGAATATGGGGGATGGGGACATTCAAGCCATGAAGATATGGGAGTAGGAGGGCATTTGAGGCAGAGAGAACAGCACGTGTACCCTAAGTGGGGGGATAATGCCAAGCATGTTTGAAGAAAGAGACCAGTGAAACTAAAGTGGAGGGAGGTAACTTGAAATAGAAGGACATAGAGTCAGAGAGACAAGAATGATGATGATGATGATGAAGATGATGGTGATGGAGACACTGTTGAGTGCTTACTTCGCCAGGTTCTGTTGTGTTATCTCACATCAGCCACACTAAAACATCAGTTGAGGAAACTGATGCACAGAGAAGTATGAGTTCCTCAGGGTCACACAACCACGAAGTCTTGAAGCCAGGACTGGCACTCAGGGTCCTCTGATGCCAACAGCCCTGTCCTTAACCATCGTGCCTTATCATGTCTCCTGTAAGCAAGCCAACCCCAGACAGATAGCATTTTTTGGTGTTCCGTGTTCTGGGTGACTTTTTCTTTCTTTTTTTTTTTTGAGATGGAGTTTCCGTCTTGTCACCAGGCTAGAGTGCAGTGGCGCAATCTCAGCTCACTGCAACTTCCGCCTCCCAGGTTCAAGCGATTCTCCTGCCTCAGCCTCTCGAGTAACTGGGATTACAGGCACCTGCCACCACGCCCAGCTACTTTTTGTGTTTTTAGTAGAGACAGGGTTTTGCCATGTTGGGCAGGCTGGTCTCGAACTCTTGACCTCAGGTGATCCGCCTGCCTTGGCCTCCCAACGTGCTGGGATTACAGGCATGAGCCACCGTGCCCGGCCAGGTGACTTTATCTTATTTTTAGTCAGCTTTGTAGTGAGCGTACTATCACCAAAAAAAGTCCCCTGAGACTACTCTCAGGTTCCTAGGAAAAACAAAACGTAAGGAGAAAACCTATACCAGTACCTTTGGTGATAAACTTTGGACCTAGATAAAGAAAGTCTCAGTTTCTCAGATGCAGAAACAAGACTCACTGAAAAGATGACCGCAGACAGTAGCTTTGGAAAGGTACGATCTTTCATTATTACCAACTGAATGATTGCCAGGAATACTTGCCAGCTACCTTGCTATTCACCTAACACCAATATTTATGAATAGTTCAGCTTCATGGAATTCTTAAAAATGACAAAAGCAATGCAGCACCATCTACAGTCAATATGAAGTAGGGGCAACAGAATGGAGCCATTGTTTCTTGAGCATCTACCACATGCCAGCGTCTTTCTCAGTGCTACAGAGGGAAGCACAACAAAACTCCATCGGTGCACTCAGAGCTCCCTGGGAAGAGGGAGGACACCGAATGGAAGTGACCATCTCCACCCGAACGCTGAGGAAGACTCCAAGGAGAAGGAGGGAGTCAGAATTTTAATGTTAACTATTGGGAAACACATCCATGTTTACAAAAAGTTTTGTATTTATTCTCCCACGAGCTTCCTTCATAGGGCTGGAGAGGCAATAAAAACACTTGTCATGGTCAAGGTAGGGTGAGGAGTTTGGTGATTCCAATCAGGTTGGGATGCGGCCTTGAGAGGCCCTGAGGACGAGGCTACGGGGTTTGGCATTTAATCTGTCATCAGTAGGGAACCGTGGAAGATTTTTGAGAAAGGACATGACTTGAACATGTGGGGAGTCTTAAAGAGGCTGAGCAATTAATATTTTTGACTTCAGATGGGAGACGGTGAAGACAGTGAAGGCTGGGATTAAGAAATGGTAGCAGTGACAGGAAATGAAGTCGAGAGCAGCACGGGCAACACAGACCCTGTCTCTACACAAAGTAGAAGAAAATTATAGCCATGTGTGGTGGTGCATGCTGGTTGTCCCAGCTACTCAGGAGGAGACACTGGTGAGCCATGATGGCACCACTGCCCTCCAGCCTGGGTGACAGAGTGAGACCCTGTCTCAAAAAAAAAAAAAAAAAAAAAAAAAAAAAAGTGTTGAGAGACAAGAATTTCCTTATGGCTGTATTTTTTTTTTCTTATGACAAACGAAAGTTGTTTTGTTTTTTTAAAAAATTAGTTTATTCCTCTTTCTCATCTGTCCTACATTCTTGTGAAAAGCTGATTTTAAACACAGCAATAAAACAACTGAGAATCATTTTTTCCCCTGGGTAAGAAAGAATTGATTCACTCAATCAGTCAATATGTGTATTTTTTACTCCTCAGTGGCATCCAATTTGTTCTGAAAATATAATTCTTGTCCAGCCAGAGCCTGGGAATGGGTAACAAGTTGCCCTTAACAGCACTAAGACCTTTCCAGAGTTGGATGGCCATTTGCTGTGGGGCTTCTCTGAGTCTGCTCTTATTCTGCCCAGACCCCACTTGGTTTGGTCTGTTTAGTGATTGATGGGCCTTGAAAACCCCAGAGGTTCTTACCTCTTTGGAGTCTTTTTTCTCCCTGAACTCTGAGCCATAGCTACCATGTCCACTCGCCACTGGGCGAGTGGACACTGGGACAGCTATTGGCTGGGCCTGGGAAGTGGTCTTTTTGTTGGACATGGCCAGGTTTAACTCTGTGTTTTTAAGACACCACTCGGAGCCTCCAGGACGATGTGGAAACACCGGCAGGTGTAGTTAGAGCATCTCCACACCTGCTGTATAAATAGGGGAAATACATACTTTTTAGCACAGTAATTGGCATGCAGTAGGAACACAAATAGGAATTCCCTTCCTTTCCTGTCCCTGCAGTTTGGTTGCTGGGACACGAATACACTGGAGAAGAACTTTGAGAGGTGTTGTGACCACTCTTTAGACATGGAATGAACCACTATCCAAAATTTAGTTCAGATATCAAGATTGATGGTACTATACATACACTAAAGGGATATGAACCGGTTTTCTACTTACATAATGGGGGCTTAGAGCAGGACAAGCCTACCAAGCTAGTCCCAGAATGGCTTGAGAGAAGAGGAAAAGAGACAGCTTGGGGTTTTCATTGCAGTTAGGGGGTACATACAGAATGAGGGCTCCTGCATGTGAACAGGGGCTTGCCTGGCTTGAGTCTCCCACTGGTGTCAAGGAGGGAGCACCTTTACTTATCAGCTAGCCCAGATGTGTGGGGCACAAGGGGGAAGAGGGATGGGTGATGCTCAAAAGCTGTGAGCAGTCAAGCATCAAAAAATTGAGTCGGATTTTTTTATTACAAGAGGCCTGATGTTAGAACAGAATTGAATGGAAGTGAGAATCAAGGGTGACTCAGAAGGAAGCAGAAGGAGCCTCACTCCTCACCTCAGACATAATATTAGCCTCCGCTGGCTACAGCATAGATCAATATAATCCCGATGCAAATGGAATCCTTAGACTGTGGAAATCTAATCACATGGCCTCCATTCAGCCATGAACACAAGGGAATCTGAAGGAGAGGATAATATGCTGAGTTATGTGGATTGCTAGAGTTAGCAAATAAAAATGCAGGATGTTCAGTTAAATTTTAACTTCAGATAAACCACAAACAATTTTTTGGTATACATATGCCCATCAACATTCGGGACATACTTAAAAAAGTATTCATTGTTTATCTGAAGTTCAAATTTAACTGGATATCCTGCATTTTTATATGACAACTTTAGTGAGCCCTTAAAAGCCCTGCAGACCTGAGAGGGGAGGCTGGGGAAGAGAAGAGGATGGTAGAACATTTGTCTTTAGGTAGCACAGAGCATCTTGCTGTCACCCTCTCGGGACACACCCATCTTTGTCCTGAGGATGCTGTTGGGTGCTGCTTTTTCGACAGGCTTGGTAAAGCAGTAGGAGCAAAGCTTCCTTTAATATAGATTCTTATTTAGCTGGCAAGGTTAGCCAGAGGACTGGTTGCTTGTAACTTTTCATGCTCTTTTCTCTCTTGTCGGTTTAATAGGTTGGCTGCCTGTGCTGGTAATCACAGACATGACTATGTGGTTTTGTTTATTACCTGATTTCTATTGTCTTCAGTCTTTGTTACTTCCTATCCTCCCTTCAATCTGTCATTTTATCCTGCTTTCCACCCCAACCTCCATCCCCCCATCTACCTTTTCTCCCTTCCTTGCTTCTTTCCTTTTGTTTTCCTTCCTCTTGTTCTTCTTCCCTTCCTTCAATGGCTTTTTGGGGCACCTCCTAATTTCTAATCTGCAACGGTTGTTCTATGTCCTCTTTCATCCAGAATTAGTATTTTCTAGCTGTTTTGGACCCATTCAGCGTAAACTCACAATGCAGATAATCTAATCAATGCAGATTCTGCTTAAGGAACATCATGGTAATGACACAGATTTCTTTACCGAGATTCAGAATGGGGTTAGAAAACACTGTGGATTTTGTTGTTGTTGTTGTTGTTTTTGCCTTATTTGTTGGCCTGGTAATTGAAGAAGTGTGGTGTGGTTCTTACCACCAAGCATTGATTACTGCAGCAGGAGTTCCTTGAATGAATGGCCTGGGTCCTTTAGGGAATATATCCCTTGCAACTAGAGCTGTGTCCAACAAGGAAGAGGTGTCAGCATTTATCCAGAAGAGCAAAAAGCCTGTAGGTGGGATGCTGGGGTCACAGCAGAATAAAAAGGTTGTCAATGGCAACAAATTGTCAATTTGTCAGTGACAACAAATGCTTATTAAGTATCTGTCAGGAATGGTGTTAGGTGCCAGAGATACAATATGAAACAAGACAGAATCCCCCTACAATGGAGTTTAGCGTCTGGCAGGAGAAGTAGATTGTAAGCATATAACTGCAAATAATTCCAACTGTAGTAAATGCTTTTCCTAAACACAAGATGTGATTGGAGCAGGTCATGTTCCGGGTGGTCAGAGAAGGCCTCCCCGAGGAGGACATGCTCAGTGAGATCTGCAGGGTGAGTGTGTAGGAATTAGGGTAATGAAGACGTTTAGAAAATGGGAGAGGCTGAGTTGGAAAGGAAGGCATTTCAGTCCTGAGAATGGCTGCTGGGTGAAGAACAGATCTGATGGAGCTGCGGCAGAGGCCACAAGAGCAGCTACAGGCAGTGATCCAATCAACTCCTCCCTGCTCCTGGGGCACTGCTAACATAAGGGAGCCCTGGGGCTCCTCCTGGAGAGGACCGTCAACACAGCCAAGCATCACACGGTTGCTGTGACTGATGAGTGACACTCAAGCAGGGCTCATGGGATCTGTAGACAGAGCCACAGCCTCCTCAGCCCCAGGAAAAAAGACCGGAAAACAAAACAAAACAAAAAACCCAGCATTCTGCTCTCCTTTAACTACTTCTCTAATGGGTCTTTGCTTAATTTCAGGTTAGAATAAGGACTTCCATGCAGGAATACCCTCAGTGGGGGACTGGCAGTCCCCTCTAGATACACATCCACAGAAGTCTTTCAGCCCTGGCTAGCAATCTGAGGAGGGGAGTCGGGCTGGAAGCCAGCAGTGGTTCTCTTTCATTCTTGCTTGCTTGTATTGCTTTCATGCTCTTGTTCTTTCTTTCTTTCTTTTTTTTTAAATTATACCTTAAGTTCTAGGGTACATGTGCACAACGTGCAGGTTTGTTACATATGTATACATGTGCCATGTTGGTGTGCTGCACCCATTAACTCCTCATTTACATTAGGTATATCTCCTAATAGTATCCCTCCCCAACTCCCCACAATAGGACCCAGTATGTGATGATCCCCTTCCGGTGTCCAAGTGATCTCATTGTTCAATTCCCACCTATGAGTGAGAACATGCGGTATTTGGTTTACTGTTCTCGCCATAGTTTGCTGAGAATGATGGTTTCCAGCTGCATCCATGTCCCCACAAAGGACACGAACTCATCCTTTTTAATGGCTGCATAGTATTCCATGGTGTATATGTGCCACATTTTCTTAATCCAGTCTGTCACTGATGGACATTTGGGTTGATTCCAAGTCTTTACTATTGTGAATAATGCCGCAATAAACATACATGTGCGTGTGTCTTTATAGCAGCATGACTTATAATCCTTTGGGTATATTCCCAGTAGTGGGATGGCTGGGTCAAATGGTATTTCTAGTTCTAGATCCTTGAGGAATTGCCACACTGTTTCCACAATGGTTGAACTAGTTTACAGTCCCACCAACAGTGTAAAAGTGTTCCTATTTCTCCACATCCTCTCCAGCACCTGTTGTTTCCTGACTTTTTAATGATCGCCATTCTAACTGGTGTGAGATGGTATCTCAGTGTGGTTTTGATTTGCATTTCTCTGATGGCAAGTGATGATGAGCATTTTTTCATGTGTCTGTTGGCTGTATGAATGTCTTCTTTTGAGAAGTGTCTGTTCATATCCTTTGCCCACTTTTTGATGGGGTTGTTTGTTTTTTTCTTGTAAATTTGCTTGAGTTCTTTGTAGGTTCTGGATATTAGCCCTTTGTCAGATGAGTAGCTTGCAAAAGTGTTCTCCCATTCTGTAGGTTGCCTGTTCACTCTGATGTTAGTTTCTTTTGCTGTGCAGAAGCTCTTTAGTTTAATTAGATCCCATGGCTTTTGTTGCTGTTCCTTTTGGTGTTTTAGACATGAAGTCCTTGCCCATGCCTATGTCCTGAATGGTATTACCTAGGTTTTCTTCTAGGGTTTTTATGGTTTTAGGTCTAACATTTAAGTCTCTAATCCATCTTGAATTAATTTTCGTATAAGGAGTAAGGAAAGGATCCAGTTTCAGCTTTCTACTTATGGCTAGCCAATTTTCCCAACACCATTTATTAAATAGGGAATCCTTTCCCCATTTCTTGTTTTTGTCAGGTTTGTCAAAGATCAGATGGTTGTAGATGTGTGGTATTATTTCTGAGGGCTCTGTTCTGTTCTATTGGTCTATATTTCTGTTTTTGGTACCAGTACCATGCTATTTTGGTTACTGTAGCCTTGTAGTATAGTTTGAAGTCAAGTAGCGTGATGCCTCCAGCTTTGTTCTTTTGGCTTAGGATTGTCTTGGCAATGCGGGGTCTTTTTTGGTTCCATATGAACTTTAAAGCAGTTTTTTCCAATTCTGTGAAGAAAGTCATTGGTAGCTTAATGGGGATGGCATTGAATCTATAAATTACCTTGGGCAGTATGGCCATTTTCACGATATTGATTCTTCCTATCCATGAGCATGGTATGTTCTTCCATTTGTTTGTGTCCTCTTTCATTTCACTGAGCAGTGGTTTGTAGTTCTCCTTGGAGAGGTCCTTTACATCCCTTGTGAGTTGGATTCCTAGGTATTTTATTCTCTTTGAAACTATTGTGAATGGGAGTTCATTCATGATTTGGCTCTCTATTTGTCTGTTACTGATGTATAAGAATGCTTATGATTTTTGCACATTGATTTTATATCCTGAGACTTTGCTGAAGTTGCTTATCAGCTTGAGGAGATTTGGGCTGAGACAGTGGGGTTTTCTAAATATACAATCATGTCATCTGCAAACAGGGATAATTTGACTTCTTCTTTTCCTAACTGAATACCCTTGATTTCTTTCTCTTGCCTGATTGCCCTAGCCAGAATTTCCAACACTATGTTGAATAGGAGTGGTGAGAGAGGGCATCCCTGTCTTGTGCCAGTTTTCAAAGGAAATGCTTCTAGTTTTTGCCCATTCAGTATGATATTGGCTGTGGGTTGGTCATAAAAATAGCTCTTATTATTTTGAGATATGTTCCATCAATACCGAATTTATTGAGAGTTTTTAGCATGAAGGGCTGTTGAATTTTGTCAAAGGCCTTTTCTGAATCTATTGAGATAATCATGTGGTTTTTGTCTTTGGTTCCATTTATATGCTGGATTACGTTTATTGATTTGCATATGTTGAACCAGCCTTGCATCCCAGGGATGAAGCCCACTTGATCATGGTGGATAAGCTTTTTGATGTGCTGCTGGATTCGGTTTGCCAGTATTTTATTGAGGATTTTTGCATTGATGTTCATCAGGGATATTGGTCTAAAATTCTCTTTTTTTGTTGTATCTCTGTCAGGCTTTGGTATCAGGATGATGTTGGCCTCGTAAAATGAGTTAGGGAGGATTCCCTCTTTTTCTATTGACTGGAATAGTTTCAGAAGAAATGGTACCAACTCCTCCTTGTACCTCTGGTAGAATTCAGCTGTGAATCCGTCTGGTCCTGGACTTTTTTTGGTCGGTAGGCTATTAATTATTGCCTCAAATTCAGAGCCTGCTATTGGTCTATTCAGGGATTCAACTTCTTCCTGGTTTAGTCTTAGGAGAGTGTCAGTGTCCAGGAAATTATCCATTTCTTCCAGGTTTTCTAGTTTATTTGCGTAGAGGTGTTTATAGTGTTCCCTGATGGTAGTTTGTATTTCTGTGGGGTCGGTGATGATATCCCCTTTATCATTTTTTATTGCATCTATTTGATTCTTCTCTCTTTTCTTCTTTATTAGTCTTGCTAGCAGTCTATCAATTTTGTTGATCTTTTCAAAAAGCCAGCTCCTGGATTCATTGATTTTTTGGAGGGTTTTTTGTGTCTCTATCTCCTTCAGTTCTGCTCTGATCTTAGTTATTTCTTGCCTTCTGCTAGCTTTTGAATGTGTTTGCTCTTGCTTCTCTAGTTCTTTTAATTGTGATGTTAGGGTGTCAATTTTAGATCTTTCCTGCTTTCTCTTGTGGGCATTTAGTGCTATAAATTTCCCTCTACACACTGCTTTAAATGTGTCCCAGAGATTCTGGTATGTTGTATCTTTGTTCTCATTGGTTTCAAAGAACATCTTTATTTCTGCCTTCATTTCGTTATGTACCCAGTAGTCATTCAGGAGCAGGTTGTTCAGTTTCCATGTAGTTGAGCGGTTTTTATTGAGTTTCTTAGTCCTGAGTTCTAGTTTGATTGCGCTGTGGTCTGAGAGACAGTTTGTTATAATTTCTGTTCTTTTACATTATCTGAGGAGTGCTTTACTTCCAACTATGTGGTCAATTTTGGAATAAGTGTGATGTGGTGCTGAGAAGAATGTATATTCTGTTGATTTGGGGTGGAGAGTTCTGTAGATGTCTATTAGGTCCGCTTGGTACAGAGTTGAGTTCAATTCCTGGATATCCTTGTTAACTTTTTGTCTTGTTGATCTGTCTAATGTTGACAGTGGGGTGTTAAAGTCTCCCATTATTATTGTATGGGAGTCTAAGTCTCTTTGTAAGTCTCTAAGGATTTGCTTTATGAATTTGGGTGCTCCTGTCTTGTGTGCATATATATTTAGGATAGTTAGCTCTTCCTGTTGAATTGATCCCTTTACCATTATGTAATGGCCTTCTTTGTCTCTTTTGCTCTTTGATGGTTTAAAGTCTGTTTTATCAGAGACTAGTATTGCAACCCCTCCTTTTTTTTTGTTTTCCATTTGCTTGGTAGATATTTCTCCATCCCTTTATTTTGAGCCTATGTGTGTCTTTGCATGTGAGATGGGTCTCCTGAATACAGCAAACTGATGGGTGTTGACTCTATCCAATTTGCCAGTCTGTGTCTTTTAATTGGACCATTTAGTCCCTTTACATTTAAGGTTAATATTGTTATGTGTGAACTTGATCCTGTCATTATGATATTAGCTGGTTATTTTGCTCGCTAGTTGATGCAGTTTCTTCCTAGCATCGATGGACTTTACATTTTGACATGTTTTTGCAATGACTGGTACCTGTTGTTCCTTTCCATGTTTAGTGCTTCCTTCAGGATCTCTTGTAGGGCAGGCCTGGTGGTGATAAAATCTCTAAGCATTTGCTTCTCTGTAAAGGATTTTATTTCTCCTTCACTTATGAAACTTAGTTTGGCTGGATATGAAATTCTGGGTTGAAAATTCTTTCTTTAAGAATGTTGAATATTGATCCCCACTCTCTTCTGGTTTGGAGAGTTTCTGCCGAGAGATCTGCTGTTAGTCTGATGGGCTTCCCTTTGTGTGTAATTCGACCTTTCTCTCTGGCTGCCCTTAACATTTTTTCCTTCATTTCAACTTTGGTGAATCTGACAATTATATGTCTTGGAGTTGCTCTTCTCGAGGAGTATCTTTGTGGCATTCTCTGTATTTCCTGAATTTGAGTGTTGGCCTGCCTTACTAGTTAGGAAAGTTCTCCTGGATGATATCCTGCAGAGTGTTTTCCAACTTGGTTCCATTTTCCCCATCACTTTCAGGCACACCAATCAGATGTAGATTTGGTCTTTTCACATAATCCCATATTTCTTGGAGGCTTTGTTCATTTCTTTTTTACTCTTTTTTCTCTACACTTCTCTTTTCGCTTCATTTCATTCATTTGATCTTCAATCACTGATACTCTTTCTTCCAGTTGATCAAGTCAGTTACTGAAGCTTGTGCATTTGTCACATAGTTCTCACATCATGGTTTTCCTCTCTATCAGTTCTTTTAAAGTCTTCTCTGCATTACTTATTCTAGTTATCCATTCATCCATTCTTTTTTCAAGTTTTTTAGTTTCTTTGCGCTGGTTACGTAGTTCCTCCTTTAGCTCTGAGAAGTTTGATGGACTGAAGCCTTCTTCTCTCAACTCGTCAAAGTCATTCTCTGTCCCGCTTTGTTCCATTGCTGGCAATGAGCCTCGTTCCTTTGGAGGGGGAGATGTGCTCTGATTTTTTGAATTTCCAGCTTTTCTGCACTGCTTTTTCCCCATCTTTGTGGTTTTATCTGCCTTTGGACTTTGATGATGGTAATGTACTGATGGGGTTTTGGTGTGAGTGTCCTTTCTGTTTGTTAGTTTTCCTTCTAACAGTCAGGACCCTCAGCTGTAGGTCTGTTGGAGTTTGCTTGAGGTCCTCTCCAGACCCTGTTTGCCTGGGTATAAGCAGCAGAGGCTGCAGAAGATAGAATATTGCTGAACAGCGAGTGCTGCTATCTGATTTTTGCTCTGGAAGCTTTGTCTCAGGGGTGTACCCGCCGTGTGAGGTGTGAGGTGTCAGTCTGCACCTAGCGGGGGACGTCTCCCAGTTAGGCTACTCAGGGGTCAGGGACCCACTTGAGCAGGCAGTCTTTCTATTCTCAGATCTCAACCTCCGTGCTGGGAGATCCACTGCTCTCTTGAAAGCTGTCAGACAGGGGCATATACCTCTGCCGAGGTTTCTGCTGCTTTTTGTTTAGCTATGCCCTGTCCCCAGAGGAGGAGTCTATAGAGGCAGGCCGGCCTCCTTGAGCTATGGTGGGCTTCACCCAATTCGAGCTTCCAGGGGGCTTTGTTTACCTACTTAAGCCTCAGTAATGGCAGGCTTCCCTCCCCCAGCCTTGCTGCCACCTTGCAGTTAGATCTCAGACCACTGTGCTAGCAATGAGGGAGGCTCCGTGGTTGAACAGTTGGCGCTGGTCCGCAGGTGCAGCCCGACCAGCGAGAGGTGAAGCAGGGCAAGGCGTCGCCTCACCTGGGAAGCACAAGGGGGAAGGGAATTCCTTTTCCTAGTCAAAGGAAATTGAGTCAAAATCCTTTCCTAGTCAAAGGAAATTTCCTAGTCAAAATCACCTGCAAAACTGGGTAACTCCCACCCTAATACTGCACTTTACCAAGGGTCTTAGCAAACGGCATACTAGGAGATTATATCCCACACCTGGCCCAGAGGGTCCCACACTCTTGTTCTTTCTAGTTCTCCATGGAAGTAAAACAATGGGGAGAACGTCCCCAACTCTGGAGGGCTCATCATTGTAAACAACCCAACCAAACTAAACCTTTATGTCATTCAGATGAATAGTCCATGTTTAGCAAGCACCTGCTAGATTCCAGCCATGATGCTGACCTATTCATTGGGGAAAATGAATTTTTCCCCCTTTCTCACTTGGCCCTCCAAACAGCCCTATGGAAAGGGTGCTATTGTGCCTATTTTACTGCAGAGCAAATGAGACCAAGAGATGTTCAAGGACTTGTCCAAGGTCACATAACACAGCACCATATTAAGGACTTCAGTAGAGTTGTTCTGCTACTAAGTCCAATTCTCTTTCTACACACCTTGCTGGAGGAAGCAAAAGATGCAAGAGGTTAAGAAGTTACTTCATATTCTCTTCTTGTGAACCAAGTATTAGGATTCTCACTTGCACATATGTTTGATGAGTAAACATTAATTTTCATAAGTTTGATAGACAAACATTAATATTTTTAGCCATGTTGGCCAGGATAGGGATTGACCAGCACCTTCCAACAGAAGCAGCCACTGAAACCTTGAAAGTGATCCAGCTAGAGACATGGAAGGGGTGAGGGTGAAGAGGATGATTCTGGTTCTACACCCCTGGGACCATGAGTTGCATGAATTTGCCATGGCAGTTCACTCCTCTACACTCCTTATCCTTGGAGAAAAATCAATATATAACATCTCTCACATCAATTCTATAGTGAAATCATGAGGATAAAATATTATTGAAAATGCTCCAGACTGGGCACGGTGGCTCACGCCTGTAATCCCAGCACTTTGGGAGACTGGAGCAGGTGGATCACTTGATGTCAGAAGTTCGAGACCAGCCTGGCCAACATGACAAAAACCGATCTCTACTAAAACTACAAAAATTAGCGGCGTGTGGTGGCATATGCCTGAAGTCTCAACCACTCCAGAGGCTGAGCCATGAGAATCGCTTGAATCTGGGAGGCAGAGGTTGCAGTGAGCTGAGATTGTGCCACTGCACTCCAGTCTGGGAGACAGAGCAAGACCCTGTCTCAAAAAAAAAAAAAAAAAAAAAGAAAAGAAAAGAAAAAGAAATTCTCTGAATTGCATCCAGAATCCCAGATTCCTGTTGTTTCTCTGTCCTATGTAGGATACTATTTTTCCAAAAAGATTCCTTCTAAACCAGGAAACTGTAGATGTTAAACACATGTGTGCTGAATAAATAAAAAATTATGAACATTTTTA
Source organism: Macaca fascicularis (assembly GCF_037993035.2). Taxonomy (NCBI): domain Eukaryota; kingdom Metazoa; phylum Chordata; class Mammalia; order Primates; family Cercopithecidae; genus Macaca; species Macaca fascicularis. Next base: position 111,333,156 of record NC_088382.1, on the reverse strand, counting down.
GAGTCTATGGAGGGTCTTGAATCAATTTACCAAATGAATCTGTGGCCTGTAGAGAACATCTAAAAATGGGGACTTGAGCTCCTCCTAGACCTCCTCTGCTAAATTAAGTGATGAGCCCCGGATCACCATGATGGATCTATTTGCCTCCCCAGTCCATGAGGGCCGACTGTTTTGCTTTATGGTTTTATCAGAACCCAAAGTAGTAATAATGAGTTTTAAGTAAGATAATATTTAGTACCCTAGTTAAGCAGACATTTACTGCAATAGGAATTCCTCAGAAGTTTCCCAGAGTAGGGTCTTAAGTAGCCTAAAGTCTCAGCTACTCCAGAGGCTGAGCTATGAGAATTGCTTGAACCTGGGAGACAGAGGTTGCAGCCTTGAGGGGCTGTTGAGGCCCCAGAGCACCCTCCTCTTCCCCTGGCTGCAGCCTTCCCTGGTCCAGCATCTGGCTCCCAAGGCAGCCAAAACAGGCAGTTCTGTTGCAATGGTCTGATGGCCAGGTGGTCTGATGGTGAAGAGACATGTGGACTTCATCTGAAGCCTTTGACTTCAGACACTCCCAGAATTTCTTTGTTTGGGACAGCCTTGGAGTTTCTGTAGGCCTGGAATGTGACCATTTAGTAAGGCCTTGGTCCACTTTCTCATGGGCTCTTTAAGCATGCAGTGTAAGTACCCCTCCAATTGCTGGCAACCTGGGAGGGAGTAGAGGCAGAGTTAGACACTACATGGACTGGAGTATCTGGGAAAGGAGATGCCGTCAGGAGTTGAATTTCAAGCTATAGAAGACGTAGGATGCTATTGAGGTAAAATATGTCTTTAGGTTGAAACAGGAGAGAGGGTATTTACGTGGTTACAACAGTGCACTCTTTTAAGAGCAGGGTGGATGTGCCCTCCTAAGCTCTGGAATAGCAAATGCCAAACTCACATGTGTGTCACTATAACTCAGGCAGACCATGGGGGTGGGGAGTGAGGCGTAGAAGTCCAACTCCAATTCCAATTTAATTCTCATCTTAGGGGGTATGTAAGCTCTTGCAAGATGCGTAGTTGGGTTATAAGGGCTTTAAAGGAGAATGGCTTACTGGAGAACTTACTGCAAAGAGGTTCTTCATGTCATTGGCAAGAATAAGTTTTTGCCAATATCAATCAGCTCTATCTGCTAAAAACCCTGCACTGGCTCAGCCTCAGTCCAGAGTGAAAGCCAAAGGTCCCTACAGTCACCTCCAGGCCCCACATCATCTGGCCCCTCATGATGGTGCTGATGTCATCTCTTTCATACTCACACCCTCCACTCTAGCCACAGCCTGGTTCATGCTAGGCACGCCTCCAGTTTAGACCCCTCTCTTTCACTGTTCTCACTCCTGAAAGAGTCTTCTCACAGTTACCTCCATAGTGACTGGCCTCACTTCCTCTGGTCTTTTTCCAGTGTTGCTTTCTCAGTGGGGCCTTCCCTGGCTTCTGATTCAAAGCTCTGACACCCATTCACCAACTGCTGGTATTCTACGACTCCCTTCTCTTCTTTACTCTTCTCCATGGCACCTCTTCATCTATCATTTCCCCTTCTTATTTTGTTTATTGTATGTCTATTGCAACTAGACTGTAAGCACCTGTTTTAATGGTGCTTACAGTCTGTGGCAATAGACGTATAAGAATAAGATCTTGCCAATGACATGAATAACCTCTTTGCAATAAATTCTACCTAAGGGTTACAGGAACCATGACCAAGTGAATAAAAGAAAAGTGGAGTCAACCTAAATGTCTATGAAGGGGAATTAGTTAAATAAATTCCATATAATGGAATACCAAAGGGCTGTAAGCCTCATATTATGAACCACTGTATCTGTTACCTAATTCGATGCTTAGCACAAGGGCAGTGCTCAATTGATTATTTGTTGAATCTATTGATAAATGAAAATTTAGCAATTTGAAAGGGTTACATTCATATGTATGAGTTACATTCATACGTATAACATGGAAGAATTTCCACAATGTTCTATTTTTTTTTTTTTTGAGATGGAGTCTCTCTCTGTTGCCCAGGCTGAAGTGCAATAGCGTGATCTTGGATCACCACAACCTCCACCTCCCCGGTTCAAGTGATTCTCCTGTCTCAGTCTCCTGAGTAGCTGGAATTACAGGCACATGCCACCATGCCTGGCTAATTTTTGTATTTTTAGTAGAGATGGAGTTTCACCATGTTAGCCAGGCTAGTCTCGATCTCCTGACCTCGTGATCTGCCCGCCTCGGCCTCCCAAAGTGCTGAGATTAGAGGTGTGAGCCACCATACCCAACCAATATTCTTTTAAGTGAAAATGAAGGTTAAAGATTAATATAGAATGATCCCATTTATGGTTAGAGTGTACAGGTTTGATACATATGCATTTAAATGTCTAAGGGGATATATATGATTTAAACTGTTAATAGTGTCTTTTTATGGAGTGCTATTGGATCAGAATGAAGATGTTCACTTTCTCATTTTGACATCCCTTTATTACTTAGATTTTTTTCAATAATGATGTAATACTTTGGTAATCCGCAAAACAAAAAATGGTATTTCCATATTTGGAGGAGGGGGAAAGAGTTGCTGTTAGACAAGGTTCTGCTCAGATTCTTATCAGAAGTATGTTTTATTGGCAGTAATGTGGTTGCACTTTATTTTTATGAAAAATAAAACTTGGAAAAACCCCCAGGCCAGGCCCATTTCAACCTGAAATGCACACTCCAGTAGAGCAAGGTCTCTGATATTTCGGAGACTGTAACCTCTGCTTGCCTGGAGTAGACAAGATGATTTCCTGGGCTTTATCTCATGCTGTAGGGAAGGCAGAAGAAGAGTACATTTGTTTCTAGTGAGCCTCTTGCTCACCAGAATTTTGTACCATTTCAGTTCTCATCTCAAACCCAGTCACCTCTCTGCAGGGGGTATGAGAGCCAGGTGTGTAGCTGGGAGCCCCAGGCCATGACCCTTCACACAGGAGGTATGAGCCCACATGCCCAACCTCACTGGGAAGAGGCCTCACTGGGAGCAATGGCTTCGTAGCATATTTCAAACAATTCCAGCAAAGCCATTTGGTGATCCAAATGGGGCATAGGTCTCATTTCCTTACATTCATTGGCTCATCTTAGCAGAAGCAAGACGAGAGAATATTCTTCGGTCAAGATAAAGACTAAGTTAGTGAGATTATTATATAACTCTTCCATTCTCCCTTCCTTATATTTCAAGAACCTTTTTTAAGTTGTGTCTCCACAATCTAGACATTCCATTGGTTGAAAAGTCAAAGCAACTGTTAGTGGGCAAGATTACATGCTCCAAATTAGGCAAACTTTTTTTGTGTGTTTTTTTTCCTTCTGTTTGTTTGTTTGTTTGTTTTGTTTTGTTCTGAGATGGAGTCTCGCTCTGTTGCCCAGACTAGAGTTCAGTGGTGCAGTTTTGGCTCACTGCAACCTCCACCTCCCAGGTTCAGGTGATTCTCTTGCCTCAGCCTCCCAAGGAGCTGGGACTATGGGGGGGTGCCACTATGCCCAGCTAATTTTTTGTGTTTTTAGCAGAGACGGGGTTTCACCATGTTAGCCAGGATGGTCTCGATCTCCTGACCTCGTGATCCGCCCACCTCAGCCTCCCAAAGTGCTGGGATTACAGGCATGAGCCATGCCCGGCCCTAGGCAAAAGTTTAATGAACCTAGTCTCTTTCAGGAATCCCTGTGGTTTCTGGGTTCCTTGTTGCAGCCAAACTTGACTTTAGCTGCTCGATTCTTGCAAATTCCATTTTAGGAGACTTCTGTGCAGTTTGCGTTGAGACTTGTCCTCTAAAGTTAATCAGGCTGTCCAGGATAAGTTATGTCCTTTGCCCTGGAAAATCTAACTCTGGGCTCTGAGGAATTAAGTCATGGAGCTTTCAGAACCTTATGAGGAATCGCAGAAATGCAAGGCTGCAAATCTTTCCCTCCATGGATACACAAAATAAAGAAGGGAACGCGCTTATCCTGAAAGCCTGTTCACCAGCCACCATTTCCTCTCACTGTGGCATCATTTTTTGTTGTCATTCCTTGATTTTTCTTTTTAAGTGGAAACGTAAGTTCTTATTTTAGATTCCTGATAGTAGCTCCTTGTTGGTAATTGGGTGTCTTCTCTTTGCATATGTTTTACCTTTTTCATCTGCAGTCAATATCAACTCCAGATTTATGTTTTGATCTCTAGGAGACTGGGTGTGACCCAAAATAAGTTGAGAGATTTCACATTCCCCTTCCCAGTGTAAATTACTGAATAACAGGATGCCAGTGTCTAATAGAAAAGGTGCACAGTCACATAAGGAAATGCAGGACCAAAGCAAAGGCCCTTAAGAGGTAAAAGAGGGGACATCCAGGAGGCCAAGGTGCCTGGAGCAGAGAGAGAACTGAGAGGTAAGTCAGAGATGGCCCAGGGCCAGCTCACGCAGAATCTTGCGAGCCAAAGAGGGAATTCTAACTTTATTCTAAGCGCATGAGAAGACTTCATAGAACTTTAAGCAAAGGATTGACATAGTCTGATTAGTGTTTTTAAGAAGATACTTTTATGCTGGGCGTGGTGGTATGCATCTGTAGTCCCAGCTACACAGGAGGCTGAGGCAGGAGAATTGCTTGATCCAGGAATTCGAGGTTGTAGCGTGCTAGTGCACCACAATCTTGCCTGTGAATAGGCGCTGCACTCCAGCCTGGGTGACATTGAGAGGCCCTGTCTCTAAAAAAATGAAAATATTTTATAAAAGGTTACTCATTACTCTTGGAGGCTGAATAGATTGGGACAAGGAGTAGGGAGAGGGAAGATGAGTGAAAAGTGAGATTTCTGTGAGAGAGTTGTTGTAGAAGATCAGGTAGGAGATAATAGTTTGTATTGAGGTGCTGACAATGGAAATGGCGAGAAGTGAATGGATTTAAGACAAATTTTGGACGTGGATCCAACAGCTTGCTGATGGAACAAAAGTGAAAGAAATCATGGATGGGCCTCAGGGCTTTGGAGAGAGCAGTTGGGTGGAAGATGGTGTTCTTCACTGAGATGAGGCAGGTTGGGGTTCGGGCTGGGGAGAGCACAAGATTCAGAGAAAATACCAAGAGCTCCAATTCTTACTTGTTTTGTTATATTGAGAGCTTTCAATGTCCAGCCTTGAACTGGGCATGACGGACACAACATTGAAGAGGGCATGGTTTTAGCTTCCTTGTGTTTGTCTACCTACTTTACTGGCTGTTCCTTCTTATTCTCCTTTACTGGCTCCTTCTCATCTCCCAGAGTCTAAATGCCACGTGATCAAAGGCTCAGTCCTTGATCTACATTGATTTCCTTGGTGCTGTCTTCTGGTGTTTGGGTAGAAACAGTATACATATCCACTTCCTCGGTGCTTTTCTATCCACATTCACGTCCCTGGTGCACTCATTCAGTCCTTGGCTTTGAACTCTATCTATATACTGATGACTACCAGATTTATATCGCCTCACTGAACCTCTTCCTCTACCTATAGACTTATGTATTCAAGTGCCTGCTTGACATCTCCAACTGATGTGTAATAGACATCTCAGGGTTAACACATGTACAACTAAATATTGATACTCATGCCTCATCCAAAAGCCCTGCTTCTCTTGCATTTTCCCCATTTCTATAAATGTCAACTTTATCCTTACAGTTGCTTAGGCCCAAACCTTGGTGCTATGCTGCACTGTTCTCTTTTTTCACATCCTACATATGAACCATCAACCAAGCCTGTTGGCTCTACCTTCAAGCTGTACCCCGAATACAACCAGGTGCCCTTTTCTGCTGATACCACCCTGGTTCCCGCCACCATCACCTCTTGCCTGGATCATTGCATGGACATCCTAACTGGTCTTCCTGGCTCTGCCCTTTTCTTGTTTAGTTTACACTCAACACAGCAGTCGGAGTGGTCCTGCTAGGATATAAATCAGCTCTATCACATCTCTGCTAAAAACCCTACACTGGCTTGGCCTCAATCAGAGTGAAAGCAGAAAGTCCCTACAGTCACCTCCAGGTTCCACATCACCTTGTCCCTTATGATGGTGCTGATGTCATCTCCTCTCCCACCTCATGCCCTCTACTCCAGCCACATTCTGGATCATGCTAGGCATGCCTCCAGCTTAGATCCCTCTCATTCACTGTTCTTGCTCCTCAAAGAGTCTTCTTACAGATATCTCCATGGCGACCTGCCTCACTTCCTCTGGTCTTTTCCCAATGTTGCTTTCTCAGTGGGGCTTCCCCTGGCTTCTTATTCAAAATTCCAGCACCCGTTCACCCACTGCAGGCATTTCACCACTCCCTTCTCTTCTTTTCTTGTCTCCATGGCACGTCTTCATCTATCATTTCGCTTATTTATTTCATGTATTATATGTCTATTGCCACTAGACTGTAAGTGCCATGGAGATGGGAGAGCTCCCTTGACCCCTTTGTGGGACTTGCAACAGGGGTGTGGCTTGCTTCCTTGGACACCATGCTCAAACCCCCTGTGAGAGGGGGAGCATGCAGGCAGGAAGGTGTGGGCCGGAGGTGAGCCCTTTTGGGCTCCAGCCCCACAGAAGTATCTAGTGGTGTTTTACAATTAATCTTCTTTTAGCAGTTGCTGTCTGCAGATGGCCAAGTGTTAACCAGCTCAGTGGAGAGTCAGGGTGACAGTCTTTTACACCCTGCCATCTTGGTACCCAGGTTCTTGTTTGGCGTCCAGGAAAAATCAGGTCACATGAATGGTTCAAAAGGTGATGAATGTGGAGGATTTTATTAAGCAGCAGAAGCAGCTCTCACCAGAAGGGAAGCTGGAAAGGGGATGGTGCAGGAAGAAGGCGATCTTTCCCCAGAGCCCTCTGTCTCTGGCCGGGCTCCTCTCTGAAGTCATGCTGTCTGAAGTTAAGCCATGTCTATCCATAGTCTCTGATGCTCAGTTGCTGCTTCTCGCTTGATGTTCAGCCGCTTGTCTCTCTGCCATCTGAGGTCTGGGGTTTATATAGGCACAGGATGGGGGGCAGTGCAGGCCAAAAATGTAACATTTGGGTGGGAAAACAGGGATAACAGTTCTTATTTAGGGCCGTGATTTCCAGGCTTGAGGGTGGGGCCTTTGCCAGGGAACCGCCCTCTTCTACCCAGTATTTCCCTGCCTCGTGTCCATATCACCATGAAAACGGGGGCTTTGCCTGTGATGCTCCCTGCTGAATCCCCGGTGCCTAAGAGTGCCTCACCCCCAGTAGACACACTTAGTGCCTGTTTGTGGAATGAATGATTTCCAATAGGAGGTTGTCTCCTCCTTCTTCACTACTTCTCTCTAACTTTTTATGGACTGTTGTCTTAATCTCTATAAATGCTTTGTCCTTGGAAGTAGTAAAGCATAGGGCTAAAACCACTAGGCAACCATGCATCAGCCCACACTGACAGTTCGGCTCTCTCATTTACAAGCAGTGTCACCTGGGATAAGTCACCCAGCCTCTGAGTTTTCATTTGTTTGCTTATGAGATAGAGAAAGCCTGCCTGCCTAGCACACAGGTTGTGAAAGTTCAATAGGATGTCACATGAAAGATCATTTAGGATAAGGCATTGTTTTCATTTATGGCAGTGCCTGGCCCTGACTGAATGCCAGAGCTTTACATGTTTGACTGTCTCATTTAACTCTCACATCGAATCAATAAGAGATGAACTCATATCATTAAACTCATTTTACAGATGAGAAAACTGAGGGGCACCGAAATGTGAAGTGAATTACCCACCAGCTAATAAACAATTGAGCGAGGCTTTGAAGCCAAGCATTTCTGTTCTAGTGTTTTTCCAGTGTTCATCCAGAGGGACATCCAGGAGGCCAATGTGCCACAGTTCCCAACAGACTATATTCTGAGTTATCTACAAACATTTTTGAGTCACTTGAAGATTTGTCTTTGCATTCTGATTGTAGTTTCCACCAGCCCATGCAGACTAAGTAGGTCTCATTGTTTTCTCTTAGAAATGGTAAAATATCATCTAGTCACTTATGAGAAAAATTGTGATTAGAAAAAATGTTAGCGTTGTCCACTTTATGGTCATTCAAGAATGGTAAGTGTGAGCAGAGAACAACAGTTCCACAGATTGATTAGTTGGTAGTTTAACGTGGATGTCTGAAAAAATCACATATATGTAATTTCTTAGGATTCTTAAATTAGTAAATCTAGTTTACTGAACCAGTATTAGCATCACTATTTTAGATTATAAAACTGCCTTAATTGTGTAGAATTGGCTTACAGATTGTTACTTAAGAAGAATGGGATTCTACCTATAGTTCTGTTGTAGCACATTTAACAACAAACATGAAAAGATATATTAGCTTTCATAGAAACATGTTCGTTCTATAAATAGGTTAATGGTATGGTAAGTCCCCTAAGATAACTGAATTAACATCGTTTATATTAACATTACTGCTGTTGATAAGGCCATATGAATTTGTGGGTTTATCTGAATTGTAGGCTATTCCCATTATTAAAAATAAAGACAAAACTTTGAGTTACTATTTGTGAAAACCTTATTGTGCTCTGTAGAAATATTGAACTAATGTTAAAGTATTTGAATGCTTTGGTTTCAGGGATTGGTTTAGAATTGGAGTCCTTTTTCATTGGTTAGTCTTACAAAAGTGTAAGCCATTATGTTTTTGACTATTTAAATAAAAACAAGTGCTATTTTAAATGTACAGAATAGATTGATAGTATAGAAGAGTCTTAAGTTCTTCATAGAACTTTAGAAAAGAGAAAGATATGCTAATTCAGTTTGTTTCGTCTTCTGCACTGTGTATATACACTTGGTAATTATGAGCTCAATTTTGTTTTTTGAAAATTTGTGTTCATAATTTAGGTAATTTGCTACTTAAAGCACTAAGTCTCTGATACCTGAAAAGTAAATGTAAATGGTGATGGTAAAATAATATGCAGAGAAAAAATTATTAAAAGATAGCCCATCATACCTATGTTCAACTAGCACAAAATAAATGTTTTAATGACTGATTGGAGTTATGAAAACGATTTGACCCAAGGTGCAACTTTTGTCTCCAAACTGTTTTTCTCTTGACTGCTAATTACCGTAGCATTTCCCTAATGTTATCCTGCCCCATCCCTTCAACTCAAACTAGCAGAAATTCCTGTTTTCCCAAAGAAAAAGGCATTGTCAGGCTTTCCTCTGTCTTCCTCCTCGCCACCTAAGGAATGAAACTCTGTCAAATGTCCCCTGAGATTTTTGTTGTACCATCTAACCAAGTCCAGATGGTGTCTCAAGTTTAGTCCTCATACGTAGTAAAGTGTTTGTCGTTATCTACTAAAATGAATTCTAGGCTTAATTGTGAACACTCGTTTTCCCAATAACTTATTCCATGCTTTTCTGCCTTGTTTGTGTTATGGCCTTTCTGTGCTGATGAGTTTGTAAATGTGGTTTAATTACTGTTTACCAAAAAATAGCTGCCTACAGATCAGTCTCAGTGGGACACTTCGCCAAAATGTTGAGGCAGTTTGTTTCTAGTGCTAAAGCAGCTAATAAATTTGAAGCACTTTTTAAACATTGGGAAAGGCACTTAAGTTTGGTTGTGAAGAAATGGTACTTTATACATTGGAGACATAAATCATTCTTTAAGAGAATAGATTTGAATATCAAAATGGCATTTTTCCCCAAGATCAGGCAAGCAGCAATTTGCGCAAACTGTAATAATGGTGATTTGATTGAAAACCACCCGAAGAGATATATTCTAAAGAACTCCCCAAAAGGAAAACTTGAACTTACTTGTAAATTCCATAAAATGTTTCAGAGCTCTAGAAAGCCGGGTATTATGTATTACTGGATGTTTCTGAATTCTGGCCGCAGGCAAATTGCCAACTTAGCAACTAAATGACAGCTTCACAATTCTAATACAAACCAGCCTCTGTAACTTTGTTTTTCTTAATCTCCAAAGGAAAAAAAGGACACAGAGGGAAGTGAAAGATACTAGACTGTTCAATTTATAAATTCCATTTGTTCTCCATTTGAGTTGTAGTTTAATTTCGCTTTTGCATAAAACGGTGTTTGCTTGATTCTGCCCAAAGAGGGAACTCTGGGCCGAGCGTGGTGGCTCCTGCTGGCAATCCCAGCACTTTGGAGGATGGCATGAGCCCAGGAGTCTGAGACCAGTCTGGGCAACAAAGTGAGACCCCCGTCTCTACAAAAAATTAAAAATTTAGCCAGGCATGGTGGCGCACACCTGTAATACCAGCTATTTGGGAGGCTGAGGCAGGAGGATTGCTTGAGCTCAAGAGTTTGAGGCTGCAGTGGGCCATGATTGCACCACCACATTCCAGCCTGAGTGACAGAGTCTTAAAAAATAAAAGGCTGGAGGGAACTCAAAAAGTAAGTTCCTTCCTACAGCAGTTGGCCATACTCATAAGTGTGGTGCCCCATACTCCCGTCCCTTTGGATGCCTGCATATGAGCAGGGCAGCTTCTGCCTCCAGTGCAGAAGTCAGAAAACAAAATCAATAAACTTGGCAATGAATGAGGCTTGCTGGTCATTATCTGAACCATGAGTATTATGAAAGCAGTTTGAGCAGTGTAAGATACAAATACCACCCTGTAGAAGTTTATTTTTAGTGAGGTCACCAGACAGGCCTCACTAAATTCAATACAAGAGGTCCTAAGCTCAAGTCTTAACCACCAGATAGTTTTCAGTGTGTAAAATAGCATCCTGAAAACCAAGCCCCCTTGTTTCTGGCAATAAGCCTCCTTTTCCAAGATTATTCCATGTTTCCACGTTGTAGTTACCTTTCTATCAATCATTTTTCTCAGTCATGCCTTCATTAATTCATTCTTTCACCAAACGCCATTTGTGGTGGGCCCTAGCAAGACGAAGCAGCCCCAGTGGAGACTCTGCCTCAGGGGTCTGACCGTGTAGCAGAAGGCAGACAGAAACAAGCCCCCAATGGCTGAAATCGCAAAGAAGATTGACAATCATTATTAAAATGGAGATATGCTGTCTTTCAGGTATTCCGTAATTTTTCTAAGCCTTGCTTTCAAGTTTGTTTTGTTTTGTTTTGTTTTTTCCCCAATAGAGGAAAAATGTAAAATACAAGTGCAGAACTTTTTTTTTTTTTTTTTGAGAAGGGGTTTATCTTGACCACACTTAAATCACATACCTTGGGAATTAGGAACTAATCTCATATATCACCTCCTCCAAAAAAGCTTCCCTGAGAGCACCCATGCCCCCTTTGGGTTGGGCATCTTTTCCAGGTACTCTCGCCAAATCCACTGTCTATTCTGTGGCATATCTGTCATATTGTCCCCTCACTGTCACCACCATCCCCTGCACACACAGCTAGGTGCACTTAGGGAGAAGGGGCCACGCCTTATTCTGCATCCTCAGAACCAGAAACACACTGGTAATTGAGAGCCAAATGTTGAGCCAATTTGTCTCTAGTGCAAAAGCACTATAAATGAGAAGCACTTTTTATGCATTGAGAAAATAACTTAAGTTTGGTTTTGAAGAAATGGTGCTTTTTATACTCAGGAAAATAAATCATTCTTTTTTTTTCGAGACTGAGTCTCGCTCTGTCACCCAGGCTGGAGTGCAGTAGTATAATCTCAGCTCACTGCAAGCTCTGCCTCCTGGGTTCATGCCATTTTCCTGCCTCAGCCTCCCAAGTAGCTGGGACTACAGGTCCTGCCACCATGCCAGCTAATTTTTTTGTATTTTTAATAAAGACGGGGTTTCACCTTGTTAGCCAGGATGGTCTTGATCGCCTGACCTGTGATCCACCTGCCTTGGCCTCCCAAAGTGCTGGGATTACAGGCATGAGCCACCGTGCCTGGCCAAAAATAAATCATTCTTTAAGAGAGTAGCTTTAAATATCAAAGTGGCATTTTACCCCAAGGTCAATAATAATTACAGATATTTCCCCACCTAGTAAAAGTTGCCTTTATTTTCCACATCATATTAAGTTTAAAAATAGATAACAAAAAGGTGTGCATTCTTGTGTTTTTAAAATGTAAATGTATGGAAATATATATTAACAGCATATTTAAGTACACATACAAAAAATCTGGAAGAACACATATCAACATCTGGCAGTTGTTATCTCTAAGGGTTAGTATTTGAACTGATGCTAATTTTTTTCTTTATGTATCACTGTTTTACTATTTTGCTATAGATATGTGCTACTGCTATGATAAGAAAATGCAAAGTTATTTGTATTTTAAAGAGAAACGTTTGGCCTATTTCATAAGCCAAAATCATAAGACATAACTTTATGATGCATCATCTTTACTATGAAATCCCAACATTGTCAGTGATTTATTCCATGCATTTAAATCACTGAACTAGCATGGTAGAGTTTGCTGGTATTAGACAGGTTTGCTTCCATTTTCCGTCTTCATGTCTGTGTTTATAATATTCAGAAGGTATCCAAGCAGCATTTTACTTGGAAATATTCTAGCAATAAAACCTGCTAAATGATTTCCCTTGGTCTCTCTCTTCCTCCTTTCCTTTACTTTTCCCTGCTAATACCTGGATTAGCTATCAGAACCCCAGCCTTCTTAAATTTAAGCTCAACCTCTGGCAAATTGATGTCAAAATTAAGTAAGCGATTAATTCTCCCTCCCTCCCTCCTCTATCTCTCCTTCCTTGCCCTCACTTCCCTCTACCTCACCCTCTCTCTGAACCTTTTGCTTTCAGGATGGCTCTGTATAAAAGAAATATTCATTTTCTGGTCAGTTATAATTCTGCTGTGCATCCTGTACTGGCCTATCTTTCTATTATTTTGTTTGGCTGACCAGTATGTTGCAAAACCTAGACAGTGTTATTGGACTCGTATAGAGTTTATTTGTTTGTTTTTTCTTCTTCCCAAAGGAACAATCACAAATTATAAAATGCAGCCCTAAAGAGCAGCTCTACAAGTTATATATGTTTTCTTTTCTATCTGCAGCTGAATTCTTGCCGCCAGGATGGGGAAACAGAACAGCAAGCTGCGCCCGGAGGTCATGCAGGACTTGCTGGAAAGCACAGACTTTACAGAGCATGAGATCCAGGAATGGTATAAAGGCTTCTTGAGAGACTGCCCCAGTGGACATTTGTCAATGGAAGAGTTTAAGAAAATATATGGGAACTTTTTCCCTTATGGGGATGCTTCCAAATTTGCAGAGCATGTCTTCCGCACCTTCGATGCAAATGGAGATGGGACAATAGACTTTAGAGAATTCATCATCGCCCTGAGTGTAACTTCCAGGGGGAAGCTGGAGCAGAAGCTGAAGTGGGCCTTCAGCATGTACGACCTGGATGGAAATGGCTATATCAGCAAGGCAGAGATGCTAGAGATCGTGCAGGTACGTAGCCTGAGCCCTTTATAAAAAGAAGGACATGTATCTCAAGTAAGAATTGGAAGGTGCGCAGTATAGCACAGTGCAGAGGTTGCAAACGGGTGAGTGACCAGGACACTTCATTTGGCCCACCCTGCATGTTTGAACAATTTAACCTGCATTACAGTGTGGGGAGACTGCACATAAAAATCCACCCTGGTTGGCATCTCTTGAAAAACTCAGAACCTCTGGCCACACTGGGCTCAGAATCTGGCCTGTTACAAGTCACCTGATACTTTGTGGTGACCCTTACACTGCAGATGGACATATACTTTTTGGGCCACATTCATTGTGGCCACTCCGTCAACTTATTGCAATGACCTGCCTGGACCCAGATCCTTTGGGGTTATATCCCCCAGACTGGGGGTTAATGACAAAACTCTGACCTGAGTTCAAATCTTGCATCTTTCAGTCACTTTGACCAAGTTAGTTCACCTACACGAGCCTTAGTATCCTCAGCTATAAAATGGAACTATCAGTTGTACTCTCCTATAGCATGGGGTTATTTTAAGATTAGGTGTGACTCTCCATGCTAAATGGTTAGCACAGTGCCAGTCATATGGAAAGTTCACCATCATCATCATTATTTATTCACAACTTTACTAGAGTCTCGAATAAGAGCAGGGATCTGGGCTCCAGGCTCCATTCCATCAGAAGTACAAACACTGTAGCACTGAGGCCTAGGTCATTTTAGTAAGAGACACTCCATTTTACTCCCCAAATCACTCTCCCAGAGTCAGTTTCCTGAACATAACAGGGGGAGGGGCCCTAGCATTGGCTACATTTTCCTTGTGGGACCCCAGCAAACTTGGGGAGGTAGGCAAGCAGGGTAAGGAGCTAGAGTCATGGCAATGACAGGTGGCTCAGCAGTGGGTGGGACCCAGAGACAAACATAAGGAGACAGAGACAGGACTCAGGAGAGGACCAGGAGAGCCTCACCTGCAAGGAACAAAAAGGACTGGATGGGTGGGCAGCACCAGGGATGCTGGCAGTCGCTCCCTGTCTTGGCAGGCAAGTGAGGCACAATGGGAGAGCATTTGGCAGCAGACAGCAGGGCCACGGGAGCGGGCCTTTGGCTTCCTAGAGGGCTCATTTTAGAAGCCAGCCCTCATTCCAGGACATCTGGGTCCTGCAGAAGTGGAGCTACAACCCCTGAGAGAACTGTTGGGGTGCTGGATGGGTGAGGGGACATAACACAAGGAGACAAAAAGGACTAAGCTACAGGGGAGGGTGGGATGTGGGTGTAGTGGCCTACAGCAAACCCCAGGGAATCTGGTTATGGAAATGGAGGCCTGCAAGATGAACTGTTATGGAGCCTTGAAGCTGAAGTCCAGGGCCTGCTCCCAGGACAGTAGGACTAAACCCATGTGCACAGTTAATGGGACAGTTCATATTTGGGTGGGATGCAGAAGCAGGCATTCGAAATGACCCTGACTCATCGGAAGTGCTCCAGGATCTGCCAACTACTTCTCCTTTCTTGTTGGGCCACCAGTGGTTGTTCCTTCACCTAGAGCAGTAACTATCTGAACAAGTTGTGTTAAATTAATTATTCAGAGATGAAGATTTTGAAACAAACAAACAAAAAAAGATCCCTCCCTTCCTCTGAGAATAAACTTATGAAAAATACAATGTCTGTTGCACAAACAAGGCAGTATAGAAAAACATAACAGATAAACAGAAAAACTTATTCATAATTCTACCCTACCCACAAAGAGAATCTCTACTAATAATTTTTTAATACATCTTTCCTGGCCCTATTTTCATACATCTAGAAATATCTAATTGATTTCATTATGTGGATGAAGTTTTCTGTCTTGTCATTTTCACTTAATAACAAAGGTATTTGTCAAATTTTAACAACTTTGAGTACAGATATTTTAATGGCCGCATAAGAGTCCTACCATATATTATAATTTGCTTAATGTTCCCCATTGTTAGGTGTTTAGGTTGTTTTCAGTTTTTATTGTTATACATAATGCTATAACTTTTTAAAATAAAACAAATCAATAATTATTGTGAATAAAGTGTTTCTACATTCAGGATTATTCCCTGAGAACAAATTCCCAAAAGTGCAATTACTGGGCCAAAGGATATGAGACATTTCCAAGGCTCTGGATGCACTCTGAAAATTGTTTTTCCAAAGTGTGTGATGGATGTTTCCATATCCTTGCACTTGTCTAATTTTTCTTAATCTTTGCTAATTAAATAAAAATTAGAATTACATTAAAATTTAAAAGGTGATTAAGATTGGGTGCAGTGACTCAAGCCTATAATCCTAGCACTTTGGGAGGTTGAAGCAGGTGGATCACTTGAGGTCAGGAATTTGAGACCAACCTGACCAAACCCCATCTCTACTAAAAATACAAAAATTGGCCGCGTGCAGTGGCTCATGCCTGTAATCCCAGCACTTTGGGAGGCCGAGGCGGGCGGATCACCTGAGGTCAGGACCAGCCTGACCAACATGGAGAAACCCCATTTCTACTAAAAATACAAAATTAGCCAGTGTGGTGGTGCATGCCTGTAATCCCAGCTTCTTGGGAGGCTGAGGCAGGAGAATCACTTCAACCCGGGAGGTGGAGGTTGTGGTGAGCCAAGATCAGGCCATTGCACTCCAGCCTGGTCAGCAAAAGCGAAGCTCCATCTCAAAAAAACAAAAAAAAAAAGGTAGCTGGGTGTCGTGGCTCATGCCTGTAGCCCCAACTACTTGAGCTACTTGGGAGGCTGAGGCAGGAGAATTGCTTGAACCTGGGAGGCAGAGTTTGCAGTGAGCTGAGACCATGACATTGCACTATAGCCTGGGTGACAGAGTGAGACTCTATCTCAAAAAAAAGAAAAAAAGAAAAAAAATGACACATTTTAATTAGTGTTATTTGTGTTCTTTTCTTTAAATCTGGGAGTGCTATGCTCCACACCTCTGTAGTGAAAGGGATGAGTACATTCTCCATTTGAAGAGAATTGCTTCATGACTGGAATCTAAGGAAAAAAAAAATCTCATTAGACACTGCCGATGAAAAGAGTCAAACACTGCAAAACATTTGGAGATGTATTATTCTGAGCCAAATATGAATGACCAATGCCCTGTGACACAGCCCTCAAGAGGTCCTAAGAACATACGCCCAAGGTGATTGGGGCACAGCCTAGTTTTGTACATTTTAGAGAGACATGAAACATCAATCAAATACATGTGAGATGTACATTGGTTCCATCTAGAAGGGTGGGGCAATGTGAATGCTGGGGACAGCCGGACTCCCAGGTCATAGGTGCATTTAAAAATGTTCCAATTGGCAATTGGTTGTAAGAGTTATGATCAATAAAAAGGAATGTCTAGGTTATGATTAGTGGTTGTGGAGACCAAGGTTTTATCATACAGATGAAGACTCTAAGTAGCAGGCTTCAGAGAGAATAGCTTGGAAATAGTTCTTATCAGATGTAAGATCTGTGTTGCTGTTAATACCGGTGGGCTTTTCCTGAATTCCAAGAGGGAGGAGGGTATAATGACGCATGTCCAATACCCCTTCCATCATGGCCTGAGCACGTTTTTCAGGTTAACTTTAGCATGCCCTTGGCTAAGAGGAGGGTTTCATTCAGATGATTGGGGGAGCCTTAGAATTTTATTTTTTGGTTTACAGCACCATGTTAGCTCCTGCTCAACACTTTTGCCCAGTGGTCCTGGCTGCTGTTGGTCAATGGTTTTGTGATCAGTACTGATGAAGATGCAGATGCTGAGGCAGGGAGGAACCTTTAGTCCTCGTAGGCTGATGAAATCAACACTCCCTGCTAAGAACTCGGCCCTGAGCAAATAGTATAGGGAGGAAAATGGACACTGTCCCTTTTCTGTGGAATCCAATTTGGGCAAGAGACAGAGAGAATTGCAGAGAATATACAGAAGGCACGAATTGACCCCCACCCAACCCCTGTTGACTTCACTCCACCACATTTGCTAAGGAATGTAAAAAGTGATCGTCAGAAGGAAGGTGCTTTGGGGCAATGTCTTTTGGAAAAATAAATAAATGAAATGAAATAAATAAAACAAAAAGAAGGTGCATCAGCCTCCCAGAGGCATTTTCTTCACTATAAAGCATCTCAGTCCATTCACAGGCCCACAGTGTTTCCAGGCTATAACTGTAAGGACACCCATTCCTTACAAAATGCTCAGATACTCATGGCTCTTAAGAAGCCTGCAGAGGAAAGCTTGAATTTCTTAAACTGTTTTCTAGAGCGCTAAGTCCTGATGATTAATATTCAGGACCACAGAAAGGAAATATTGTAGCACCCTGAGGTGACTTCCAAATCATCAAAGAGATTAAATTAAACTTAGAACCATTTTCTTATTAAGGGCTATGTTATTCTATTCTGCTACTTTGCAAACTGACAATTCATGTATTCTGCCACATTCTTATGCTAATCTCCCTGCTTTCAATCATTCTGGATAAATTGGAATTTACTGCAGGATCTCACAGAGCTTCCCATTCTATTTTTTTTTTCTTTTTTTCCGCTCCCTCTTTGAAAAGCCACACTCCTCAAGCCTTGTGACTGCTGCGGGAAGCTTTGTGCCTGTGTCTGGCCGTCTTTTCTTTCTTGTGGCTGGTCTGCAGCACTTAGGAGAATGATCCTTTGCTTCAGAGGAGTCACTGTCAAGTTTCTGTTTTGTGCTTTTCTAAATATCTGTTAGAAAGTGATCAGTTAGGAGCAAGCTATGGACCAGGAGAACCATCAACAAATTAAGGTTCTATTTGTTAATATGAGTTAACACCTGTAACTTGATAACAAGTGTTGATACATGCATTCTTACATGTCCCTCCACAACTGAGAAATTCAAGCAATTTAATGAAAAATACAAATTTATGATTGTTCACCTACAAACACCAGTAACTGGTCTGGGTGAAGACTGGGGTGAAAACAAGTTTATAATTAATTAAGCTTGACAATGAATGGGGTGTAGGACTCCAACTCATGAATTTTCTAGTTGCTCTTCCCTGACATTGCTTCCTATGGTTTAGCTTTAGTATCCACAGAATAGTGCTTGTAGTGACAAGCTGAAATTGTTTTGTATTTCATAACATTTGATAGGGAAAAACTCTAAAATTTATGGGACTACTGTGGATTCTGTGTAGCTCTGAATCATACCAGATTAGTTCCCCTCTGGCGGCTATAACAATGTTTGAGAAAGCCAGTCGCTTAAAAACACAATTATTATCTTATAGTTCTTGAGGTCAGAAGTCTGAAATCAGTTTCATTGGGCTAAAACTAAGGTTTCCTCAGGGGTGTGTTCCTTCTGGAGGCTGTTGGGGAGAATTCTTTCTCCTGCCTTCCCCCAGTTCTAGAAGCTTACTGAGTTCCTTGGCCGATGGCCCTCTTCATCCGTCTTCAAAGGCAGCAACAGCAGATTGAGTCCTTCTCAGGCTGCCGTCCTCTGTGTATTTTACTCTGCTTTTCTCTTCCACTTAAAAAGATCCTGGGATTTCACTGGGACCATGTGAATAATTCAGGGGAATTTTTCCTTCCCTCTCAATATTCTTAATGTAATCACATCTGCAAAGTTTGTCTTCCTGTACAAGTTAATGTATTCACAGGTTTCAGCGATTTGGATGTAGACGTCTTTGGGGGCCATCATTCAGTCTGCCACATATGCCAAAATGCAGCTGTGTTCCTTTTTAAAGAAAATATTTTTGTGCTAGATCAACATCTGGGTGAATGAGCAAAACCATATGCAGATTTATTTTTAGGACCTCAAATGAACATTTTTACATTCATGTGTTTATTTTATTTTTTATACTTTTTTCTTTTTTTTTAAATTATACTTTAGGTTCTGGGATACAAGCGCAGAATGTGCAGGTTTGTTACATAGGTATACATGTGCCATGGTGGTTTGCTGCACCCATCAACCCGTCATTTACATTAGGTAGTTCTCCTAATGCTATCCCTCCCCTTGCCCACCACCCCGCAACAGGCCCCGGTGTGTGTTGTTCCCCTCCCTGTGCCATATATTCTCATTGTTCAGTTCCCACCTATAAGTGAGAACATGCGGTGTTTGGTTTTCTGTTCCTGTGTTAGTTTGCTGAGAATGATGGTTTCCAGCTTCATCCACGTCCCTGTAAAGGACACGAAATTATTCTTTTTTGTGGCTATATAGTATTTCTATGGTGTATATGTGCTACATTTTCTTTATCCAGTCTA
This sequence comes from Macaca fascicularis, assembly GCF_037993035.2. Classification (NCBI taxonomy): domain Eukaryota; kingdom Metazoa; phylum Chordata; class Mammalia; order Primates; family Cercopithecidae; genus Macaca; species Macaca fascicularis. The sequence continues at coordinate 111,313,638 of NC_088382.1, read as the reverse complement.
ACATTGATGGGCATTTGGGTTGGTTCCAAGTCTTTACTATTGTGAATAGTGTTGCAATAAATATATGTGTGTGTGTGTCTTTATAGTAGAATGATTTATAATCCTTTGGGCATATACCCGGTAATGGGATTTCTGGGTCAAATGGTATTTCTATATCTAGATCCTTAAGGAATCTCCACACTGTGTTCCACGATGGTTGAACTAATTTATGTTCCCACCAATAGTGTAAAAGGATTCCTATTTCTTCACATCCTCTCCAGCATCTGTTGTTTCCTGACCTTTTAATGATCACCATTCTAACTGGCATGAAATGGTATATCATTGTGGTTTTGCTTTGCATTTCTTTAATGACCAGTGATGATGAGCTTTTATAAATATGTTTGTTGGCCACATAAATGTCTTCTTTTGAGAAGTGTCTGTTTATATACTTTGCCCAGTTTTTGATGGGGTTGTTTTTTTCTTGTAAATTTGTTTAAGTTTTTTGTAGATTCTGGATATTAGCCCTTTGTTAGATGGATAGATTGCAAAAATTTTCTCTCATTCTGTAGGTTGCCTGTTCACTCTGATGATAGTTTCTTTTGCTGTGCAGAAGCTCTTTAGTTTAATTAGATCCCATTTGTCCATGTTGGTTTTTGTTACCATTGCTTTTGGTGTTTTCATCATGAAGTCTTTGCCCAAGACTATGTCCTGAATGGTATTACCTAGGTTTTCTTCTTGGGTTTTTATGGTTTCAGGTCTTACATTTAAATCTTTAATCTATCTGGAGTTAATTTTTGTATAAGGTGTAAGGAAGGGGTCCAGTTTCAGTTTTCTGAATATGGCTAGCCAGTTTTCCCAACACTATTTATTAAGTAAGGAATCCTTTCCCCATTTCTTGTTTTTGTCAGGTTTGTCAAATATCAGAGGATTGTAGATGTGTGGTGTTAATTTTGAGGCCTCTGTTCTGTTCCATTGGTCTATATATCTGTTTTGGTACCAGTACCATGCTGTTTTGGTTACTGTAAACTTGTAGTATAGTTTGAAGTCAGGTGGCATGATGACTCCAGCTTTATTCTTTTTCTTAGAATTGTCTTGGCTATACAGGCTCTTTTTTGCTTTCATATGAAATTTAAAGTACTTTTTTAATTCTGTGAAGAAAGTCAATGGTAGCTTGATGGGAAGAGCATTGAATCTATAAATTACTTTGGGCAGTATGGCCATTTTCATGATATTGATTCTTCATACCATGAGCATGGAATGTTTCTCCATTTTTTTATATCCTCTTTTATTTCCTTGAGCAGTGGTTTGTCATTCTCCTTGAAGAGGTCCTTCACATCCCTTCTAAGTTGTATTCCTAGGTATTTTATTCTCTTTGTAGCAATTATGAGTGGGAGTTTGCTCATGATTTTGCTCTCTGTGTATTACTGGTGTATAGGAATGCTTGTGATTTTTGCACATTGATTTTGTACCCTGAGACTTTGCTGAAGTTGCTTATCAGCTTAAGGAGTTTTGGGGCTGAGACAATGGGGTTTTCTAATTATACAATCATGTCATCCTCTGCAAACGGAGATAATCTGACTTCCTCTCTTCTTATTTGAATACCCTTTATTTCTTTCTCTTGCCTGATTGCCCTGGCCAGAACTTCCAATACTATGTTGAATAGGAATGGTGAGAGAGGGCATCCTTGTCTTGTGCCAGTTTTCAAAGGGAGTGCTTCCAGCTTTTGCCCATTCAGTGTGATATTGGCTGTGGATTTGTCATAAATAGGTCTTATTATTTTAAGGTATGTTCCATTAATACCTAGTTTATTGAGTGTTTTTAGCATGAAGGGGTTTTGAATTTTATCGAAGGCCTTTTCTGCATCTCTTGAGATGATCATGTGATTTTTGTCATTGGTTCTGTTTATGTGATGGATTATGTTCATTGATTTGCATATGTTGAACCAGCCTTGCATCCCAGGGATGAAGCCAACTTGATCGTGGTGGATAAACTTTTTCATGTGCTGCCGGATTCGGTTTGTCAGTATTTTATTGAGGATTTTCACATCAATGCTCATCAGGGATATTGGCCTGAAATTTTCTTTTTTCTTGTTTCTCTGCCAGATTTTGGTATCAGGATGATGCTGGTCTCATAAAATGAGTTAGGTAGAAGTTCCTCTTTTTCTATTGTTTGGAATAGTTTCAGAAGGAATGGTGCAAGCTCCTCTTTGTACCTCTGGTAGAATTTGGCTGTGAATCCATCTGGTCCTGGGCTTTTTTTGTTGGTAGGCTATTAATTACTGCCTCAATTTCAGAGCCTGCTATTGGTCTATTCAGGGATTCAACTTCTTCCTGGTTTAGTCTTGGAAGAGTGTAAGTGTCCAGGAAATTATCCATTTCTTCTAGATTTTCTAGTTTATTTGCATAGAGGTGTTTATAGTATTCTCTGATGGTAGTTTGTATTTCTGTGGGATCAGTGGGGATATCCCCTTTATCATTTTTTATTGTGTCATTTAGATTCTTCTCCCTTTTCTTCGTTATTAGTCTGGCTAGCGGTCTATCTATTTTGGTAATCTTTTCAAAAAACCAGCTCCTTGATTCATTGATTTTTTGATTTTTTTTGTGTCCCTATCTCCTTCAGTTCTGCTCTGATCTTAGTTATTTCTTGTCTTCTGCTAGTTTTTTAACTTGTTTGCTCTTGTTTCTCTAGTTCTTTTAATTGTGATGTTAGGGTATCAATTTTAGATATTTCCTGCTTTCTACTGTGGGCATTTAGTTCTATAAATTTCCCTCTAAACACTGCTTTAGCTGTGTCCCAGAGATTCTGGTACATTGTGTCTTTGTTTTCATTGTTTTCAAAGAACTTATTTATTTCTGCCTTAATTTCATTATTTACCCACTAGTCATTCAGGAGCAGGTTGTTCAGTTTCCATGTACTTGTGCAGTTTTGAGTGAGTTTCTTAATCTTGAGTTCTAATTTGATTGCATTGTGGTCTGAGAGACTGTTTGTTATGATTTCCATTCTTTTTCATTTGCTGAGGAGTGTTTTGTTTCCAATTATGTGTTTGATTTTAGAATAAGTGTGATGTGGTGCTGAGAAGAATGTATATTCTGTGATTGGGGTGTAGAGTTCTGTAGATGTCTATTAGGTCTGCTTGGTCCAGAGCTGAGTTCAAGTCCTGAATATTCTTGTTAATTTTCTGTCTCGTTGATCTGTCTAATATTGACAGTGGGGTGTTAAAGTCTCCCACTATTATTGTGTGGGAGTCTAAGTCTCTTTGTAGGTCTCTAAGAACTTGGTTATGAATCTGGGTGCTCCTGTATTGGGTGCATATATATTTAGGATAGTTAGCTCTTCTTGTTGTGTTGATCCCTTTACCATTATGTAATGCCCTTCTTTGTCTTTTTTGATCTTTGTTGGTTTAAAGTCTGTTTTTATCAGAGATTAGGATTGCAACCTCTGCGTTTTCAAAAATTTTATTTTATTTTATTTTTTTGCTTTCCATTTGTTTGGTAAATCTTCCTCCATCCCTTTATTTTGAGCCTATGTGTGTCTTTACATGTGAAATGAGTCTCCTGAATACATCACACTGATGGGTCTTTACTCTTTATCCAATTTGCCAGTCTGCACCTTTTAACTGGAGGCATTTAGCCTATTTACAATTTAAGGTTAATATTGTTATGTGTGAATTTGATCCTGTCATTATGATGCTAGCTGGTTATTTTGCCCATTAGTTGATGTAGTTTCTTCATAGTATTGATGGTCTTTGCATTTTGGTTTGTTTTTGCAGTGGTTGGTACCAGTTTTTCCTTTCCATAATTAGTGCTTCCTTCAGGAACTCTTTTCAGGCAGGCCTGGTGGTGACAAAATCCCTCAGGATTTGCTTGTCTGTAAAGGATTGTATTTCTCCTTCTCTTATGAAGCTTAGTTTGGCTGGATATGAAATTCTGGGTTTAAAATTGTTTCTTTAAGAATGTTGAATATTGGCCCCCACTCTCTTCTGGCTTGGAGAGTTTCTGCCGAGAGATCTGCTGTTAGTCTGATGGGCTTCCCTTTGTGGGTAACCCGACCTTTCTCTCTGGCTGCCCTTAAGATTTTTTCCTTCATTTCAACTTTGGTGAATCTGGCAATTATGTGTCTTGGAGTTGCTCTTCTCGAGGAGTATCTTTGTGGCGTTCTCTGTATTTCCTGGATTTGAATGTTGGCCTGCCCTACTAGGTTGGGGAAGTTCTCCTGGATGATATCCTGAAGTGTTTTCCAACTTGGTTCCATTTTCCCCCTCACTTTCAGGCACCCCAATCAGACGTAGATTTGGTCTTTTTACATAATCCCATACTTCTTGCAGGCTTTGTTCATTTCTTTTTCTTCTTTTTTCTTTTGGTTTCTCTTCTCGCTTCATTTCATTCATTTGATCCTCAATCGCTGATACTCTTTCTTCCAGTTGATCGAGTCGGTTACTGAAGCTTGTGCATTTGTCATGTATTTCTCATGTCATGGTTTTCATCTCTTTCATTTCGTTTATGACCTTCTCTGCATTAATTACTCTAGCCATCAATTCTTCCACTTTTTTTTTCAAGATTTTTAGTTTCTTTGTGCTGGGTACGTAATTCCTCCTTTAGCTCTGAGAAGTTTGATGGACTGAAGCCTTCTTCTCTCATCTCGTCAAAGTCATTCTCCGTCAAGCTTTGATCCGTTACTGGCGATGAGCTGCGCTCCTTTGCCGGGGGAGATGCACTCTTATGTTTTGAATTTCCAGCTTTTCTGCTCTGCTTTTTCCCCATCTTTGTGGTTTTATCTGTCTCTGGTCTTTGATGATGATGGTGACGTACTGATGGGGTTTTGGTGTAGGTGTCCTTCCTGTTTGATAGTTTTCCTTCTAACAGTCAGGACCCTCAGCTGTAGGTCTGTTGGAGATTGCTTGAGGTCCACTCCAGACCCTGTTTGCCTGGGTGTCAGCAGCAGAGGCTGCAGAAGATAGAATATTGCTGAACAGCGAGTGTACCTGTCTGATTCTTGCTTTGGAGGCTTCCTGTCAGGGGTGTGCTTCCTGTCAGAGGTGTGGGGTGTCAGACTGCCCCTAGTGGGGGATGTCTCCCAGTTAGGCTACTCAGGGGTCAGGGACCCACTTGAACAGGCAGTCTGTCCCTTCTCAGATCTCAGCCTCCATGTTGGGAGATCCACTGCTCTCTTCAAAGCTGTCAGACAGAGTCGTTTGCATCTGCAGAGGTTTCTGCTGCTTTTGTTGTTGTTTATCTGTGCCCTGTCCCCAGAGGTGGAGTCTACAGAGACAGGCAGGTTTCCTTGAGCTGCTGTGAGCTCCACCCAGTTGGAGCTTCCCAGCGGCTTTGTTTACCTACTTAAGCCTCAGCAATGGCAGGCGCCCCTCCCCCAGCCTCACTGCTGCCTTGCGGTTAGATTGCAGACTGCTGTTCTAGCAATGAGGGAGGCTCCGTGGGCGTGGGACCCTCTATCCCACTATCATGCCCGGCTAATTTTTATATGTTTAGTAGAGACGGGGTTTCACCATGTTGGCTGATCTTGAACTCCTGACCTCAGCTGATCCGCCTGCCCCAGCCTCCTAAAGTGCTGGAATTACAGGCATGAGTGACCGTGCCTGGCCCCCATTCACTTTAAATGATGTCTAAATTTCTTAATGAGTCATATAACAGCCTTTGTGACTGGGTCCCCATCTCTCTCAAGACTCTCTCACATTTGTGACCTTTGAATGCTCCATGCCTCAGTTATATGTTAGCTGGAAGATACCAGAAAGTCACCGTGGCCTCTCACATCCCACAGCCTTTTCTCATGCGGTGTCCTAGAGTGCACTCTTACCACATCTCCCTCTCACTCCGTGGAGGTGTCTCCTCTGCCCCCCACACCCCAGTCCTATGCACTTAACTCTGTTGTTGATCTCCATCATAATAATGCTTTTTGTTGTTGTTGTTAATTTCAAGTAGATTGCTGTTTTGTAATCATGAACAGCTCCACTGAAAGATATAATTACTTTATGATCTCTTCAACAGGATTTTACCATGTTGAGTGCTGGATATTTTTATAGCTCTATAAATGTTCTTAAACTTTCTTCCGAGACACAGTTAAATTACTTGGAAACAGTTTGAACTTTCCCGGTCTTGCTTTTCAGATTCATTAGCTGACACAAGAGCGGCACTCAGCTAGCGCTGATTATTACCACTACTGAGGCCAGACCTTTCTGACTAGCCAGTGCCCCACAAATCATGAGGCTCTCCCTCTGGCTGACGGAAACAGGCACGCTTCTGGACCCTGTGGGAGGGCCAGGTACTCTTTCCTCTAATCCTTCCACTTGGTTCTTTTTTCCCAGTCCTGGGTAGTTTCTTCCCATGTGTAGACTGACTATGCTGACTACTTGAGGGAGACCTGCCACAGCTCTCCGGAGTTCCCTGTGTGCCACTCTCTCTTCTCTTTTACTCTGTCCAGTGATCACTAGCCACTTTAGTGTCTCCAAACTCTCAGTGCCATCTGCTCATCAGTGAGTCCACCAGGTATCACATAGTTCCCTGCTCCTGGCACTGTGGCTTGGAAACTCTCTCAAGTCATTAAGCCGGGGCCAACATAGGACTTACCTCTCATGTTTTCATTTTCTCAGGGATCACTGTCCTTTGTTGCCCAGTTCTCAGCATCTGGTAAACTGTCGTTTCATGTCCATTGTTTTTTGGGTTTGTGGTTGCTGCTGCTTCAGGTGGGAGGTTAAGTTCAATCCCTATGACTCCCTCTTGGCCAGAAGCCACACTCTCTACTCTCATGCTGATGTGTTTCTGTGTTGACCTGTCCTGCTGCCACCTGTCCTGTGAGCTCCTTCAAGGCAGGGCTGTGCTGATGCCAAGGGATTTCGCACCATGTTTGTGCTATTCATAAAGTCCGCAAATGTTTGTTGAATAAAGTAAGTGTTAGACTCCAAAACATACAAAGATGAATAAGACAATATCTCTGTCTGGAAGAAACTTAGAAGCCGTTGGGAAGACAAATCTCATGAAGCAGCATTCTAGGCTATTTGTTTTGGGGAAAAAAAAAAGAGGAACAGAGAAAACAGTCCAGATGAAGAGGGAGTCAGAGTAACAGTCAGTCCTAGTGCAGATAGAACTTTCTTGAGGCACTACTTTCGTAGATGTTTTGTAACAAAAGGGTTCTGGTCAAACCAGTTTGAGAAAACCTGGTTTAAATAGATTTCAACAGGTCTCTTTACTGCAGGAATTACCAGAATCTTTAATATGTTCATGTGCGTTGTGATGTTTTGAGAAGGGAATAAAGTAAGCAGTGTTTCCCAATACTGTTTTGATGATGGGATCGCTCTGATCTTAACACATCTTGGAAGGCTGACATTTCTTGGAAAGCGCATTGAGAGACACCTTTACAGCATTGCCGATGTGTGATTGTTCAGCCTTTGTTTCTCTATCTCCAATATCCATGAACCCGCTTCTGCAGAGCAGCCTCTTGCTCTTCTACTGTTGCACACCACAGAACATAAAGTTCTTCCCGTGTTAAGGCTACATCTAGCTTCCCATAAGTCTTCAAGTTATAAAAGGGCATAGTGCTGGGTTATTTTAAATAGTAAGCTCCCCTAGTGTGCAGAGAGTGCAGTGTACAGATCTTGGACTCTCTCATTCCGTTTAAGAATCACAGTATCTAGCTGGGCGCAGTGGCTCACAGCTGTAATTTCCACACTTTGGGAGGCTGAGGCAGGAGGATCACTTGAGCCCAGGAGTTTCAGACCAGACTGGGCAACATAGTGAGACTCTGTGTCTACAAAAAATTAAAAATTAGCCCAGTGTGGTGGCGCATGACTGTGGTCTCAGCTACTCGGGAGGCTGAGGTGGGAGGATGGTTTGAGCCCAGGAGGTCCGAAGTTGCAGTGAGGTATCATCATGCCACTGCATTCCAGCCTGGGAGACAGAGTGAGACCCTGTCTCAAAGAGAAAAAAAAGAATCACACTATCACAAAGGTACACAGTACACGAAGTGGTTCAGTGGTTTCAAACTCCATTTTCAGCAGCAAAAATGGTTCTTCACTTCTATGTGAAGTACTGTTTTTTAAATCTATAATCTGAGGACAACCAGGTGCTGCTGAACTTCTGTTGTCCATAGTCTGCTGTCAGAGACTTAGGTGTCTGGTTTCCTGTTAGAACACCCTATATTTTGTGATGAAATATCTGGTTTCCTTCAGAGAAGAGGTTGAGCGTTAATTCTTGGAATTTTGCCTGCCCTCAGTTAATTGCACAACCTTGATCAGTGCAGACCTCAGTCCTCCCTTTCCAACATTCCAAGAGATTGTTTTTTCAAAGAGAAAAAGAAAAAAAAAAATGTAGGCCACAGGGAAGCTGATAGGGGCTCTGGCCACAGCAGAGAGCTGTCTCAAGCCTGGCACGGGCAGAGTCAGGGCTGGGCTCCTGGGTGTCCCAAAGCTCTGCATTTACCCAGAGACAAGAAAAGGACTTTTCAAGTTTAATTAAAAACAGGATGACCCTGCTAGGCCTCTCATTGACATTGCTAAAAATAAAGTAGGGAAGTAGCCTGGTCTCTTCACGGTTTAATCCCATTACATGTAGAAGGGGTGGGGACTGGAGCTAGTAAAAGACATGATTTGTCTCAGATGGCTGTCTGGGGTCGTGTTTATCTCCTCTGTGCTATGCAGTCCCAGATTTTAAAGTTCTGATACAATCAGCTCTCGGTTGTTGATGCCGTGGGAAGGGAGCAAAGGGACAGACAGTCCTGCCACTGTGGCTCTGCAGGGCTGTCACTCACTCACTCACTCTGGGGGCCACTGGGACTCGTCGCCTCAGCTCTCTGCTCACCGCTCTGGTACCACCCCTGACATAGGCCTGGCTTTGTAAATAACCCACTAATTCCTATCTGATCTGAGTGTCACAAAAGAGTTATCTGTGAGCCCCTTGAAGAAGACCCCCACTTCCTCCTCATACCCACAACACACTCAGACATGGTGCCTCCCTCCCCATTCCAGAAGCCCTGCTTGCACATATGTTCACGTCGGGGCCTTCTGACTCTGTTCATTTTGTGGAGGAAGTAGTGGGAGTTGTTTGTTTGTTGTATTAACTGATTCTCATTTCTCTGTGACAGCCTCACTCCTTTAGCCTACTACTGAATACCAAGACTCTGGAAGACTTTCCATTGAGTGTGAGAGCTTCACACATTCATGTGTTTGCTTGAGCTTTCATTCATTTCTTCAACCAAGGGTGTTAAGGGAATAACCCCTAGATTATTACACCGTTGATTTTGCATCAGAATCCCAAGAAGAAGAGTTTCATGGGCCACAACCTTAGACGCTGAAAGTCCCAAAGAGTGCTCCAGACCAATGGGTTTTACTTGCCACCAGGGGACCCAGAGGTAACCTAGGCAAGGGCTTTCATAACAGCTATCAAGGCATTGCTGGGATGACTATACCCATCTAAATGGGGATTATTGAAAAATAAGGTGTTTTTGGTGCCCCATATGAGACCTCCCAACTCCTGTGCTAGAAGATTGTGAGACATGAAATAAGAGAGAGCGGCCAGGCACAGTGGCTCAGGCCTATATTTCCAGCACTTTGGGAGACTGAGGCAGGAAGATCTCTTAAGCCCAGGAGTTCGAGACCAGTTTGGGCAACATAGGGAAACCACATCTCTACAAATATTTTCTAAAAAATTAACTGGGCATGCTGGTGCATGCCTTTGGTCCCAGCAACTCAGGAGGCTAGGACAGGAGGATTGTCTGAGATCAGGAGGTCAAGGCTGTAGTGAGCCGTGATAGCATCACTGCACTCCAGCTTGGGCAACAGAATGAGACCTTGTCTCAAAAAAATAAATAAATAAATAAAAATAGAGAGTATATCAGTCTTGTTGACAATTGTTTCTCCACCACTTAGCACATAGTAGACAATACATAATTATTAAATAATTTACAAATGACTAGTTTTCTTTTTTAAAATTTTATTTTAAGTTCTTGGATACATGTGCAGAATGTGTAGGTTTGTTACATAGGTATACGTGTGCCAGTGGTTTGCTGCACCTATCAACCCATCATCTAGGTTTTAAGCCCTGCATACATTAGCTATTTGTCCTAACGCTCTCTCTCCCCTTGACCCCCACCCCACAGCTGGCCCCAGTGTGTGTTGTTCCCCTCCCTGTGTCCATGTGTTCTCATTGTTCAACTCCCACTTATGAGTGAGAACACACGGTGTTCGGTTTTCTGTTCCTGTGTTATTTTGCTGAGGATGATGGCTTCCAGCTTCATCCGTGTCCCTGCAAAGGACACGATCTCATTCCTTTTTATGGCTGCATAGTATTCCATGATATATATGTGCCATATTTTCTTTATCCAGCCTATCATTGATGGGCATTGGGGTTGATTACATATCTTTACTATTGTAAATAGTGCTGCAATAAACATACATGTGCATGTGTCTTTATAGTAGAATGATTTATATTCCTTTGGGTATATAGCCAGTAATGGGATTGCTGGGTCAAATGGTATTTCTGGTTCTAGATCATTGAGGAATCACCACACTGTCTTCCACAATGGTTGAATTAATTTATGTTTCCACCAACAGTGTAAAAGCATTCCTATTTCTCCATAGCCTCATCTGCATCTATTGTTTCTTGACTTTTTAATAATTACCATTGTGACTGGCACGAGATGTTACCTCATTGTGTTTTGATTTGCATTTCTCTAATGATCAGCGATGTTGAGCTTTTTTTTTTTTTTTCATGTTTCTTGGCTGCATAAATATCTTCTTGAGAAGTGTCTGTTTATATCCTTTGCCTACTTTTTGATGGGGTTGTTTTTTTCTTGTAAATTTGTTTACGTTCCTTGTAGATTCTGGATATTAGCCCTTTGTCAGATGGATAGATTGCAAAAATTTTCTCTCATTCTGTAGGTTGCCTGTTCACTCTGATGATAGTTTCTTTTGCTGTGCAGAAGCTCTTTGGTTTAATTAGGTCCTATTTGTCAATTTTGGCTTTTTTTGCTTTTGGCGATTTCATCATGAAGTCTTTGCCCATGCCTATGTCCTCAATGGTAATGCCTAGGTTTTCTTCTAGGGTTTTTATGGTTTTGGATTTTACATTTAAGTCTTTAATCTATTTTGAGTTAATTTTTGTATAAGGTGTAAGGAAGGGGTACAGTTTCAGTTTTCTGCATATACCTACCCAGTTTTCCAGCACCATTTATTAAATAGGGAATCCTTTCCCCGTTACTTGTTTTTGTCAGGTTTGTCAAAGATCCGATGGTTGTAGATGTGTGGTGTTATTTCTGAGGTCTCTGTTCTCTTCCATTGGTCTATATGTCTTTTTTGGTACCAGTACTGTGCTCTTTTGGTTACTGTAGCCTTGTAATATAGTTTGAAGTCAGGTAATGTGATGCCTCCAGCTTAGTTCTTTTTGCTTAGGATTGTCTTGGCTATACAGGCTCTTCTTTGGTTCCATATGAAATTAAAATTTTTTATTCTAGTTCTGTGAGGAATGTCAGTGGTAGTTTGATGGGAATAGCATTGAATCTTTAAATTACTTTGGACAGTATAGCCATGTTCACTATACTGATCCTTCCTATCCATGAGGATGGAATGTTTTTCCATTTGTTTATGTTCTCTCTTATTTACTTGAGCAGTGTTTGTAATTCTCCTTGAAGAGATCTTTCACCTCCCTTGCTAGCTGTGTTCCTAGGTATTTTATTCTCTTTGTAGCAATTGTGAATGGCAGTTCATTTATTATTTGGATCTCTGCTTGTCTATTGTTGGTGTATAGGAATGCTTGTGATTTTTCTATATTGATTTTGTATCCTGAGACTTTGCTGAAGTTGCTTATCAGCTTAAGGAGTTTTGGGTCTGAGATGATGGGGCTTTCTAAGTATAGAATAATGTCATCTGCAAACAGAGAAAATTTGACTTCCTCTCTTCTTATTTGAATACCCTTTCTTTCTCTTGACTGATTGCCCTGGCCAGAACTTCCAACTATGTTGAATAGGAATGGTGAGACAGGGCATACCTGTTTTGTGCCAGTCTTCCAGCTTTTGCCCATTCAGTATGTTATTGGCTATGGGTTTGTCATAAGTAGCTCTTATTATTTTAAGATATGTTCCATCAATACCTAGTTTATTGAGAGTTTTTAACATGAAGGCCTTTATCAAAGGCCGTTTCTGATCTACTGAGATGATCATGTGGTTTTTGTCATTGGTTCTGTTTATATGATGGATTATGTTTATTGATTTGCATATGTTGAACCAGCCTTCATTCCAGGGATGAAGCCAACTTGATCATGGTGGATAAGCTTTTTGATGTGCTGCTGGATTCAGTTTGTCAGTATTTTATTGAGGATTTTTCCATCAATGCTCTTCAAGGATATTGGCCTGAAGTCTTCTTTTTTTGTTGTTGTGTCTCTGCCAGGTATTGGTATCAAAATGATGCTAGCCTCATAACACGAGTTAGGGAGGAGTCCCTCCTTTTCAATTGTTTGGAATAGTTCCAGAAGGAATCGTACCAGCTCCCCTTTGTACCGCTGGTAGAATTCGGCTGTGAATCCATCTGCTTCTGGGCTTTTTTTAGTTGGTAGGCTATTAATTACTGCCTCAATTTCGCAGCTTGTTATTGGTCTATTCAGGGATTTAACTTCTTTCTGGTTTAGTCTTGGGAGGGTGTATGTGTTCAGGAATTTGTACATTTCTTCTAGATTTTCCAGTTTATTTGCCTAGAGATATTTATAGTATTCTCTGATGGTAGTTTATATTTCTGTGGTGTCAGTGGTGATATACCCTTTATCATTTTTATTGTATCTATTTGATTCTTCTCTCTTTTCCTCTTTATTAGTCTAGCTAGTGGTCTACTTTGTTGATTTTTTCAAAAAAACAGCTCCTGGATTCATTGATTGTTTTGAAGGGTTTTTTGTGTCTCTGTTTCCTTCAGTTCTGCTCTAATCTTAGTTATTTCTTGTCTTTGTCTAGCTTTTGGATTTGTTTGCTCTTGCTTCCCTAGCTCTTTTAATTGTGATGTTAGGGTGGCGATTTGAGATCCGTCTAGCTTTCTGATGTGGGCATTTAGTGCTATAAATTTCCCTCTTAACACTGCTTTAGCTATCTTTTGCTTCTGGTATGTTGCAAATGACTAGTTTTCAATTCTCTGAACACCACTGACTGCAAATAAGGAAGGCAACAGAGGTAAATTTGGGAAATGAATGTGAATAGGAAAATCAAATTTAATGACACTTCCATCTTTTGTTGCTCATTGGAGAAATACAGATCCCTAAACACTGTGAGGCCTCAGTGGTCTTTCCCTGCTTGCTCTAGACCCACATCATGTACTGTACGCCCCCACACTCTGTTGACCTCCTTGCCACACTCCCACCCTGGGCTTCCATGTGGTGGTTCCCTCATCCCTGACTTACTTAAGCCCTATACTTTCTTCACATCTTTACTCAATCCTCAGTCCTCAGAGAAGCCTACCCTAACCCTTCTGGCAAAACCTAACTCTCCCACTGTGTCAACACAGAAGCCATGCACTCTTCTTTCTAGCACTTTTCTCAACAATGGTTTTATGTGTATTTCTTTATTTTACTAATGTCTGCTTTATTTCACAGCAAAAACCATGAGGGAAAGGATTAGATCAATGTCAATATCTGGTACACAGTAGTTGCCTATACATATTTGATGCATGACTGAGTGAGTGGATGGATGAAGAAGCAGTCACCTAAGAGCAGGGATTTCCATGACCTGGGGTCCATGGATCAACTTCTAAATCCCCAAACCTGAGATCGTCCGCAGTGATGGGTGGGTTTGCATGGTTTCTAAGGGAAAAGCTCAAAGCTTTTGACAGATTAAAAATATTTAAGGGTTTTCACATGAATATGTTTAATTATGTGAAGAGAGAGAGGAGAAAAAGAAAAGAGGAAACTGAAAAAAACATTTAAAAGGATAAAGGGGAACTTTGTAAATTGGAGCAGTGCAGAAGAAAGGTGAGAGGGGAAAGAATGAGAGGGCAACTAGGGGACAGTTATTCCTGAATAAATTCTCTAAACTAAGTGAGGTTGACTGTATTCAAGACCCTATGTTAGGCACTATCAGGGGTTCAAAAAATAGCCAGATGTGACTGCTACCCTCACATCTAAAAGGAGAACATCCTGGGTATGAGTTCAGGGTAAATGGAAGGAAGTGATACAAGAGAGGCTGGGATGGAGCGCTTTGCTAGCCCCGAGGGAGGGAGATTACACATAGCAGTAGAAGAAGGGAAGATGATGGAAGGCTTCCTGGAGGAGGGTAACATTTCAATCTATTCTTAACACATGGATAAGAGTCCAAGGAGGAGGGGAGATGGGGTAGGTGAGCAGTCAGATGAGAGAATATAAACAAAGCTGCTTGTCCAGGACACCAAGGAGCGTATCATATTGTCAGACTCTTGACAACAGCCTTTGTGGAGCATCCGAGCTGGGAGACACCTCCTATGGCCAGTCACAGGCACAAAGCCAGTGGCATCTAGAGGTACCACATGAGACAACCTTACTGAGGCCAGACAGACATGGAGAAGGAACAGTCCAGCCCCAAAGAAGATTGAGAATGAATAAATACACAGCCCCCTTAAAACTTCTGGCAAAAATAAACTCATCCCTTGTCCATAAGTGCTCTTCCCCACAACACCTCTGCAACTCCTGAAACGGCTCCACACTCTCTCCTTTAAAGAGATTGTGCTAATGTGATCCGCAGGGACGCCAATTTCTAGATGTTGTGTTATTGTTGTCCTAAGATTTCTGGGCTTAAGAATTCACCAAATATTTAGATCATATGAGCTCGAAACGTATGTGACGGGTGTGCACGTTTTCCTAGTTGGTGCCGATTCCCTTTTGACTAAGTCAAGAGTTACGAAAAGCTTCCACTGTGGGAGCAAAGCAAGCTGGGGAGAGGTTGCTAGACCTCAAGACTTTTGCTGGTGTGAAAAGACACCTGCTGTCTACTGTTACTAAATCTTCACCTGGGCCTGTTAAATCTCAGGGCCTCTCTTCTCCCATTTGCAAAAACAGCTCCATCTCTCTGGCCTTTCCTAGCTACCCCAAGAACTTAGGTGTCCCCGGCAGTGAGGCACATGGCACTACAGCCCCAGCACAGTTGGTGGAGTAGACCTGGGCTGGGATGACAGGCAGGGGACCGTGATTAGGAGGACAGACGATGGCTCCCCTCTTGTCTCCAGAACACACTTTGGTGAGCATTTCTTGGGAATGAAATGGCTCAGCTTACCCCAGGGACACTCATAATCCTAGACAGCACCCTAACTCTGTGCTTTACCTCCCAGAACAAGTCGCCGCGGAGTCAGCTCTGGAGTTCAGTAACCACGTTGGGTGGGTTTGAGACAGACTCAGGGGGCCTGTCCAGAGGCGTCCCTGAGGGATGGGATCAGCCTAAGGGCCAGAACACTGGGTGAGTCCGTTTTCATTCTTATTTGGACTGAGATTAGAGTACTCACCCTACTTTATCCAGAACGCGTAAGGGACTTCTGGCAGGGTTGGTCCTGAGCAAGACTGTAAAGCAACTCGGTTGAACCTTCAGTGTCTTTTTCTGCTCCCGCCTTTCCCATTTGGAGGTGACTCCCCACAGCTGCTTTCCTTTCTCTGTCCTCTCCACCTGCCTGGCTGCCCCTAGAGCTCCAGAACTTTCTGAAATTTTCTGCCTACTCCCTGTCAAAATTTATTTTTTCTAAAACTTGTCCCCAAGACTAAGATGCCCAAAGTGACTCTGATTAGGAAAGTCATGATCTGGGGATAAAAACAATGACTTTTCATTCCTCTTCCCAAATAAAAACTACCTTCGACCACAGAGGCCTTTGGGCCCTTGCTGAGTCCCATGTGGAGGTCACAGGCAGTGGGGTGATAGTTTCAGTAGTGCTTACAAAACTCCACAGAATCCTCTTTCGCCCATCAGATGTCATAGCTGTACCTAGTTTAGCTCAGGCCTGAGGTTGTGTAATAATTCAGAGCTCTGATGGCAGGTGGTTTCCATCTCAGAACTACCTGGGAGCTTGCTGAGAAGGAACGTGAGACCATTGTCACACACAGGGGGAAAAGCACTGGAATGGACTGGAAGTCTGCCTGGGGGGAACATATGGCACACACTTACAGAGTGTCACATGTCTGTCATCCTTGAGGGGTCATTGTGGACTCTCAAGGGTCCGTGATAGGCATCCACTTACCTCTCTAGCCTGAGGAATGTCATCTGCAGCCTTGCTCCTCAAAGTGGGGACCTTACCTCTCAAAGCAGGGTCTTTAGAACAGCAGCATCAGCATCACACCGGAGCTCATTAAAAATACAGACTCTCAGCCCCGCCCCTTCCCCCAGCACTACCCAATCAGATTCTGCATTTTAACAGGATTCCCAGGGGATTTGTGTGCACATGAACAATGGAGATGGCTAGGAGAGGTAGCTTATGTCTGTAATCCCAGCACTTTGGGAGACAGAGGTAGGAGAAGCTTGAGCCCAGGGGTTTGAGACCAGCTTGGGCAACATAGTGAGACCTCGTCTCTCCAAAAATAAATAAATAAATAAATAAATATATAAATATATAATTTTTTAAAATTAGCCGTGTGTGGTAAGGAGTACCTCTAGTCCCAGCTGCTTGGGAGGCTGAGGTGGGAGGATTGCTTGAGCCTGTGAGATGGAGCCTGCAGTGAGCTGGGAGTGTGCCACTACACTCCAGCCTGGGTGACAGAATGAGAGACCCTATCTCAAAAAACAAACAAAAAACACTGGAGACACAGGGTCTTCCTGCTGGTTGTCCCTCCTGAAGGTCCTCACGGGAGGAGAACAAGCTTTGTGGGCCTAGCTTCTTCTACCTGTGCCGCCACATCTTATACCAATCAGCAGGGATAGGACTAGGTCCAATGCGGATGGGGACATTCCCTTCAACCCGCATTTGGGAGGTTTAATGATTGTGTGCCATACCGTTTTTCTGTCTTACCACCATGTTGCTTCTGTCCCCAGGCAATCTATAAGATGGTTTCCTCCGTAATGAAAATGCCTGAAGATGAGTCAACCCCAGAGAAAAGAACAGAAAAGATCTTCCGCCAGATGGACACCAATAGAGATGGTAGGAGGCGGGGGCTGCACTGCTTAGCTCAGATGAGGGTTGCTGGAAGGACTGGGGAGTCCATACTGGGAAGTGCCACTTGAGGTCCTTCATGCGAGTGGCTCATCCTCCAAGCCTCCCGAGTGGGTAGGAGGGGAGAGGACCAGGTGGCCACAGGAGAACTGAGCCCAGAATTGTGGGAAATGCCTTATTTCTAGTCTTTTCTATCCTCCTTGTAGGTCAACTTCTACCTCCAAGAAAATAGAATGGATCTTGTGGGGCAAGAATGAAAGGACCCAAGAAACCATTGTTAGCACAGACCCATCCTTGGGACAGGCTTAGGCCACAGCAGGCTGGGGCCCTGCAGTCCAGGTCATCAAAATGGGGAGAGGGTTGTTATTCTGTTGTTCTACCCAGGTGCTGACAGCCTTCACTCCAGCCTGCCGAAGGGGTTTTGTTGGAGTCTCCTGTGCATGCACTGAGATGTTGTGTTTCCCAGAGACAGTGGGCTCCCACAGTCACTGGGGTGCCAGGGCTAGTGGTGAGGGAGTAAGGTGCCCAGCAGGTTCCCACCCGGATGGTGCCACCCACAATTCAAACCTAACAAAGTGAAAAAGAGAGTTGAATTTCAAACTTAACAGAAGGATTTTGGATCTTAAATTGCCAGAGAGAATACAGAAGGCCCAATTATCCTTGAATTTCAGATAAACAGCAAACAATTGTTAGGATTAGTATGCCAAACTAAAAAAGTCACTTGCTGTTTATCTGAAATTCAAAGTTAACGGGGCGTCCTGTATTTAATTTGCCAGATCTGGCAACGCTATTTAAATGTTATACTTGAGTGAAAAGCGCTGAGCTCAGGGCCAGGCTCTGTAGCTCTTGCTGTTATTATCAGCTCACCCGATCTGTTCAGAGGCCCTGGCAATTCTTGTCAACCATGTGCACATGCACTTGGGCCCCCACCTGGCGCTGATCTACAGAACAATAGAAGCCTTCGCCATAGAGAGAGCCTCTGTCTCTTTTTATCCCCCGCCCAGGTAGAGCTGCCTGAGAATCTGGGTTTGTGTGGTATGGGCCAATCTGCTTGCTTTGTTTCCTCCACAAAGGTGCCATTCCATTTTGAAACATCCTATGTCCCTTTATTTGCTTTGATTTACAATGAATAGTTGTGACTAAACAAGCATGGGATTATTTTAATTAACTTGTTGATATTAAACTGCAGATTTTACTGGTACTCAAAAGCACAATGGGTTTGTGCTGTGCTCTAGGTCCGGACACCTCTTTAGGATAGGGCTAAAGGATGGGAGAAGATCAGATGTCACAGGATAAAGCCCTAACTCTGTGTTGATCGTAGGCAATGAATTAGGCTCTCTCCATTGGTTCTTTGCTGCTGTAGGATCACAGAGCCCTGATTGAGTTAGCATTCTCAGAGCACAACTCACTGCTAAAGACCTGTGCCCTTCTAAGGGAAAACCTTGTGTTTAAAATTAAATTAAATTTTCAAAGGTTAGGGTTGGGGGAGGAGGGTGGGAGCCATAGAAGGAAGGAGGAAGAGGGACTGTAAGTTCACAACTCTCAGAGAAATCTTAGCCCAACCAGGGGATGGGGTGCTTCAGCTCAGTGCTTGGCTACTGGACCCCAGAATTATGGCCACCTGCACCCCTCCCTGTCTAGAGCAGAGCAGACCTCACCTAGAGTCTCCTACCCTTAGATTTAGCTTACCTGATGCTCTTGGGAACTAACCTCTGGCCTCTGATTCGAAGAGAAAAATCTGGGCCCACAGGCAAGTTCTCCTAGGAACCAACTCTGAAGCATGCAGACAGTTAACTGAAGAAAGCCAGATATCATGCCGAGCTCCAGGTCTGCCCCTGCTACCTCCAGCTGGTGCCTCCCAGAGCCGACCTCTGAGAGATTGCAAAGTGTTCGGAGACCACACCAGTCTCCCTTCTGTCATGCCTTGCCAAGCTGGAGGAAGTCATCACCATTTTAACTACTGTGGACAGGGCAGGACTCATAAAAAATGGCCAGAACACAAAGCTTGGCGGGGATCAGCTCTACAAATTAAAAATAAATTAATAAATACATCCCTATGTTTTTCCTTCATGGAGATAAAGTGGGTTTCGTTAAACAAGAACTAGGTTCTGGTGGGGAGGGAATTGTGGCTGAGGAGAAGATATGTTTGTTGGTGTTTCTGTTGGGGGAGGCCCCCTCCTGTCAGGTTTGGAATAAGTTGGAAAATAAAAGAGGACAGAGGTCAAAAGAGAGAGAGACACTGGAGGCTATGGCTTAGCGTGAGAGTCCAAGGGCGTGCTGAAAAACCCACAGGCGTGCAGAGCCAGGCAGGCCAGGTGCTGCCCTTGGAGGAGCAGATGGAAATAAATCCTCTCTCGTGCAGCTCCTTCCAAGAGAAAAAGGGAGGGCAAGGCTGGGCGAAGATGCCTGGCAATTCCTCCCAAATTTACCAATCTAGCATGTCACTTCACTCCCAGGGGCGAGGTAGGCAAACAGGAAGGGTCCTTCTGGAAGCACCAGGAATGGGGAAAGCCTTGCAGTCCCCCCAACTCCTACCCCACCGCCCCCTCCTCTCCTCAAGTGACAGAAGGGCCTTCCTGGAAAAGAATTCCATACGTGCCCCAGCGTGTGCAGAAAGGAAAGGTCACCGGGGTCTGAGTGGGAGCCCAGGCTGCTGAGCCTCCCTCCTCCAGCCATCAGGGTAGCAGGAGAGCACCCTAACGGAGAGGCAGAAACCCATGGGTTACCCTCCGCCTTGAACACATACCCTGCTCTTCCCCTGACCTCAGATGGAGGCACAACTGTCTTCCCGTGGTGTTTGTATAAACAAACACTTATGTCCACGACTTCTTCCCCAAGATAGGATGGGCTCTTGCAGCAAACCTAAGAACACAGAGTGGCGTGAAGAACACGAAGTGGCTCAGAAGGCTCCGGGGAACATCATGGGAACCAACTGGGTGCTGCCAGAGGCCAGCTCGTTCTCATAAAGGCAGGAGGGCCACTTATTTTACAAATGCTGAGTGAGCCTCTCCAGGGCACCTGGAGCCAGGAGGTCAGGGACCAGGTCAGCGTCATCCAGCACCCTCTCCCCAGCCCCGGGCCCAGGGCCGGGCACACAGTGCGCTCTCAGGCAGCGGTGTGTGATTGCCACTTGCACTGTCCTAAGTGCTGGCAATGCCATGGTGAACGAGGCAGCAGTGTTCCTGGAGAGTCCCCTGCGCTCTTCCCCGGGACAGGTGAGTGCTGTGTATCACAGCGGCAGTGAGGCTGCAGGCAGAAGGTGAACCGACGCTGCCCAGCACACAGGAGTGGGAAGGGTGTAAGCTCATGCAGCTGCCACCAGCCACCACTCACCCGTCCTCTTGCTTCCTAGGAAAACTCTCCCTGGAGGAGTTCATCCGAGGGGCCAAAAGCGACCCGTCCATAGTGCGCCTCCTGCAGTGCGACCCGAGCAGTGCCGGCCAGTTCTGAGCCCTGCACCCATCCATTGAATTGTAGAGCTGCTTGTGTTCCCTTTTGATTCTTCTTTTTAACAATTTTTTTTTTTTGCCAAACAATATCAATGGTGATGCCGTCCCCTGTGCGGTCTGATGCGCCTTCCTCCGTGACGCCTTCAGCTTCTTTTGTCGTGGATGCTTCGTGGGAATGCCCAGAGCCCCAGTGTGCTTGTGGAGAGCATGGACAGACTTTGTGGTGTTCATTGTTTGACGGTTTTTAAGCGTTACTATTATTTTTTCTTTTGATTCTAATGTCTCTGTTCTAAAACCTAAGACTCGGGGGTGGGGGGAAAAGAAGGGAAACCCATCCAGTCCCGTGATTCTATTGCAAGCTTCAAGGGGCTTATTGTTTGAAAGACAAAACTCCCCGCCTGGGTCTGTTGTCATACATGCCGCTGTAGGGGTGATGGATGGCAGCGGATGCTGGATTCCCCAAGAACAAGTTACCCTCTGGGGTGAGGCTATTCCAGGGAGCTGGGACATTTCCCCATGGGGGCCCACTCCCCCCTCTTCCCCAGCAGGTTGTAGTTTCTAAGCTGTGAACATTTCAAGGTAAATTAATAGAGGAGAGGAAAAAGATGGCTCAGCTATTCTTTCACAGGTTTACACTAGTTGAGCTAATATGCGTGTCTTTGGAAATTAAACACAAATGGTAACCTAGTTCAAAACCAGACCCATCTTGTTGCCTATTGTGATAAAATAAAAAGACTGCTGTATATAACATATTGGGTATTGCAGACCAAATTAAGTGTTTTGCCTTGTTTAAATGAAATGCATGTTTAGTGAGCACTAATACAATCTTATTCCAGAAGACTGTTTTTAGTAGCTTATTGTGAAGTAAGACAACTATAATGAATGTCTATGTCTTGTTTTGAAGTCATATCTGTCTTTGCACAAATGTACCAATCGACAAGTATATTTTATATATTCCATAAAAATACAAAGTAACCCTGACTAGGGCCCAACCTTAATTTTGAATGCGTTTCCAGAGTGGCCGTGCCTAGAGGGCAGATGCAGAACAGGTGGTAGTGGGACAGGACAGTTGGAGCACAGCAATGTTAACATGTATTATGGGGAGCCAGGAGTGTGGTTTGCCTCCCAGGCCCAGCAGCCCATTGACAGCATTAGACTGGCGGCATGGTGCTTTTCTGAGCAGATCAATACTCTGCAGACTCGAAAAAAAAAAAAAAAATTGCATACATTCTTGGAACTTCCCAGTGGTTTAATCTGTGTGCATGGTTAGGGAGCCAGGTCTGGAATATTCAGTTTCCCTGCCCCTGTTAAAAAGTCAGAGGTTGGGCAGTCATCAAATTCATCATAAAGACAAGGGCAAGTGCATCTGTGGTTTCCAAGGCCCCCCGATGGAGAATCCAAAAGTATTTTCCATTGCTGTGCTCTTTGAATGCAGACTTCTATTTCCAGAAGTGACAGCACAAGTCTGAGTTGCTGTTTGGTCTGGTGACCTCAGACACACTGATTTGAATTGAAAGCTAAGAGTGAAAATTTGCTGGTTACAGGCGAGTCATATTCTCGCAAGTAGCTGGCAAAGGGAGGCCCAAATACTTGAGGTTGTTCATGGGGAATTTGCCCGTAAGAGAAGGCAGAGAGGTCCCCAGTGGGTATATTTACTGCCAAGCCACTTGCCGAAGAACAGGAACCGCAGAAAGAGAGACATCATAACCAGGAGAAAAACGTGGCCGAACATGCTAACCTCCAGGTTTCTATGTATGACTTGAGTCTGCTGTAACTGGTAGCAGAAATCCAAATTTGTATGGTAGACCAAAAGGAACCAAATCTGTAGGGTGAAACTTTGAGACCTAGACTCTATAAAAATAATCCAAGTCTTTCCCCAGGGGTCAGTTCCTCACAGTGGTTCTGTACCAAGACTTGCCAAATTCCTCCATGGCCAAGTGTTAAAACCTGTTTTTGAAAACTAGCGAATTAACCTAAGACACAGAAGGCAGACTGGGTGAGGAGACCCAGCATGCCCTATTGGCAGTGCTCAGGAGCTGCATCGCACTTTCCCCTGCTCTGGATCGAAGTCCTAATTCCTTCCTTTAATTCTACTTTGGTAGGTGGAATCAGTTAATGTTTTGAGAAACTTGCCCGGGCTCTGCCCTTAGTCAAGACATCTCGTTGAGCCAGACCCACTCTGTTCCTTGGAACCTAGAGCTGGAGTGAGGACTAGAGGTCTCCGGCTATTCCAGAAAGAAAAGTGAGCCACATGCAGGCCAATGAATGCCGACACTTCCAGAATGTATGGAAATGGTCCCTGTCCTGGCCTGCCACTGACCCCGTCTGTATTTTCTCGGAGGTGGCTTTTCTCCTTCTCCTTCCCAGGAAGGTCTTCGTATGTCAAATCCAACGCACTCAAGTTTGGCCAAGGGACTCCACAGCACCCAGAAGGCTGCATGCCTCAAGGTTTATGTCACTCCTCTGCTGGGCTGTTCATTGTCATTGCCGTGTTCAGGGACCTTTGGAAATAAAACCTGTTCTGTCCCAAATAAAATCAGCCTGTGATGTTCAAGGGACTGGAATAAAGTGGCTTATGACCTGAAGGATTCTACAGAGTGTTCGACTGTTCATACCTCGTTCAGAGTCGGGGGTTGGGGGACTGGGGGTGTTGTCCCATCCCATCAGTATGCCCACGGTGGATTTAATAATATATAATTTATAAGTCATAGCCTATGGAGTGGCCCGTATATCAGTTGACTGTGTAGCTCTTGCCTGGCATTAAAGCATGTTTTTGGTTTAACATGATTGTCTGGAACATGAGATTTTCATGCTGAAACTGCTGCCACAGCTGAATCTGTGCCTTATTGAGGCTCTAGCTTCTGATACTGCCTTCCTCCTGGGTGTTCTTCCTGCCTAGAGCGACGCAAGGAACCAAGGTGTGTGAGTGGGGGATGAAAGAGGCTGCTGACCCCAAAGTTCTGTTCCAAGGCATCTTTGGTCTTTATATGAGCTTCCTTACATCCCTCCATGGTCTCCACTTTCTTCCCATCTCCTCCCCTTCCTCAAACTATAGTCCAAATGTTAAGTACAATAAAAGGAGAAACTGAGGCAACCTCCCCTTCAGTGGGATCTGGGTAAGCTTCAGGAAATAAATAATCTCTTCACCCCTCTCAACCTGAGAAGATTCAGTGAAAAAGATGACATGAGGCAGAGCCTACACTCTGAAAACCAGTTCCGATCACAGTGTTGGCTATTGTTGCTGTCATTGGCCTTGCCTCCAGCACAGGAGGCTGTTAATGTAGAGAAAAGGAGCTGCCAACTTGCTAACTTGAGTGTTAGCCAAGGGAGAGCCTCACGGGCCAACTAGACCTTGTGTGGGGGGTAGAGTTGCCCTCGAGGGAATCTTTTCCTACTGCACACAGTCGGCCACTATGGACCAGTGATGGCCCTGACACCATGAGTCCTGAGCATGAATAACACAAGTCTGATCCTGAGAAGGTGTCTGGGTGTCTCCAGTCTCATCAGAAGCCTGCCTACCAGCAACCTGGGAATTTCCAGCAAATTTCCAAACCTGAGGCTCCTATTTTCAGGGCATTTTCCTGCTGCCCCAACCCAACTGAGTCCCCACACATCCTAGTTTGGTACCCACCAGCTGAGGAAGAGTCCAAGTGTTCTCTCAGTCAAGGGCAAAGGAGAACACAAGAGCTGCCTTTGAAGGAATGGACCTCCTTCTCTTGCCTGGCTTGTCTTTGCCAGAAGTATGGTGAACACTTTCCCGAAAAATTCTGGTTTGGAGGTGGCCGAAGAAACAGAGAAAAAAACATTGAGTCTATGTTTTCTAAGTCAGTAGAGTATCAGTCAAATCCACCTGGAACAGATGATTGCATAGGGAAAAATATTCAGGCTGAGGGTATCACCAATGATCTATTCATTTCAAGCAGGGTTCTCTACAGTTGAATGCTGACCACATGTCCAGGACTTAGACAGGTCCTGGGCACTTGCGGTACTGGGTGCTAACGTAAAATGCATGGTCCCGTACACCCTTGGGGATGCACACAATGATTACTCTGAGAGCATCCCAGTCTTATTTCATGACTTCTTTTCTAACACTATTCCAGGAAATGGCTGACATTTTAATAGTTCTCTAAAAGAAATAGTGAAAATGCTTCAAAGTGCAGGGGTAGCAGGGCCTTCCAACCCTTATTAAATACTCACCTCTGCTACCAATACATAATCCTCATGAAGACAGACGGGTAAAGACACTGTCTCAAGATGTATTTTTTTTCCGGTACCAGTATTTAATCACTTTATTGGGTTCCCATTGAGTGTCCAGTGGCGGCCGAACACAGAACCAAGCACTATATGCAATCTTGGAGGTAGGCATGGGGGTGGGGAGGGTTGGGGTTATTAGCAAAGAAGCAGGAGACCAAGCTCACAGCCAATGCCTTGAAAACAATTACAAAGTAGCTTACACCTCCATCCCATGGCAGAACAGAAATCAAGTTCTTTCCACAGTGGTCCATGAGGGGTGTTTGCTGCCAGGGATCAAGCGGGTGATGTTCACCTTGGTGCCTTTTCACCATCCTCTTCCTCTTTCTTGCTGCTTCTCGCTGATCAGAGGTCCCGCTGTAGAATTCCGGAGTCCCCAAAATTCATTCCTGAGCTTCTAAAATGAATCCCATGCACCCATTAAGAGAACTCAGAGACATATAGGGACGAAGGACTCCTGGGAAGAAAGGGCGTGTCGTACTAGGGTGATAGTGCAGAAAACCCACTCAGGGAAGTTAAGTGCAGCCTGACTGACTGTTTATTGGAGACTTTTTAAAAGAAGGGGTTGGCCTTGCTCCAATCTTCCCTTAGGAGAACCTGCAGCTGAGAGCAGAGTGGCCTGCCAGGCTCCAGGTGCCATGCCTGTGGAGCCCCTCTGAGGCCATGCTCTCCCGGGAGGTGAATGGCTGCACACAGCAGGGGCGTTAGGGCCGTGGCTGTCTGTGGCAGGGCATTAGGACTGGGCCTTCTTGCCCAGAGTGGGACTCCTCCTGTGGGCGACCATTGTCTGGGGCTCCCCACTGACCTGGCTGAGACTTTCTGGGAACTGTGCTATGGTCTGAGACTTTTTCCACATGGACTTCCTCCAATAAATCTGCTAAACTTCTAATCCCATCATGTCATCTACATCTTGGAGGACCTCAAGTGACACAGCGACCTTGCCCTTAACCTTCCCATTGACCCCCCAGGAACAAAGAGCTCCAACCGTCGAGTCGGCAGCCTTCCCAAAGTGAGGATCACAGTGGTGACTTCTCATCATATCCAGAATGTCTAAGGGTAAGAGGGGTCTATGTGTCTTAGGACTAGGGAGATGACAGCCCTGACTCTCCCAGGGCAAATGTTTGTCACTGTGCTGATAGACACCAGATCACTATCCTTTTGCACCCCGCCTCCTATGAGGGCAGACTATGTCTAACTTGCCTCTCTCTCTCCAGCACATGGCAAAACATCAGGTCCAGAGTAATTGAACTGAATCAGTGTAGAGAGTGGAAGGCAAGAGCTGGTACTAGACTTCACGACAATGACAATTAGCCATCATCGCCTATCCAACCAGCATCTCATTCCAGGGAGCTGGGTGGCACACATGGTGAGCACCTAACAGCAGGACCGTGGCTGCCACAGGCCAAGGGGGAGGCTGTCTCAGGAGATGTGGAGACCAACTCATGCCCTCAGCTGGACCTACTTGGGCAGCTGGGGAGAGCACCAAGACCTCCTAATAAGGCTGTGGAACACAGTCATGACAACACTCCTTGGGGCCCGTTTCTAATCCCAGGATCTCTCCAGAAGGCTCTGCAGTGAGCGCTTCCTCCAGCCCCTCACTTCCCAGCCCCTGGTCTAGGCATGGAGGCCACTGGAGATGCCGCTGGAGTTGAAGTTGGTCAAGAGAGGTTTCCTAAAGGCAAATGTTTAGCCAAGATTTGAAAGCTGTGGACATGGATAGACAGAGAGATGGGAAGATGTAGAAGAATGTAGAAACGCTACTTGTTTGGAACAGAGCTGCTCTTGGGAGATAATCATGGACAGCGGTTAAAGGAGTGTGGGCAGCCCCACAGAGTGGTGCCCACCAACGAAACCCCAGCAGATACCGGGATAGTGCATACAGGTGTTCACGTTCGAGCCAACAGATCCTAAGGAGCCTGTGGGTTCCAGGGCAAGAGACTGTGAGAAAACTGGAGTTTGAGCCACATGGTTTCAGCCTCCATGCGGAGGTTGGTGCAGGTGAACTAAGGAAGCAGAAAGCTTTTGTGGAAATTGAAGGGCGAGCAAGTGTGCCTGGGAGAGAGGATGGGCAGAAGCAAGTGAACAGAACCAACTCCCTGCCCCAAGGGACTGGCCAAGAATAATCACCCTGGGGAGCCTGCCGTGGTCACACAGAAGCCTTGGAAGTCCTTCAGTCCTCCTCACATTTAACACTGGGGTGAAGCACAGCAAAGTAACTTTACCAGGAAATCCCTGCTCTGTTGAAGCCCAGGACCTGAAGGCGGGGTAGGCAGCTAGAATTTTCCCACATCACACAGAAACCTCTCTCCAACCAGGTAAAAATCCCCAATACTGGCCACGCAGAAAGCACCAGGCACTGTTGTTTTACTCTTATGTTATGAATATTTATTTTTTTCTTCTTAAAAATGTACAAAAAATAAAATAACTGTATTTATAGTTTATAGATTCCCCCTCTCCCATTTACAAAACTATTAAGTTACATTTACCTTTTTTTTAAAACATGAGAGCAAATTGTACATATATCAATCTCCCTTGCTTGTCTTTAAGAAAGGGCCGTTCATAGCATTTGGCACAAACCCTCTATTTCTGTTGCGTTTTCATGATTTTAAATAAGAAGGAAAATAAACATTTGATTCACTTCACGCTTCCTAAGTTTCTGGGCAGGGACATGCCTCACTCTTTTAGAAACCAGTTCCAAGATGACATCTGACTGCATTTTTCTGTTGGTCTCAACTTCTAAACACTCATAAAGTCTAAACAATTTGGAGATGTATGAGGAAAAACTCTTGTTCTGTTCAGTTCAGACTTTGTTTAAAAAAAGAAGAAAGAAAGAAAAGAAAAATGCTCATTTCACATGTCCATGATCTTCCACGGATTTTTTTAAGCTTATTTATTTGAGTTTGATTAATTTAAGGGACAAAAAAGAAGAGGCGGCAAGTTTTCCTATCTCTTTGGAGTGTTTTGCTCGGGAAATTTTGCTCATCAAAGTTCAGCTAACATACACAGCGTACACATCAAAGGCAAGCTGGGGTGCTCCGAAGACGCAGAGGGGAACAGATCGAAAGGGATGTGGCACTCGGCACCACCCTCTGGTGGCACTGGCCTCAAATCCCTTGTTGTGGCAATTGTCACCACCACGATTGCTCAAGGACTTAGGAAACATGTGGAGCATCTCCAATTCATCTTCTGCCTTAGGGCAGGACTGGCAAACAGTTTCATAAAGAGGCTGGAGGGAGAGGGGTAGGTTGCCTGTGTCAGGCTGCCAAATCTTTGTCTTTTTCCTACTCTGGAGTCCTAGGCCCCAGCCCGAGTATTTGCCGTTGTTATGTCTGCCAATCGTGTTCGAAACTATTCCTAACCCTAGGAGCATGGGAAGTGCATAGTACGACATGTATTTCCAACACTGAATTTGTCCATCTCAGAACAGAGCCCCATTAGTACCCTGGAGGGTCCCCAAGCTGCTGGTCCAGGGCGTGGCAGTCAGAGTGGAGGAGGAGGGGACAAACTGGAGCACAGCTGGATCCACGATGCAAACCTTTGGCACCACAGGAAGGGTTAACATGCCCAGAGGACACACAGAAAGGTGACCCCTCACTGCCGCTCTGAGATCTTCTTGGGCACAGCACCTGCTCTCTGTCCCATTCAATTCCTCCGCAACCTCAAGGAGAAACAGCTGAGCTAGAAGCAGCCCCTCCACCCTGCTCTGCATCTCAGGGGCAGATGAGGCGGGAGCACAGGAAGCCCTGAGAGAAGGGGCCTCCAGGTAAGAGTCAAAGTGCTTTACAAACAAATCTGGGCCGTTGTAGAGAACCTGTCCTAGACCCAGGGCCTTGGGTGCAGGATGTGTCTACCTACCAAAAAGCTAGTGCTTCAGGCCACAGGGGCGAACGCAAACCCCTAAACCTGTCCCCTCAAAGAGAACAGTGGCCCATGATGGTTCATCATTTTGTGACTGTTTAGGGGAGTGTTTTTCTCTTCCAGCTCCCAGGGCATATAGCAGGAGACCACAGCTTCTCTCTCCCAGTTTGCCTCCTGAGGCTGTTTTCACGGGAGCCAGGTCTCTTGGCACATTCTTTCTCACTCACTTCCTTAAAACCCAGCATGCAGGAGCGAGGCAAACAATCGCCCCTTTCCGTCTGGTGGCCCAGGAGGAAGCCCCAGCCGGCCAACTCAGGGGCTTCGGCAGCAGGCCTTTTAAAGGGCCACTTGAGATGAAGGGCTTGTAAACTGGGAGGCACGGCACAGTGTCCAGGATTCTCATGATAGCCAAGGAGCTCTGCAGCAGGCCCAGTCACAGGGCCCTGATGGCAAACCCCTGCAGAGGCTCTCCAGAAAGCTCAGGCTGTGCCCGCAGCCAAAGCTGGAGAAGGAGCTGGGGTCTCAGACAGGATGGCCTTTCCCACGAGACAGCTCAAAGGGAGAGTCAAGGAAAACACATCATTGTGAGATAAACGTGGTGGCCTCGAAGGAGAGTCATGCCTGTGGAGAGGGAGGGGGGCTTCCTCTGGGGACAGGGAACGAGCCCCCAGGTACGCCCACTGCAGAGTCCATCTCGGCATCAGCTGCAGTCACCTTAACATCCCAAAGGCCCTCTCCCTAGCCCGGCATGTCTCCTGAACAGGCACAGAGGCAAAAACCCCTGTTAAAATGGTCTCCAGGTCTGTGTCTCCTCTAGGCCAGTGGCAGTAAACATGCCCACATACCACAGGTAAAATATATTATTACAATATTATAAACACTATGTACAATGCAGACAGGCAGACTTTATGTGTTACTTACTAATTACACGGTGGCCGATGGTCTTCCTGCACAAGGCCTGGTGGCCACTTGCTGGGAACCCTGGAGGTATTTAGCAAGACGACCTTCCCCAGAGCAACCTGAAGGTGTTTGACCAGAAAGTGGGCATCCACCTCTCGCCCCGCCTATGACTACTGCACCCAGAAGTAGCTCATTTTGTCCAGCCACTCAGGAGATGTGGAGGGGTGAGAAAGAAGGGATGGGAATTTTTTAGGCTGTTCGGGATGAGTGTTTCTCTCAAAGGGGGAATGCTGGACGGTCTCATCTGGAGCTAGCAGTGACCTGCAGAGTCCTGGAAGGCCTGGACCCGGACTCCAGGAAAAGATGGACAATAAATAGGAATCCGACAGGCCTAAGGCACTTTCCTGAGGGGCTCAGGATTCAGCTCCGTGGTAGGTGCCAGTGGACGGGCCAAGCACACCAACAGTGGGGCCTGTCCCTTGCCCCACTCCCCAGCATAGTCTTGTAACAGCAGTTGTGAGATGAGGGAGACGGGTCTCCGGGTTCTGGGGCCGGGGCTTCTGTCTCTCCCAAGGAGGAACACACTGAGAGCTCCAGCCAAAGCGGATGCCAAACCCAGGGCTAGATTTCCATGAGCGTGACCTTGAAGCCCTCCACCATGCTCTCCATGTTGAGGATGAAGGTGTCCTCGTTCGAGTAGTGCTCGATGATGTTGTCATCCATGTTCACCAAGATGCTGCCATGGAGAGGGGAGGGGTATGAAAAACAAAGACGTGGTGAACAATGTGCCCAGGGCAAGGGGAGCTCCAGGCTGGGGGTTCTCGTAGCCATTCTTTTGCGGTGGAGGCTGGGAGGAGTGGAGGAGAAAGGACACAAGGCAGGGGAAGACCCTCATTCTGTTTTCTTTCCCCAAAAACTAGTTTGAGGAAAGCAAAGCCTCAATTTCTCAGAACTAACTTTCAACCCAACCCGCTTGCTTTATAGATGAGTAAACTGAGGCCCAGGGAAGTTAGGAAGCCCAGAATGACAGAGTTAGTGATTACCAGGGCCAGGACCTAAATTATTAGGCCCCCTCTTTTTCATTAAACCATATTGCCTCTATGAAAATGCGTTTTTAAAAAGGCATTGCCTCTACTTTTAGGAGGAAGAGGAAAATAAGCAAGAATTGCAGCTACCCTTTTTTGAGCATGTTGACCTTGTATTTAGTTCTCACAGCCACTGTGAAGGTAGGTGTCATCATCGCCATTTTGCAAATGAGAAAACTGAGCTCACCAAGGTTAAATTGTTTCCCCAAGTTCATTCAGTTAGTGCATGGCTGAGCTTGATTTTGAAATTAGCTTTACCTCGTTCTGACACTTGTACTTTACCACCTATGACCTACTCCTTGGCTAAGTATCCCTGGTAGAGTTTTAAGAAAGCCAACAGCTTCCAGAGACTTCCATAATTTCCTTAAGCCAATTTCATGATTTGAAGTCAGACAGATGCTAGTTTGAGAATGAACCACTGACTCTATCATTTTACAGTTATGTGTCAGCAGGCAAGCTGTTAGCCTTTCAGAGCCTCAGTTTATTCTTCTGTAAAAATAAGAGCAGTCACCCAGCTTTAAAGGATTGTTTATAGGATAAAAACATTTAGCACAACACCTGACACAGAGCTTGATGAAAGCAAAATGTTATCATCAGCATGTACCTCTGCACTGAGGATTTCTGCTCGGCAATAAGACTGTGAGACACCACTCAAATCTCACTGTCAGAGGAGTACGCCCAGCCTACTACACTGACCTTGGCAAGAAGTATAATGTGCATTTTAGTGAATCTTCCAACAAGAGCTCAGGTGGAAAGGGTTTCCTGTCGGATCCTCCAATCAACCAACAGGACTCATCACTCAGAGAGCCTCAGCTTCCCAGATAATCCAATTTCCTTTATGAAAGTGATCCAGAGAACAGTTGAAAGACTCATCTTCTGCTTTTGGTAGGAAAATACCCCAGAAGCTGAGTCGACAGATACCCTCTCCTGGCACGTACGCTAGCTCCTGTGGCCCCTACTCTTAGACCCTTACACATAGGAAGCCCACACAGAAAGTCAGACAGCAGAACCTGGGAGCTAAGCACTTGAGCTTTGAGGACACAGACTTGGGTTCAAATCTGTGCTCTACCTACTGAACATGAGACCTTGGGTGAGATGCTCAAGCCCCTCTGGCTTGCTTTCCTCATCAATAAATCAGAGATAAGAGATTCCACCTCATAGACTGGTGAGAACTAAATAGAGAAATACATGTAAAGTACTTAGGAAGGGACCACGAACCTACTGAACACCCAGTAAATATGACCTATTGTTCTTAACAATGAGAACACACAGGTCCAATGATCATTTGAGAACATTTTCTTGATAACTACCTTAGAAGAATCCCCTATGTTCCAAACCATTTCTTGTTCCTAGTATGCCACCCAGAAACCAACCCCAAGGGCCATACGTGATTCCCTACAAACTCCACTCCCTGCACAAAGGTGACTTCGGCGTTCTCCCCAGTGTCCTCAGCACCTCCAGACCTCTGTGGTCTTCCTGCCCATCTTGTCATTGCAATAGGGCATCTCAGCTGACATAGTGCCAATGCACTGCCTCCCTCCTTCCCTCTCTCCCTAAAGATCTTCCAAACCCAATCTGCTCTGCAATTCTCTGGAAGAAGGACACAATTTTTATGAAAAGTGGGCAACAGACCTAACAAAAGACAGGCATCATTTTATTTTTAAGGCATCATGTGGACTTATCTGATTTGAAAGTCAATTTAAGTTCAGTTTCTTTCTTACCCTTTTTTGCTTTTCTTGTAAAGCTTTGCTATCTTCTCCACAGGCAGCCCATATTTCTCAGATATCTGTAATACCAATAACAAGAAGGCAGATGAGCACAGAAGGACGCCCAACTGGAAGCAAGGGGGAAAGTTCCAATTTCACTCCCTTGGCCATTTTCCCGGGAATAGAGTGCTCTTCACTCATGAGTCAAACTCTCAAAACACTCATTTATGAGCCTCTCCCTTTGGATAGACTTTAAATCATTCAACAAAAAATTCAGCCTCATGGGAATTCAATCTATGATAAAAGTGGCATTCCAAGTCAGTCAGAAAAAGATGGACTGTAACTATGATGTTGGATGAAATAGCCAACTAGAAAAAAATTTAACAAGTTACATTGGATTCCTTCTCTACTCCTTACACCAAAATACATTTGATACAGATCAAAGATTTACATGTGAAAGATGAAACCATAAAAGTAGAGGAAGAAACCATGAGTTAATTTTTTGGATAGCTGTCATCTTAAAGTAAGGAAGATCTTTCTAAACAAGACATGAAACCTGAAGAAAAAGGTCAAAAGGTTAATAAAAACAACACAACTTTAAAAATGCAGTACAGAAAAAAAAAAAAAACTAAAATGCTGAAGACAAAAAACACACTGGGAAACATTTTTGCAACACAAATGACAGACATGGAACTAACTTCCTTAAGTTAAAAAGAACTGCAAATCAAAAAAAAGATCAGCAATTCAATGAACAAAGGAAGAAAAAACCTGAAGAAGCAATTCACAGAAGAAAAGTAATTGGACAGTGAGCATATAAAAAAATGTACCACACAGTCATAATTTAAAATTTTCAAATTAAAGCAAAGTAGGATACTACTTTTATTTATTTTTATTTATTTATTTATTTTGTTGAGATGGAATCTTGCTCTGGTGCCCAGGCTGGAGTGCAGTGGTGTGATCTCGGCTCACTGCAACCTCTGCCTCCCAGGTTCAAGTGATTCTTCCACCTCAGCCTCTGGAGTAGCTGGGCCTACAGGTGCACACCATCACACCCAGCTCATTTTCGTATTTTTAGTAGAGACAGGGTTTCACCATGTTAACTAGACTGGTCTTGAACTCCTGACCTTGTGATCCACACACCTCGGCCTCCCAAAGTCCTGGGATTACAGGGTGAGCCCCCGCACCCGGCCTATTTTTCAAACTAACAACTAAAACTTGATAATACAGCATCAGCCAGACTATGAGAAACAGCAGTTCTCTCAGATGTTACTCTCAGATGCAAGAATAACATGCTCAACCTCTTGGAAAGAAATTTGGCAGAAGCTATTAAAATTTAAAATGCATATATCCTTTGACCCACATATTCCATATCTAGTAATCAGGTCTACAGAAATACATTCAGATGTACACAAAGATTTTCAAAGCATCATTGTTTAGAATAGAGAAAACTGCACATAACAAACATCCATTAAACACATTTTAATCATTCACACTTAAAACTCATGCAGTCATCAAAAGAAATGTGGGAAGCCTATATGAATTCACATTAACAAAAATATCCTTAACATATTGAGGAGAAAATACCAAGTTGCAAAACTGTGTTTATAGTGTGATCCTACTTGTATTTATATATACATATGTAAGTACACAGAATATTTGAAGGATCCACAACATATTAACAGGGACTACCCACTGAAGAATGGACAGAAACAAGGAGACCCTTTTACTTTTTATTTTGAAAAATTCTGTTCTATTTATTTTTACAATCATTGCGTTTCACTTTTATAAATATAAAGTAGTAATAGTTTACAGATGGATTTGGGAAAGCCCTGCCCTAAATGTCTTTCGTACCCTCTTTGCTCCCAAATCAAATCTGTCTGCCCCTTCTGAGCCCAGCAGCTGGGGGGGCTCACAGGCAGCTGAGAAAGGTGAAGTTTGAAACTTGGATTATTGGAAAGTCTAGCAGAGTCTGGAAAGAGAGGCTGAAGAGGTCTAGAGCAGAGCTGGAGGAGCTTTGGATCCTAAGAAGAGTTCACTCTATAGAGAATCACAGATTCTCACCCTTCCAACTATCTCACCCCACAGGAAGAACTCCCCATCCCCTAATAAGGCCCAAAGGCACGGAACAGGTGAGCAGAGAGCTGGGAGAGCAAAAAGAGACTATGACCGAGCAGCGGGCCTGACAGACATCACTAATCCACCACTGATGAGATTCTCTCACAGCCACACCTGAGCCAAACGAGCCAAGGATGAAAAACAACACATCCAGTGGGGGCCTTTGGACTGCAAAGAAAATTGGCAGAACTTCTGTTGGAGGCATCCATTTGAACAGAACATAAAAGAGCGCTTAAGAAAAACAGAACACCTGTGGAGCAC
Organism: Macaca fascicularis; assembly: GCF_037993035.2. NCBI lineage: Eukaryota > Metazoa > Chordata > Mammalia > Primates > Cercopithecidae > Macaca > Macaca fascicularis. Next base: position 111,278,957 of record NC_088382.1, on the reverse strand, counting down.
ACACACGCGAAATTCTGATATACAAATATGATTATTGATCTAAACATTTTTTTAAGTTGAGCAAATGAATAAAAGGATAGGTGGTCAATTTAGCAAACTTAATAGTGTCAGGAAAAATCAAGTCAAAAACAATTTCAAAGTGCAAAGCAAAAGGATAGAGCATAGATGGAAATCATGACGGAAAAGAAGAAAGACGAAAACATCCTGGAACTTCCCAGACAGAAAGAGCAAGTTACCCCAAAAAAGGATAAGCCTGGCTTCAGTCTTCTCATCTCAACACTAGAAACCAAATGACAGTGGACAGGAACTCTTACAGACTCCAGGGAAAAAGTATTTCACTCCACAAATTCCATACACCAACAAGCTATCTCTCACTTATCAGGGTGAAAGAGCAGTGTATTGAAAAAATACAGTTGGCCCTCAGTATCTCCAGGTTCTGCATTCTTGGATTCAATCAGCCATGGATTGAAGATATTAGAAAAAATATGAAAAATAAAAGTACAATGGCAAAAAGTAATATGAATCAAAACAATACAGTGTAACAATTATTTGCATGGCCTTTACAATGTATGACATATTATAAGTAATCTAGAGATTATTTAAAGTAATGGGAGGCTGTGTGTGTGTTACAGGCAAATATCTATGCCATTTTACTTGAGGGACTTGAGCATCTGTGGATTTGGGTTTGGAGGAGGTATCCTGGAACCAATCCTCCCGAGAACCTCAAGGGACCACTAGACTCACAAAAGAGCTCCAGCCAAATAGCAAATGCATCCAAATGGAGACATCAAACTAGGGAAAGGGGGAAGGAAAAAAGCCACCAGTGTCATGCTGTAAACTTGAGTATACATAGCAGGGGTGTCCAATCTTTTGGCTTCCCTGCGCCACACTGAAAGAAGAATTGTCTTGGGCCACACATAAAATACACTAACACTAATGATAGTTGATGGGCTTAAAAAAAAAAAAAGAAGCAAAAAAAATTCATAATGTTTTAAGAAAGTTTACAAATGTCTGTTGGGCCATATTCAAAGCTACCTTAGGCCACATGCAGCTTGTAGGCCATGGGTTGGACAAGCTAGGGTTACATGGACTGCAAATGTGAAGTGTAAGTGCTAAATAAGGATTCTTGAAGTTAAAAAAGGACATAATACAAAGGAAAATCTAAGCGTTTTCTAGAAATAAAGCACTAAGCTATTTTTGCAAAATCTAGAAGTTGAAAGTTGATGGGGAGAGAGCAGGCATTTCAACTGGCTCATTTTAGCAAAAAGAGGGAAGGCAAGGGAGAAAATATAGGCCTAAGGTCTCATCTCACAGAGGGAGGAGCGGAGCTGGAGGGCGCTGGTGGAGAAAATAGTTGAAAGTTTGTTTTCAAATACTAGAAAAGAATTACTTTAAGAATTTGGAAAATTTAGGAAAAGTAAATAATAACTTTCAAATTTAAAAGTTGAAATATAACAACTTAGAATCTGACTGCAAAACTAAAGAGAAAGTAAGAAGAAGCCACAACGTGAAATAAATAATAAACAAAAAGATGGAAGAAAAATCAAATGTATCAGTTATTATACCAAATGAGAATAAACTTCATTCTTCCAGTAAAATCTAGAGTGTCTGAGCGAGTGTAAAAGAAAATAAATAAATAAATAAAGAGAAAGAGAAAGAAAGAAGCTCAGTTGTATGGTGTTTAAAAGAAAAGCACTGAAGACAGTGTGGTGAGTGAAGGATGACTGATGGGTGACCACACCAATCAAATGCAAACAGAAGCAAAAGAGGAGTGACAAGGTATAATTTAAGGTTGACGAGGTTAAGAATGGATATGATATAATGATATGATATACGGATATGAATGGATATGATATATGATATAATGATAAAAAGCACAATTGATGGAGAAGCTACAGCAATCATAAAACTTTATGCATCCGATAACATGGCACTTAAGCAAAAATTATTATAGGTAATTATTACAGATGTAATCATTTTTGCTTAAGTGCTTTGCTTTTGCAAAATGAAAGTACAATTATTATGGGAGATTCACTTGAAAACCTTGAAACAATGCAATTATAGTGAGAGATTTCAATAGACCTTTTTAAGAATTGAACAAATCTAGTAGACGGATAGGTAAAAACAGTTGGATAATCATTATACTTTATATAATATACACACACCTATAACACACATTTATATATAGATATACACACACAAATATTATAAATATTACATATCCTAAAGAGATTCTCCCATGGATTGGGTAACAAAGATAAGCTACGTTGAATCACAATTCAATAAAATTAGAAATAAAAATGTTGTAAGTTTCCAGAAATGTTTAACCTCTTCTAAATACTTCTATGTAACCCTGGCTGTATAGCAGCTCACCATCTCTTTAGAATATCAAATTCCTTTAGCGACTGCTTGAGAAGAATTATATCTGTCTAAACGAACACTAGAAAGGTTCCTCAAATATTTTAATGCTGTTAATGCTGTTTCCAAATCTGGTGAGACACTCAATAATGTACGGTTGACATAGCTTTCATCACACCTCCCCCAAAATACCGTTTGGAAGAATTTATGCTTTCTTTCTCTCTTCCTCCCATGCCTGGCATCTGCACTGTTTGTCAATGTCTCCTGGTGGCCATGCTTGCACATGCAAATTAAAAGGGAATTGTCAAGGGGAGCTGGTTCTGCACCCAGAGAGCTCTGAGCAAAGCTTTGCTGAAGGGATGAAGGAAGAGGGACCTAGATGTAGCCAATTCTCAGGAGTCAGCTCACTACCTTCCCCATTCCCTGGGATTCTAGAATGATCCAGTTAACAGAGCTGGTGACTAGAAAAAATCCTTGAAGGGCAACCTACTTCCACATCATTTCTGGAGCTGTCATTTCCTCAGCATGGTTGATCTTAACCTGGAGGTCTACAGATGCCCAAAGAGTATATATATGAACTTGAATGGGGGAAAACATTCATCCTTATTTTCACTAACTTCAAACTGGAATGTAGCATTTTCTTTTTTTTTTTTTTTTTTGAGACGAGTCTTGCTCTGTCACCCAGGTTGGAGTGCAGTGGCACGATCTTGGCTCACTGCAAGCTCCTCCTCCTGGGTTCACATCATTCCCCTGCCTCAGCCTCCCGAGTAGCTGGGACTACAGGCATCCGCCACCACACCCGGCTAATTTTTTGTATTTTTAGTAGAGACAGGGTTTCACTATGTTAGCCAGGATGGTCTTGATCTCCTGACCTCGTGATCCACCGTCTCAACCTCCCAAAGTGCTGGGATTACAGGCATGAGCCACTGTGCCTGGCCGGAATGTAGCCTTTTCTTCAAGCTGGAACATAAAGTAACATTGGCAGTACCTGTGTCTTTTTTAACAAGGGAAATCACAGATATTTCATGTCATATTAGAATCCTGCAGATGTTCCAAAATACTGATTACATTCATTCATCACTTTGAAATTATAGTAGTTATTAGTCTCACCCATGGATCATATTTAATGCATGAATAAGGAGCACATGTATTTCTATATCATAAGCATGCTTTTTAAAATTATTTTGATGACTAAATATCAATATAACTAGTTTCCTTTATCATCCTATGTATTTTATTTTATACATCTAAAACATTATTCTGAAAAGGGTCCGTATATTTCACCAGACTGCCAAAGGTATCCATGGCACAAAAAAGTAAGCACCCCAATAAACATTTTTCTGTATATAAGAGCTTGTTGCGTACTTGGAAGTCCTATAGACTATGTTATCTGTACCTAACTACCATTCTGACTTCCTTGCCCTTCAAGAGTTGGCTTCTTTGAACTTTGGTTAGTGTTACTTGGAACTTCTTTTTAAAATAAAATGGAAAAATAAAATAGGAACTTTTTCCCACGCAACATCAACCAGCTTATATCTGTTAGTTCCCCCTGTTCTGAAAGAAAACTGAATCTGATGCTTGGGTTTTGTCTTTTTGGGGGTTTGATTCCCAGCTCCCCGAAGCATGAAAGGGAACACCTCAGCTCACAAATCAACTGATGCAAGTCAGAACTGGGTAAGGGGCATAAAATCTAGGGTAGCAGTGGCACCAGCCATAGCTAGCATTTATTGAGTCCCTGGGTCCCCAGCACACAGGCTTGTGGAGCTTTGCATGTATTCACTTGCTTAGTCCTCACATCATGAGAATGGAATTAGTGCTTTTATAAGCTCTGTTTCTCAGATTAGAGAACTGAGGCTTCCTGTCAGTCAGTAACTCACCCAGGATCCCTCAGCTAGTAAGTGGCAGAGACAGAATTTGAAAGGGAACAACCTGGCAGATGGCTTTAGATTCTGAACTGCTGGAGAAGATGGGCATATGTTGAGATGGTTTGGAGACAAGACTCACAGACCCCATCCTGTACAAAGAAGCAACTGGCAAAGGTGAAACCTCTGCCTCCAGGAGGGCAAAGTCCTGCTCTCAGTGCAACTCTCCGCATCAAAGGCAGCTTACAAATGTGCCACCCTGGGACAGTGTTCCCTGCCTCCATGCACATCAGGGAGATGCGCTTTGCCAAATTCAGAACCCTGGAAAGTGAGACCAGGCAGGATATCATCATGCAGAGGAAGCTGGCCATCTGTCAGGGGTGGCAGAAAATTCCTTCTGCCCAGGGGCTGGATGACATCACCCACACAACAATCCTTCTATGAATGAAAACGTGTGGCACATGATCGTTCTGTTGGAACAGGGTGATTCGGAGTGCTTGGGTTTTTTTCTTTGTGTTTTTCAAGTTGTCTCAACTGAGCATGCATTTTTATTAAAAGTACACTTTATAAAAAGTGCATTATCAATATTTGTAAAAACCCCAAAGACTTCCTTGACACCCAGGAAGATTCTAGATCTTGGAGATGTCTCATCAATGTGTTATTGGTTGCCTGATGATCTAGAATTTTTAGACTTTTATTTTGTGGAAAGTTCTTTGCCCAGAAACCTCATGTATGTGATAGGCAGAAGTGATGGACCAATATAGGATTCAGTCAGCCTTCTCTAGAGGCATACAACAGAACTGCCTGCTCTGGAAGTCAGTTACTTTTAATTGTTTTTATGTGGAGTGATACGCTGTTCATTCATTGGGGGCGCTTAAGATATACATCAAAAAAGCAGTGAACTCTTGCTTGTAAATGCTTCCTAGGTGTCTGTGTTTGACCTGTCAGGAGAACCAGGTAGGATTCATGAATCACCTCCATCCATGAATGACACAGTTGGACAAAAAGTGGGTGCTACTAAGGCCATGAGCAACCTTTTTCTTTGTAGACATCAGCTAGCTTCACCAGAGAGAACATCCCTATCCCTTTCTCTAGCCTCTTTGCCTTAGGGGAAACACAGTCTGTCTCTCCACCTCATAGTACTCACAGTCATTGTCTGTATGTGTGTATATATATATATGTGTGTGTGTGTGTGTGTGTTAGACACATAAAATACACTAACAGACACACACGCAGACACATGGACACACACACATGGTATATACTCATTTATAATTTCTGTGTGTTACTCTAAGTACCATGTATACACACTCATTTATCCTCACATCAATCCTATATCCCATTTTATTATCCTCATAATATTATCTCATTATTATTCTCATTTCAGAAGTGATGACACTGGAGTGTAGAAAGGTTGAGTAACTTGACCAGCTCAGCTCTCTGACTGCATGGGATCAACAACACACAGACTACTTCTTGCCTAATGGCCTAGTATTGCCTAATCTCTTTTCCTTTAGATGTGGTGAGCTGTGATTGGGAATGTTTATCCTTCTTGTGATAACTTTCCAGTTGTAAATGTCTCCCTAATTGGGCTTAAAATTGCTTGAGGACTTAAGTTGGCTCTATCAATTTGTGGAGCTATCAGCACTTTGGAAACCACCCCTTCTGGACCTCAGTTTCTACATCTGTAAGGTAGTGATGATGCTATTTACCTGCCATGTTCATGGGGATATTGTAAGAATCCAATGAAGCAGGGGATGTGAATATCATGCCACCCACAGCACTCAGTCTAGGGGTACACATACAGCAGATACCCAATTCAGTCAACTTATGCTGAAGGCTCTGGGAATACACCACAGAAAAGAAACACAGCCCCTGATCTCATGAACTTGACATTCAACTGGGGAAGAGAGAAACGATAAACATGGAACAAATATAACTATGTCAAGTGGTGATAAGTGTTATGAATGACAGAGAGTGATGAAGATGCTATTTACATAGGTGGGCTGGAAAGGCCCATCTGATAAAGCAACATGTGAGCAGCGGCCTGGAGGAAGTGAGCCTTGTCCCTATGGAGGAAGGGCATTTCTGGCAGAAGGAACAGCAAGTGCAAAGGCCCTGAGGTATGAGTGGCCCTGCTGGCCTTGGGGATTAGCCAGAAGGTAGTGGCCAGAGATGCTTTATTTGTAAGATTACTAGGTAAAAATCACTAGAAATGCAGAAAAAAAAGAATTGGAAACTCATCTCACTACCACCATCACCACCACCAAATTCTTTGTCTTTAAAAAGCAGTTTAAAACCTAATTATAACAATAAAGAAGCCAAATTGAATCATCAAAATTATGTGGATGGCTTGATTGATGTAATACTAAACATGCAAATGAAAAGAAAAATAGTCTATATTCTCCAAATGATACCAAGTATGGGAATATTTAGTAACATCTGGCTGATAGATAACTTTTTTTCTTGTTCTATCTGGGTGTATAGATCTGTATAGATAAGGATTTTCTGGCAGGTGAAATGAGGGTCTGGGGGTTTAGGACTACTGAATAAGAAGAATAATACAGAAAAGTGACTCAACTTGGCATAGATTAAACCATAATTACATTCCTCTTTGTTGTGGTCAAGAGTTCTTTCCAAAACAGTAAGAGGTCAAGGGTAGTACAAACAAAACAAAACATGGTAGGCGTTTTTCACATGTTGCAAGGAAGGAAACCAAATATTCAAAAATGGACATACTCAAGACTACACAGTCATGATTTGAATCGAGTCAGTCAAGTTCCCCAGTCTACCATCTCCTCTCATGCTGCTGCACTTGCACTTAATGGCAGTGTCCTGACCTCACTCTTACATGGAGACTTCTTTTTCTTTTTCTTTTTTTAGATGGAGTTTCGCTCTTGTTGCCCAGGTTGGAGTACAGTGGCGCGATCTCGGCTTACCGCAACCTCTGCCTCCCAGGTTCAAGTGATTCTCCTGCCTCAGCCTCCCTAGTCGCTGGCATTACAGGCATGCAAAACCACACCTGGATAATTTTGTATTTTTAGTAGAAACGGGGTTTCTCCATATTGTCCAGGCTGGTCTCAAACTCCTGACCTCAGGTGATCCGCCTGCCTCAGCCTCCCAAAGTGTTGGGATTACAGGTGTGAGCCACCACGCCCGGCCTGGAGACTTGTTTAATGAAGGCAAACTCAAAAATATTATCTCAAGGAAGAACATAATGTCTGCTGAGTGTAAGAACAGCCTGATTTCTTAAATAACAGAACTCCATCCTATCAAGTGGCTTAAATTACAGACTCCAGGAAACCCGTGTAGGCTGTAGGAACACTATCACCATCGCCAAACTGTTCAACAAATCTGCCTGATGTGACACCTTCTGACTCAACCCTAAGTTCCTTGGAAGGAAGGTGGCAACACTATTCTATCAAGATGACAAATCCACATTTCACCACCAATTGCCAAAAAAAAATTTTTTTGGCTCTTTATTCTCCAGTTCAGACTTTCTTCTACACTTAAATAATGCCTGGCTGAGGATAGGGAGTTGGGTGTTCAACAGGAGCAATAAGAGCAGGTTCTCCAATGGAAAGCAATTCAAATATCCCTAATGTGGAAATAGCTGCATCATCAACATCATTGCCATCATCTACTCAGTTAATATCTACTGAATATGTGTGTTAAACTCATTGAATGCTGTTGATGACTTCATTTTATAGATAAGGAAGTTGAGGCACAATCAACCTTTCAATAATTAGTTCAGGAAGAGAGCAAAACAATGTGAATATTGATATGAAGCAGGTGTTTCTATTTCCAAAACAATTGCAAGACTCACACAAGGCATACTTTTACATTTGGAGTTGTGAATTCTGCTGGCCCTGGAAGACTATGAGTTCCTTTCTCGACAGAAAGCACTTGGTCTTCCCAAGCCCTTGATGAAGGTGATAGCCTAGACCCAGGCCAATTCCTAAAATCCGCTGGGATGGGGTTATGAAATAATAGTCTGTAGGGCCATGTCTTGGTTTAAAACTACCTTTGCAGCATGTGCAACCAAAAGAGTGTCATAAGGTGACTTATTACCATCCTAAGTGAATACTGCATGTAGGACCTTAGGGCAGAATCAGACTCTAATACCAGTTCCCAGCCAAGGTACACACCAGCTAGTGGCTCTCACATTAATGTGCTTCAATTCAACCAGGAAGCTTGTTACCAGTGCTAATTCCTGGGCCTACCCCTATAGAATCTGATTCTGAAGATCATGGGTGGGGTTCTGGGATGGCATCTTTGTTTTTGTTTTTGTTTTTGTTTTTTTTTGAGACAGAGTCACTCTGTCACCCAGTCTGGAGTGTGGTGGCACAATCTCAGCTCACTGCAAACTCTGCCTCCCATGTTCAAGTGATTCTCTTGCCTCAGCCTCTTAAGTAGCTGGGACTACAGCACATGCCAACACACTCAGCTAATTTTTTTGGTAGAGACGGGGTTTCACCACGTTGGCCAAGCTGGTCTTGAGTTCCTCACAGTAATGAGTAGGGAACTATGTTTGTGTTTATGGGAAGCCATTTTCAACCAGTGACAGAGTTCAAAGTGATGGCCTCAGGTCAAGCATAAAATCTCTTGATCAATCACGTTTTCTTAAAAGTTAAGGTTTTTTCCTTTTCTACTCACTGAGCATTATTTCTGTCTATATAACTTTCCGCTGTTAAAAACTTTAAGCCCCCTCACAATGATATTATTTTGAAATTAAAAGTCAAAACAAAACATGGAGGCCAGGGTCACGTTGCCTTCTTGTCTTGAGACTTTGTTTAACGTGGGGCTTTGGACTGTGGGGCGTAAAGATCTTTCTTGGGAGCAGCTTTGTGCCTCTGGGCTCAGGAGAGAGGACCTCCCCACATGACTTCGGAGTTTCAGATGCAGATACCTGCACCATTTCCACAGCCCCGTGCCTCCTCTGAAATTTCAAATTTGTGGTATATTACATAATGGAATCATGAGTAAAAATAACATTCTGCCTTTTGGACTGTAGGAAAGGAGTACTTGAGAAATCCAAAATCTGAGGATTTCTACCCAAACAATGATTCAGTAACAAAGGCTAATTTAACTGTGGACTTGGTATATACCAGGGGCCAGGCAGAGTTTCAGATCTCTGTTGTCTCATTTAATCCTCACAACAATCCCACGAGGGAGGTAGTACTATCATTTCCATTTTAACAATGAAGAAGAGGTTAAGAAACTTGTCCAGCTAGCAAGAGGCACAGTCAGAAATTGAACACAGGTTTTCTGAGGCCAAGCCCATATGCTGACCCCTAAGCTATACTGTCTGTATAGTACACGTGTTTGTTTTATTTTACACACACACACACGCTACCAATATGCATTTGTATATATCAATATAGATATACAATGTCATATTGCATATATTTATATTATACACATGCATATTACCAATATACGAGTGTGCACTGGTAAGTGTCACTATGGTAAAGTGTCATGCACTAGTAAGGTCCTGGTCTAAAGAGAACCCACACCCTGAAAGGAAACCCTGTCTTACCCCACCCAGGTCCCAAATAAACTTAGGGTAAAACTACAGTGAGCGGGAGCCACTGTTCTTGAAAATTCTACCACCTCATTTCACAGCATGCTTACGGCCTCGCTTACACAGAGCCTGCTGTCCTTCATGGCTGCCCCCAAGTTGCTTTGTCATTCCAGACTGCATCACCCGAGGATCCTGGAGGAACTTCTCTTGCACAGCTTTCCCATTTGCATAACTTAGGAAGCAAGGAGATAGCTTGTGTTGGTGCTTCAGTGAAACCTTTTCTTTTTAGACATAAAGGGGAGATGAAATAAGAATTGCCCTAAGAAATCTGACCAGAGCCAGCCTAGGGAACCTGACTTTTCTGTGGCTTACAGGTTCAAAGGATACATCCCCACCCCTCACCCTGTACCTTCAGCTAACCAAAGTGAGGCAGGTGTAATGAGCTCCCACTAAAAGGGATCAACAGCCAGATGCTGCTGTGGCGGGCAGGGTAGGCAGAGGTTGCTGAACTACTGTTTAGATGGGAGTGAAGGTGACATTGAGTTCCACTGTGATCCAGTCCAACTCCATCTACAGAACACTTATACAACTGGTCAGATGCCATGGAAAGCAAAGAAAAGACACCAAGGAAAAAGGAAGAAATGGTCTACATCAGAGGTTCTCGCACCTAGCTCATCTCAGAATATCCTCAGGAGCTCGTTAAAAGTAAAGGTTCCTGATCCCCACTTCCTCCCTTCCCTGATCTACCTGCAATTCAGAAGTATCAGAATCTCTAGAGTTGAAGTCAGAGAATATGCATTTAAGCGACCGCTTCTGTGGTTTTCAAATACCACGGTCCCAGTTAAGTCAGTTTTGGTAATATGGTCTTAAAGGCTAGACTGGAGTATGAAATTATCCAAAGTTGTCCAGAGAGGTCTGAATATTTTGTGAGCTTCCAGCTTAGTCTATCCTCTAGCGATCTTAGACTCATTTTAAAAATCTTGGTTTATTTGAAGAGATACAGATCATATCTTTGTGGCATTGATTTCTGTTTTTGTTTTTCCTTAATGTGAAGTAGATCCAGTAACAACAAACTCCATCCTATGAAAAAATCCTGTGTAACAAAAAAGATGACCTAACCCTCCATCAGTGTGTTTCTTAGACGGAGGTCCTTAGTGTTCTGCTTGGAATTGCTTCGGGACTTGTTAACAACAGATCACGGAGGGCAGCGCGATGACATCGATAACATTCCTACACAGTTTTAAAAACTTTCTGGTGAACAATGAATACTAGATAGACAGATAAATAGATATCACAATTCACCATTTTAACCATTTTAAAGCGTATTATTCAGTGCTGTTTAGTAGATTCACAATATTGTACAATCATCACCTCTATCTAATTCCACAACATTTTCATCCCTCCCAAAGAAAACCCATTAAGCAGATGCTCCACCTCCTACCCCCATCCTCTGGCAACCACTAACCTGCCTTTTGTCTCTACGGATTTGCTTATTCTGAACATGTTCTATAAATTGAATCATACCACATGTGGCTTTTTGAATCTGGCTGAGCAATTCCATGCCTTGGAACATACCCAAAAGAATTGGAAACAAGTATTCAAACCAAACTTGTCCATGAATGCTCATAGTAGCAGTATTCACAATAGCCAAAAGGTAGAAAAATTCCAATGTTCATCAACTGATAAATGGAAATACAAAATGTGGTATATTTACACAACGGAATATTATTTAATCATAAAAAGTGTGAAGTCCTGATTTATACTATAACACAAAGAAAGCTCAAAAAAGAGTATCCCAAATGAAAGAAATGCTGTGATTCCACTTCTAGGAACTATCCCATATAGTTTAACATTTGGCTTCATAAGCCAAGATTCTCCAATGTAGCAGTTTTCCGAACCAACCAATAATGTTGAACTGTGTTCCTGGCTCTATCACAACAAAAAAACAAATCTTCTACAATATAGTTGTATGGGGCAATGGTGGGGTGTGGGGGTGGGGGTGGGAGTGGAGGCAGTTAGAGAGTGTATTCAAAGTAGAGTTCTATTGAGGTTATATTCAGGTGAATAACATATAAACAAAATGTAAAATAACTTCTTGTGAGCCCAAGTTGGGTAATACTAGATAAGACCGTGGTAGGAAGGAAAAGTCTTACTGCAAATCACTATATTTCTGCATCATTTTTTTTTCTTTTCTTTTCTTTTCTTTCTTTCTTTTTTTTTTTTTGAGACAGAATCTCGCTCTGTTGCCCAAACTGCAGTACAGTGGCGCGATCTCGGCTCACTGCAAGCTCCGCCTCCCGGGTTCACGCCATTCTCCTGCCTCAGCCTCCTGAGTAGCTGGACTACAGGCACCCGCCACCTCGCCCCGCTAATTTTTTTGTTTTTTTAATAGAGACGGGGTTTCACCGTGGTCTCGATCTCCTGACCTCATTATCCGCCCGCCTCCGCCTTCCAAAGTGCTGGGATTACAGGCGTGAGCCACCGCGCCCGGCTCATTTTTTTTTCTTAACCAAGAGATCATATTTTTATTTTGGACTACACCATCACGGCCAGCGAGACACTTGTTAATTATTTTTGTTTTGTATATATTTGGGAGTTAATCATATCTAATTTGGTTTCATACCAAGAGACAAGTGAGAACTCAGTTTCACCTTCCTCCACAGCATCTAACTGTGATTAGCCTTAAACTGACAGGGAATTGGCAGTTTTTCCGTTTCCTTCTCCTCAAGATGCTAATAAGCCTTGACAGTAGTGAGATCAATGCCTCCACAAATCTCAGGTTTTTCTTGTTCTGTATAAAGCTCATTCTGAAGCCATCTCAGTGGCTGCACATTAGTACATGGATTCCAGAGGAGAGGGAACACAGCAGGTTTCCTGGAGGCTGAAAGGAGCGTATGGCTTACCGCTTCCATCAGGCCCTTCACTGTGGGAGACTTCAACATCAACGCATCGAACACATCGTCAGTCTCCTTCCTCACGTACAAGAGCACTGGAAGAGAAGGGCAAGAGAGCCACGTGACCGAGGGGCTGCACAATTTCACAGCTACTCCAGGGAACTGTTACCTATCACACAGGTGTTGGAGTCTGGCACCTCCTGCGAAGCCTCAGACCCCTGGTCCAGATAACATTCAACAAGGGTGACTGAGACATCTCCATAAACAACCTGTGGCTGGGGACTGTTAAGGAGTGATTCAATGAGATAAACCGACAACCTGGCCATAAGATGCTTTGACACAAATGTTCCCATTGGAATTTCTCCAGAGGGGTACATGACGTGTCTTTCTGCAACCTCTTTCCTCTGTTATTTGTTCCTTTGACAAATATTACTGAATGCCCACCTGGGCCCATAGATTGTGTGTGCTAGGAGTTGGGGTTGTAGCAGTGTTAGTTAAATCATAGCTCCTGTCCTTAAGGAGATTGCAGTCCATTGAGAGAAGCAGGTGTTCCTCAAATACGCAGACAACTAGACACAGGGTTATGGAGGAAAATGACAGGAAACAGTCCTTATAGGGGCCTGGCCATGACCTGGAAGGGTTGGGGGAAGCTCCTTTAAGGTTCCCTTGAAGGAGAGATCCAGCCTGTGAATTGCGTGTGCATCAATGCAGGCAAGTGACTAGGTGGGGGCAGTGGGGAGAAAGGGAGAAGAGGGAGAGCAAACTCCAGGCAGATAACCAGCATGTGCACAGGCCTGGGAGGGAGACGGGACACTGTCCGAGCAAGGGGAGGAAGAGGAATAGGATGTGGAGTCCCACGGGGCTGGGTTTGACCCCAGAGCGCAACCCCTGCTGTGGGCCCTGGTCATTTAAACTCTCCAAGCCTTGGTCTTCTCTGTGAAACAGGGATAATAATATCTGCCTCGCAGGGCTACTGTGAGTGTTAAATGAAATAAAAGCCATGTGGCACGCTTAGCCCAGGGCCTGCAGTGGGGGAAGCAGTCGTCATGGTTCTACTGCCCTCAGTGAAGTGGAGTACAGCTTTTCTATTTATTTCTCTGAAAATAATATTCTGAATTTGAGAATGTAGAGAGTATGAGATAGTAGGGAGGTCTCGGCTATCTTTAAAGATGTGCATACTGAGGCAGAGAGAGGCTGAGACACTCCCCCAGGGTCCCACAGATGTGACAACTGCTGGCTAATGTTCCTTCTGCCAGCCTTGCCCTTTCTGCCTGTCCCCATCCTTACAGCAGTTGTGTTGCAGCTCAGCTCCCAGAATAAACTTGGAAGTGTCATTCAGAGGCCACCCTCATCCCCACTGAGTGGTCTCCCTCCTCCCAGGGATGTGGCCTCTGATTCTTACTTCAGAGGGAAGGAAGAGGGTTAAGGCTGAAGCCCCACGGCCATCCAGGAAAAATGCAGAGGTCAAAAAACCCTGCCAATTCTGGGTACCAGTGACACTCAGATACCAACAGAGCCATCAACCAGAAGAACAAAGTTGAAGCTAGAAAATGAAATTAGCTCTCATCCAAACTCCCACCTCCTCCCCCTCCTCCCAATCCTGGGGGGACTCCATTAAAGCTGGTTGCTTCACAAGGGCCAAGTCTACACGGGTGCATGCGGCTTCTGCCTGCATTTCCTTTCTGCAGCCAGTGGATGTTCAGTTAGTATATGAAGAAAAGAAAAAAAAAAGAAAAAGAAAATAATAAACAAGTATTGCCAAGTCTCTTGTCTTTACCAAATATAAAAGTAAAACACCAATTAAATAGATAGAATGTGTCTCCAAAGATTTCCAAATTTAGTTCTTTGGAAGGAATATTTTATAGCCTTCATTTCAGCTAAAATAATCGAATGACCTAGTGGCTATTATAAGAGGATGCAATGTTAGCAGCACAAGGAAAAATAATTAGAATACAGGACCTTAGTTACATCCAGATAAGGAAAATTAAAGTCAAGGGAAAAAGCCATTGGTTGCTGCTGCAGATAAACAGTCTATAATTCTCTCTGCAGCCCCCAACAGGAAAAAAGAAAAAAAGTAATTTCCAGCAGGCTGACCCCCAAAGTATATTCTTTTTCTTTGAGGCGGAGTCTTGCTGTCACCCGGGCTGGGGTGCAGTGGCATGATCTCGGCTCACAGCAACTTCTGCCTTCCAGGTTCAAGTGATTCTCATGCCTCAGCCTCCTGAGTAGCTGGGATTATAGGTGTGTGCCACCATACCTGACTCAGTTTTTGTATTTTTAGTAGAGAGGTGGTGTTACCACGTTGGCCAGGCTGGTCTCTAACTCCTGGCCTCAAGTGATCCACCCGTCTCAGCCTCCCAAAGTGCTGGGATTACAGGCATGAGCTACCAAGCCTGGTCCCCCAAACCATATTCTATTATGAGCACTGCTTCCACTGGATTTACAAATCTCTTCTTTTGAAATTGTGGTCTTTGAAATGATATGGCTGCTCTTCTTGCTTCAGGTGTGGCTGGAAAGTGTTAAAGGGAGCATTGTGCCGTGTTGATGGGCCTCCGAGAGGCACCAGGCAGGGCAGCTCCACCATTCCCCTGCTGGGCCTGTTGACAGCAACTCCCGAGGTGTACTGGGCTCACAGTACACCCCCACAGCTTTCCCAGGGAGCCAGCTTTCATTACTCTGTGTCTGTGGCAGAGCGATTGAAATAATCACTAGGCTGATAGTCGCAAGAACAACTATCATGCGTCCCAGACATTGTGCAGCCAAAGGCAGGCGGCCACACGGGCAGCCCCCAAGGGACTCCCACCTAGTCACCTTGACAAATGGCCACAAAGGCAAAAACCAATAATCACGGCGTTGGTAATAATTATGCCCATTCTCTCTCTTGGAGAACTTCTAATAAATAAACAACAGGCAAAGTCATTGAGCCTCATTCCCCTGCTTGTCAAAGACCAGCTCAGTGGATGCTCCAAGCAAGGGGCCCAGGAACCCCACTGACCTTTTCCAGAGAAAAGTCACTCCTGGGGAAAGTGCCCTTTATTGCTGGAAGGCTACAGCGCCCTCATGTGTCTATGATTCAGATGTTTCAAAGGCCACAGCCCAATACAATTTCTACTGGCAATTTTTGTGCTGGTTTCACAATCTCAAAATAATCTGAAAAACAGTCTTTGGATTACCCTCCAAGCACTCTGTATGAAGGCTAGCCATAATTAACTTCACCTGTGTGATTCTGTGATTCCTAATGTCCATGTTACTGCCCTGACTCTATAGAAAACGCATCCAAGAGTGAAGTTCAAATGTCCTGGAATATTTGATGGTGAGTCTGTGAAATCAGAAATTTTTTTAAAGGTTTGGCTGGGCATGGTGGCTAACACCTGTAATCCCAGCACTTTGGAAGGCCGAGGCGGGCAGATCACTTGAGCTCAGGAGTTCAAGACCAGCCTGGCCAACATGGTGAAACCTTATCTCTACCAAAAAATTAGCCAGGCATGGTGTCATGTGGCTGCGGTCCCAGTTACTCAGGAGGCTGAGGTGGGATGATCACCTGAGAGTGGCAGGCGGAGGCTGCAATGAGCTGAAATCACACCACTGCCCTCCAGCCTCGGTGACAATGAGACTCTGTCTCAAAAAAATAAATTTTTTTTAAAGAAATTTTTGTAAAGGTTTAAATGTTTCTAATGTAGCATTTATGCATTTATGCTGTTTCCATCCAATAGTGAAGCACTAATTACTTATCCACAGTTATGATAATATCACTTAACTAGTTACTAATAATAAAAACTAACAGTTACAACAGTGAACACAGAGTGCTGCCTATGTGGGAGGTACCTGCCTGAAGCGTCTCCCAGGTGTTAACTCCTCAGTCCTCACACAGCTCTATGAGGACAGCACTCCTGCCATCTCCTTTTTACAGATGAGGACGCCGAGGAGCAGAAGTGTGAGGAACCCCTCCAAGGTCACACAACTGTGGGTGGCTGTGGCAGGCTACAGAGGGGTTCTCTTGACCACAGTGCAAATCCCATTACAACAAACAGGAAAAAAATAAAATTTCTCAATAACAAAGTACTTAAGCCTATGCAGATGTTGGGCATATTGAACATGGAGAACTGACTCATTAAAAGTCTGCACAGCACTTTGGGAGGCTAAGGCGGGCGGATCACGAGGTGAAGAGATCGAGACCATCCTGGCCAACATGGTGAAACCCCGTCTCTACTAAAAATACAAAAATTAGCTGGGCGTGGTGGCGCGTGCCTGTAGTCCCAGCTACGCGGGAGACTGAGGCAGAAGAATCGCTTGAACCCAAGAGGTGGAGGTTGCAGTTAGCCAAGAGCATGCCACTGCACCCCAGCCTGGCAACAGAGCAAGACTTTGTCAAAAAAAAAAAAAAAATTCTGTACTGCTGGTAGACTCAGGCAGGAGGATAGCTTGAGTTCACAAGTTTGAGACCTGGGCAACATATTGAGACCTCATCTCTACAAAACATTAGACAAATTAGCCAGACATGGTGGTACATGCCTGTAGTCGCAGCTGCTCAGGAGGCTGAGGTGGGAGGATAGCTGAAAGCCAGCAGGTCGACGCTGCAGTGAGCTGTGATTGTGCTACTGCACTACCTCCTGGGTGACAGAGCAAGACCCTGTCTCCCCCCACAAAAAAAGAAAAAAATCCAATACTGGTAGGTCTTGGGTCTCTATAAGCCTCCTCAGTGTTGGCTGCATCAGGATATTGGGGGAAATGTGCACCCACACACTTTCCTCTTACTCCAAGGAAGGGCATGGAATCGTATACGGTATTGACATGTTGGGCAAGACATGAACACAGTCAAGCTTTGTTTCTTACCCTCTTGGTGAAGCAGAATAAGACCCTTGACTGGGAGAAAATGAGTAAGTGGTGATGCCACAGAAACCTGAGGCTCATTTATTTGGGTGAGATGAATTGTTTGCATGTATCAAATGAGGCTCAATCGCTAGTTCTTATGAGGTGTGACTGTCACATCCACACAGCAAGAGTTTCATTCTTAACCTTGTACCCGGCTGCTTGATGAGTCTGTTTATTCATTACGTTCTCCCAAGGCAAAGGAAAGAACTAGCACCCAGGAATAACAAATGTTTCCTTAAGGTGTTGAAAGGACAGAGTTTAAAGCAAAGGAGAAGACTGTGGACTTCCTGTGTGAAGAGAAAGTCACCAGGCTGGCACAGAGCCATGGGGGCCTGGGCAAGAGGGCTGCAAACTCTTCTTGGGAGAGACACCCCGCATCCCTTCTGGGAGGGCATGCCCCAGCAGGAGAGATACCTCGCTTTGTCCCTTCTTCTTTCATCTGCTTTGAAGGCACTGGACCAAACTCCTCTTCCATGGGCCTGAACATCCGTTTAACCAGGACACTGCCGCTAGAAAAGATAAGCAGAAATCCTTAAGTAAAACAAGCAAGGTGTCAAAACACACATTCATGTACGTGTCAGTTTCTATCTTTTCCTTTGCTTATACCATCCCTATGCTCTATAACCGGATCCACTCGCCAACCTCCTCTTCCCCTTGCAGGTCCCAAGCAATCCCTGTCTGAAGCAGCACACACACCACTATCTTTAGGGCATGGACCTAGCGTGCTTCCCACCGCGGAATATGGATCCACAAAGGTGAGACCTCAAAAGTGGGTTTTCCCCACTCCGTCCTACACCTATCCCTTCTTTCTGCTCAAGATCGGGGCTGGGGGGAAGTAAATCCCTGGCGTCCGTATGGTGTTCAAGTCACATCAGCCCCTCACAACCGGCTGAGGCCTGGGTGGCCTCCTCCCTTTTGCCAGCCCTCTTGGGAGGAACAGCAGAGACCTCTGGAAATGCTGTCAGCCTGACGTGAGTTCTGTGATGTGGCTTTCCTGCCTTCCTGCATTCTACCTCTCCATCTGGCTGCAGCAGATGAGACTGCAGTGGTGGAAGTTCCTTAGACACCCAGACCTCACTGCCCAGGCCTTTGTTCTTTCTCAGGAGAGGTCTGCAGTCCCCTTTCCCAGAAGCCTGTGGTGCTGAGGCCTTGCGTGTCCCCAGCTCGGCCGGTTCTGATGTTTCTGCATTTCCTCCCACAGTCCCTGTCCATTCCGGGTATCCTAAGCAAGGGGAGGAATTTTTTTTTTTTTTTTTCTGAGAGAGAAACAGAAACTGAGAGGATAGAAGTCATTGATAATGAGAAAATGTCCCCGAATGGAATCTGTTTTTCAAACCTTCAAGGGAACAGATGCAGGTTTTTAGAAATTTTTAGTGTCTCTGAAGATTCCTGGGACCCAGTGCTGATCACAATCCCAAAAGACACAATCCCAGGTGCCATGATCCTGAATGTTGAAATCCCAAAAATACGACGTGAGGGATTTTAGACTTCAGGGCTTTTGATCTTTTGAGATTTCAACATTCAGGATTAAGGCCCAAGCTTCCAGGGGCCAGGCACGTGAAACAATGCGAGATGGGTAGCTCCGCACAGCTGTTAAGACAGGAACTCTGAGACCACATGACCTCGGTTTAAATCCCCGCCTTATAATTTGCTATAGGAGCCTGGACCAGTTCCTCAACTTTCTTGGGCCTCAGTCTCCTTATCTTTAAAAGGAGGCTGTTAAGAAAATTGAATAAATCCCCATGTGTAAAGCACTCAAGGCTCCCTGATACATAGTAAGCACTCTTCAAGTGTTAGATGAAGATGATGATGATGATGATGATGACAACAACAAGTTGGAGAGATTCAAGGAAGAGAGACCTTGAGAAGAGTAAACAAGGCAGACAGTTTGAAAGATGTTCGAGTTTCCATTTACCATCAGATAGCAGACATCCCAAACAGCCACTTTGGTCACCTGAAGGACTAATGTTGGTAAAGCTCCCTGCATGGGAGATTGACAGTATTATTAGTCCCAAGCTTTCAAGATCATGCAAAACCTTCAACTCTCCATCAGCATTATTGTCATTATGAAGTTATGTATCAATTCTCAAATGAAGTTAATGGTAGCATCTAGTGGTAAAAAGAGCACATGGTATATGGCCGGGCTTGGTGGCTCACGCCTATAATCCCAGCACTGTGGGAGGCTGAGGCGGGAGGATCACTTGAGGTTGAGAGGTCAAGACCAGCCTGGTCAACATGGTGAAACCCTGTCTGTACTAAAAATACAAAAATTAGCTGGAGGTGGTAGCGCACGCCTGTAATCCCAGCTACTCTGGGGGCTGAAGCAGGAGAATTGCTAGAACTCAGGAGGCAGAGGTTTCAGTGAGCTGAGATCTCACCAGCCTGGGTGATACAGCAAGACTCCATCTCAAAAAAAAAAAGAAGCACATGGTATAAAACTGTGAACAGTCCCCAAAGTATTTCTGTTAAGTCTAACAGTTTAAGTTATTAAACCAATGCTGCTTTAATTTACCTTCTCATACTAGCTGGTCTAAAAGGTATATCTGTCCTTCAAAGTCCTTAATAAGACTTCAGATGTTACAAAGCACATTTCTCCTCTGTCACTGAAGTCTTACGAGCACCCTTAAGCCAGCCGAGGCAAGGACTAATTTTATCCCATTTCAGTGATGACAAGAGGTGCAGTGTGTTCAGTGTCAAATGCAGGGCAATGCAACTGATATGTGAAACAGGCTGTTCAGAGAAGCACCTTTGAGGAAGCGACCTCATGATAAAGCTATTCAATAACCCTGAGATAATGAGGAAGGGTATGAGAAATGCTCTTCAGTGTCAGCATCCTCTTCATTTATTTCCTAGTAAGTCAGACTATAGAAACAACTAGAGAAAAAATATAAAACCCAGATCCCAGCTGAAGGTGGTAACTTATTAAAGATTTTAGGGCAGTGTTCCCTCCACCTTCCTCTCACTATGTTGTCATAAAAGCAGGTCTGTTACTCTGTCCATCTTGGAACTGAAGTGACCATGGCCTCAGGGCTAGAAGATTTAAAAACCCATTCACAGCAGTCAGTGACCAGTAGGTTAATAATGGGTAAATAGCCTGAAATATCACCAGACACTCCATCATGCTGTGTGAGGGTTCCTAACCTAGTGACTTTCTTTTTCACCAAGCAAGATTTATTTATATTTTTCCAGTTCTGCTGACTTTTGGTAGCACCCTGTTCTGAACCATGACCAACTCTGCCATTAAAATAACATCTTGGATAAACCACATTTCTTCTGGGAGTTCAAAAATGCTTTTTCACACTTTCAAATCTGTAAACTCAGTAGGAGTGAATAAGTTTGTGTGGCTCAAATTCAACTGTTTCATTTATTTTCAAAGCAAGGCAAGAAAAGAAGGGCAGCCATGACTGCCCCATTTGACAGAAGAAGAAAGCAAATTTCAGGTCTCCTGATGCCCAGTCCAATTGCAGCCCGCCCTCTGTAGCTGTGGGTTCCACATCCATTCTTATAGCTTCAACCAACCACAATAAAAAAATTCAGAAAAAAATTGCATCTGTACTGGACATGTACAGACTTTTTTTCCTTATCATTAGTCCCAAAACAATATAGTATATCAATTACTTACACCGAATTTGTGAAGGATTAGGTATTATAAATAATCTAGAGATGATTTAAGGGAGGACGTGTGTCAGTTATATGCAAATACCATGCCATTTTATACCAGAGACTCTTCTTCAGTCTGTGAATTTTGGTATCCGTGGGAGGTCCTGAGGCCAATCTTCCACAAATACTGAGGGATACATGTACCACAGAAGGACCGGAGAGCAAGAAAAAGGTGCTTTCTCTGACATCAATTTCCACCTCCCTGGCACAATATGGGGTTATTATGTAGAATGATTCTAGGCTCAACAGCACATTCGGCCATTACCTTGTAGGATCAACTCAGGAAAAGCAAGTCCCTGAGGTGTAAAGGTAGTGTTAAGTTTCATCAGAAAAACAGTGGGAAGGTGTCAGGTCTGAACCAAGGATCTCTGGCCAAACCTGTAAAAGGCAAGGTTGCAGCCTACCTGCCAGGGTCAACTTCACTAGGCATTGTTTGCCTACTGAGGAGGTGCCCAAGAAGAGGAAAGAATGGGGTTGCAGGCACCATGGAGACGTAGTTTGCCTATTTCTCAACTCTGCTTGTGGCCTATGTATGCTGTTACCATGAATGCCCTACCTAAATGGAAGTCCCTTGCCCATGTTATCCTCAGAAAAGAAGTCATCTTATATTCAAAGCTGCACAAAGTCTTTCACATTATGAAGTAGGGTCTAAATCCATTTATTTTCAACGAATTACTCTTTGGGGAAGAACTTAGCCCAAAATGATTTCAATCAATGCTGCTTTAGGAGGTTTAATAGAAATCATTTGAGAGAATCAGTAAAAAACCAAAAACAAACAAAAAACACACAACATACATTTAGTAACTATTAGTGAATTATGAGCTCAAAATTGCAAGTCATAAAAAACTAGGTCAGTAGGCCCCAGAGGAATCATTTTCAAAGGTAATATAGATATTTCTGTTTCCTGCTAAAATGTTATAGCTTGTGGCAGACCAATGTTCCAGCCAAGAAGACTTGAAAAACTGTTGAAAAAAATTTTTTAAATCTTATTGAAGGTATTGGAGAGCTGCTGATGAGGCAGCTGGAACCTGAGGAGCTGAAATCTACTGCAGAGAGGTGAGCTGATCATCAGTGACAACTTCTTCTCTCAAAGCACTTGCCAGTTCTTGGTGGGGTGTAGAAGATGAGGCTCAGACCTAAGGGCAAGGATGCTTTCATAGCTTTCAGCAATCTCCTAGTGTTTGAGAAACAAAAATTGGGGTTTAGGATTACAAAGGTACCCAGAATTTATTGTCAAACTTCCAGAGAGAAGGGAGGTACAGAGAAGTGAGCCAGACACTCTGTAGTATTCCAGTGAAAGCATTTGCCGAGTTCTTAAGCTGCATAGGACAAGAGAATAAGTTATGCAAAAAGCCCTTGAAAAATCATTGAAGAGGTTTTGGCAGTCTCATCATCCTAAGGAGTCAAAAATCAGGTTATCAGGCCTCACCAAAGAAAAAGACCCATAGTAAGTCCCTCATAACTACAACCTAGGGTGAGCCAGAAGTAGTTTGAGGCTAATACAAACTACAGGTTTGGGTCAGCTCTGCCCCTGACTCAGTTATAGTGATCTGCACCCACTGAGGCAGCATAACTTGCATAAGAAAGAAATATGATCATATACAATCTCCATAATTTGTATATACATTCTCTACCATTAAATCAATGTTTATCAAGCGGACTAATAAACAGGACCAAAAGAAAAACAGACAGTAGAAACAGACCCACATATAACATTTATATCAGTTATTTGAGGTAAAAAGTAACTTCAGTGATGAGAAAGGACCTAATGTTGAAGGTGAATTGTGAAGAATTTCAGTAAGCGTATTTCACAAAATGTGATAGATATTTCTAAACTATACAACATGTTTTTATTTAAATGTATGTGTAATTAAATTAGCAAAAGGTAGTATCAGTAAATCATTGACTCTTTTGGCTATATCTATAAAGGTTTACCTATTTAGACTGGCCTCAAAACTTTATGTCTTCATCTTCTCCTTGGGAAATTGGGGACATTGCCCACTATTTTTAATCACTTTATATTCAGGTATATTTGGTAATGCATAATCCACCACCTCCTACGTTTCATGGTTTGCTTGGCATCCCTGGCAACTTTATCAAAGAAAAGCACTTGATTCTCTGGAAAATCATTCCTCTAAGAGAAATAGTACAGGACTCTAGAAGAATTTTATTTTGTAATCCCATAAAAACTGATAATAAACACAGAGTGATGAGTTTTTAGATTTAACATTATGTTGATTAAATGCACTCACTGTTGATTGGTTAATAATCTCTGACTCCCCAAAAAGGCAATAAATTCTCGCCAAAATGTTTGATTCCATGGAAGATGAGCAGGATCTTGGTCTCCTATTCTCAACAACACTATGATCGAGCTCATGGTTTAGTCTGGCAGTGTCTACAGGACCTCCCTCCTGCAGGAGAGGCAGGGCCCTCTGCTGCAGACACTCAGAGCCTCATGAGTGAAGTCACTTCAGAAGCCAACTCTCAGAATGGTGTGAGACCAACCTTGGGGGTGACCTGTCCAACGTTTACCTTCTTCTGGCTCTTGTTTTCCTAAAGTCTCAACCATTGACGAGATTATACATGGTGGTTCCAAGGGAGATAATGGTATGTGGTGTGCCTTTAAGAAGCATGGGAGAAAATAAATTCTTGGAGAGAGTTGCGGTCTGAGCATCCCAAGCAGCCTGGAAATGGTAAGATCTTGAAGAGAAACCACTGACCTCTGAACACACGATCACCCAATCTTACAAGGATCCTAGTGCCCCAAATGCAGTGTAGAAGCCACAGAGCTGCTTGACTTGAAGGGGTCTTGCTGCAGGCTGGAAAAAGAGGACCTCAGCGGGACCCACTGAGGACAGAGGATCAGAGCAAGAGGGGTTTCCAAGAAACCAGAGGCCAGATGTAGATGAAGACCAGATCTCCAAAAATAATGGAAATAGAATTTATCATCATGCATGCTATTTGCATATCAACTTGCATATTATTTCAGGGGGTTTAAAGCCTGCCCCTCTTTCTCCGTAAGAGACATCCATAAATTCCACATTAAAGGACTATTCTCTATGGAAAAAGTATTTGTTTAGCTTCTTCTTTCTTTTCATCTCTATCTCCCTCTCTTCCATTTCTCAATTAAGTATCATTTTTTTCATGGTCGGAATAGGAATCTTAACAATAACAATAGCTATGACTTAAAAAAAAATCAAATTCCATGTGTCAGGACATTCTTTACATTAATGCTTATAATAACGCTAGCAGGTGGGTATTATTATCCTGCTGTTAGATGAGAAAAATGAGACTCTAAAAGATTGCTATTTTAAGTTAAGAACTTCTAAGATCAAAACCAGATTCAAATTATGGCTGACTAACATGATATTTTTTAAAACCCCAAGTGATCTGATTGTGCAGCAAGAGACCTGGCATTGAGAACTGCTGTCCAAAAGACTCTATTTCTAACTGCCATATTCCCTGCCTACCAGACTAGAAATGCAGAGAAGTCAACACATCTGCGTGATTGTGGGGTTACCAGGAGAGGGGCTCTTGTGTGTTATATCCTCAGTCTGGTCATTGTGTGAGTGATGATTTTAAGCACTCATTTGCATACTTGAACACGAATGTGAGCATTAATTAATGTATTAATCAACATGGCAGGGAGAGGAAAGAATGTGGCCAATGAGCAGTCCTGATGGAAGTTGTACAAATACCCGTGAAGCTGGCACTCCTTAAGGTTAGGTGAACACTTATGGTGGCCTCAGATCTGCTCCCCTCTGCTAGACACACTCATCTGGGCTTGTCACAGTCTAGGTCCTACACTCCAAGGAATGAACCAAGGGTGTGCCTTTGTGAAGGCCGGAAAGCTATCTCAGCGAGGGCCTGTCTCTTGATGCCTACTTTGTAGCCGCAGTTTGAGAATTAAGAGGATTAGACAGTAGAGCATCATGGCTAAAAGCCAGTGATGGGAAATACAGCGAGACCCAGGTTTAAATCCTGCCTCTATCACTTACCAGCTGTGTGTCTTTGAACAAGTCTCCTAATCTCTTGAAGCCTCAGTGTCCTCATTATAAAATGGGAGTCATGGGAAGTCTGGGAGAATTCAATGAGATCTTGCATAAAGCACTTAGCACAGTGCCTAGCCAAGGTATCCAGTCATGTTAATTATTACTTTTACACATCACTATAGCCACACACCTACCATGTCTTAACACTCAGGCTCCAACACTATTCATGTCACTCATTCAAACTCTAGTGTGATATGTAAGAGCAAAAGATGCAGGCCTTGGGCCTCATGTTTGTACAATAACACAGGGTGAGCCAAGACAGAGAAGCCAAACCAATGGAGTTACAAGTAGGTCGATGGCCATCTAACTGCAGTCAGCTTGCAAGGAAGGACAGTTTGAGGTGAGAGAGATTTACAACTGAGGTCTGCACATCAAGGAGCTTTCAGGATCTCAGACCCTTCTCACTCATAATACTAAGTTTTCCCATGAAAACAATAGCATGTTACTGTTGGATGGAATCTTCGAGATCTTATGCAAGATCCTCAATGTCAAATTAAGGAAACCAAAGCCCAGAGATCAAGGAGCTGGCCCAAGGCTTTACATTAGTAAGCGGTAGCCCAGGAGTGGAACTCGGGCTTCCTGAGCTCAGAGTCAATGTTGTTTCTGTGACTCCACATTGTGCCTCATTAAACATGGGAATTACTGATTAGAATTGACAGTGCTAGTCATTTCTGTTCATTCTAACCACTGGGAATATATTATGTATGTGCCAAGATAGAAAGAACAGTCTAATTAGGTATTTAGAAGATTTAGAACTCAGAATTTAGAGGTTAAGTGCTGGATGAGGTTCTGCTCCTCATCAGCTAGGGAATCATTTGACTCCTTTGAGATTTTCTGTCTTTTAGGATAGAAGGTGGCAAACTTCTTCTGCAAAGGGGCAGGCAATATTTAGACTTTGCAGGCCATATGGTCTCTGTTGTAACTATTCAACTCTGCTGCTGTAGCAGCAAAGATGCCACAGACAATACATAAATGAATTGACACAGCTGTTTCCAGTAGCACTTTACTTAAGAACACTTGGATTTTATTTAATTTTCATGTCACACAATATTATTCTTCTTTTGAATTCTTTTCAACCATTGAAAAAAATGTAAAAACCATTTGTAGTTTGCAGACGATACTAAAACAGGCAGTGGGCCTGATTTGGTCCTCTGGCTATAGTTTGCCAACCTCTGCTCTAGGAATAAACTCAGCAATATCTGCTCCATTTTGCCAACTGTGAAATGTTTTGTAAGTAAATATATTAATTATATAAGAATAGGGAAGCCCTGGTTTGACTGTAGCTTGAAGAAAAAAGATGTAAAGATTTTAGTGACACATATGTAATGCAACCAAGAACATAAAGTAGCTATTGAAAATGCATGTAGTTCTAGATTGCTTTGAGTATAAAATAGCATCCAGGTCCTAAGAAGAAATCTTCCAATATAATCTGCAACTCATGTGGTTCAGAACATATATTTATTCTGATCCAGCCAATTTTAAGGAGACTACTAACAAATTTAGTAGTATACCTGGGAGGGAAATTAAGATGTTGAGAAGTAAAACTATGTTTTACCAAGAACAGTTGTAGGGAGGAAGGGGATGTTTGAATGATGAGGGAAGATGAGACTTATCCAGAGAGCAGAGCTAAGACCAATGGTAGAAGTCAAAAGAAGGTAGACATCAGCTCAACAGACAAAAGAACTCCCTAAGAGCTGGAATTGTCCAATAGTGTGATGAGCTATCTCACACACATGAACTCTCCATCACTGGGAATTTTCAAGTAGAAAATGGCTGACTGCTTGTCAAATAGGTGGTATAGCTGTTACCATCATCTACGAGGGGAGGTCAGTTAAATGACCTTAAAGTTTCCTTTTGGCCCTAAAATTCTGAGTCTACAAACTAAATTAATGGTGAGAAAGCAATTTGAAGATCTGGCTGCTCCTGAAAGCCTGCAGGACCACATTCAGGATGTGGAGACATTGGGCATCTCTGTGACTGTCTCTTACCCACAATTGAAAAGGCTCTCAGTCCAAATGATATTCAAACCAGCCTCACTACTGGCCTGCCGGGCTAACTTCTTCTCAGGGAGAGGGATTTGAGGGTTGTGTGTGCATCCCAGACAGTACCGGAAGTAGGGTAGGCTGTCATCTTTGAGTCTTGCCTCAAGCTCATCTTGATCTTGTGTTGGGGCCAAACAATAGGTAAGAAGAACTACCAAGAAGATTTCACCAACTGGATTATTGATGAAAGGATGGAATGGAAGGAATGGGTCCCTTAGAAAAACAGCTAGTTATTCAAAGGGGTGGGTCATAGGGAGGAAGCGGGTGGGGAAAGAATCCTGGAAGCAGAAAGTTATTCATTCCTCCAGCCCCCAGCCTCCCTCCCAGATGGTTCCCAGAATCAAGCGTCTCTCAGCTGTGAGTCCTGAGGTGAGAGGAGGGTTTCACTTCCTGCCTAGGGTTATCCAGTGCTGGAAGAGCCATTACCACTGACATGCGCTGACTTGGAGCATTGAAATGAAAGAACCGAGTGTCTTACCCTTCTCGTTCATCATCCGCATTGTAATACACCTGTGGAACAAAACAATAGGCTTACTGTAGGTCAGAGAGAAGAAATGGAAAAAATATTACGTGATGTACAGACTTTCCTAAGGCATAAACTGTCTCTTAAAAAGGCAAAAGACTAATCTGTTTAATGATGCTGTGTGTGTGTGTGTGTGTGTGTGTGTGTGTGTGTGTGTATTTCTAAGGAAATCCATATTTAACCTCCTTATAATCTCCATGGAGTTAATTCCTAGATTTTAATAAAATAAGATTGGAAATCTGATTATTTCTAGCTAAAGTCAGTCGGATTAGATTAACTATGGCATTAAGCCAAATCTTACTCTTGACATTAAGGAGATATTTTGGTGGGATCTAAAATCCATTGTTTACAAAGGCTCTGGCTTTGCAGGGTGGGTCCTTTCCTGCCCCCTGTGTAGCACAGTGTCTGGAATCAGCTTGCCTGTGGATCAAATGGGGGATGGAGAGTGGGGTAAGAGAGCAGTGTGACGGTAAGTAGGCCTGTCTACTTACTCCCCAAAGGGGCTCAGGGTATCTTGGCATCCCTGCAACCACAGAAATTTAGGAGTCAACAGTCTTCAGGCCAGGAAAGGTCATTTAGCTCTGGAAAGTGTTCCTGGCCAGAAGGAAGATCTCCAAAGACAGACTTTAGGTAGTTGGCATGGCAGAAGGCAGAATCAGATTAAAGAAATTATGAAGCATCCTTATTATTTTATAGAAAGAACCATGGGAGAAATCCAGAGGGCATCTGCTATGTATATATGTCCTCTTGACCCAATTATCTGTAAACATTAATTGTGAGTCTTTTGTCATCTTTATCTGTGTGTGTCAGGACTGTTGTGTTTGAGTGAAGAACAGGACTATTGTGTTTGAGTGTGTTTGAGTGTGTTTGAGTGAGTTAGTATCAGGTATTTACATATTAACTCAAAAGTAACCTCTGATTCTAGTACATTAGTCACTGTCCCTGCCTCTGCCTGGGTGAGAAACAGCTGTGTCTAGATAGACAACCTCCCTGCAAACCTTCTCAAAGGCTCTTGGCAGTTCCTGGGATGCCTTCAAGCCTAGATCTAGTTACAAAACAAGACTGGTTACCTGGAACTCTCCGGGAATGAGTCATTCTAGTCATTAGCTCAGATTTCTACAGGAATTTGTCCTCTTAATTTTTTAATGGCTATGGTGGTTTTTGACTGCAGTGGTTTTTGAGATGCTACAAATCCTTTCGTCTCTCTTGCTCCCCTTTCTCTTTCTACCCACTTAAGGGAAACCAGCCATATCCACTGGCCTGCCACTGCTGGCTCTTGTTTTGCAGGTCAAAGTTAGCCAATCTCTGCTCCATCCCCAAATCTAAGGCCATGGCACTGCCTCTTCTCTCCCGTCTTTGGAAGGATCTTTGTATTGCATACTTAGTTTCTTCTTAAACAGAAAACAGAGGAGGTAAGTTTTTTCTTCCCACCAGAAGTCTCAGCATGGCATTCAGAGCAACTGTCATTGGGATGTACAAGGAATAGGACTGCTTAATTTCATGAATATGGAGTAACCCACCTAAGTGAAGGAGGCTGGGGCATTCCACTGGCCATGCAACTGGATTATTTTGATAAAGTTCCCCATGTTGGCTTGTGTTTTGCTGCTTTCTTTAAACGTGGCATAGTGCATCTATCTGGCCTGACTACTGGCCTCTGCAAAGTTGGTTGGTGACTCAAAGATGGAAGCAGCCTTCTCTTAGGTGTTTTCCCACCCTCCAGAATGTTCTTTACATCACTGTCCCTTCTTTGTCATTTCTCCTCCTTGCTCACAAGGACCCACTATTTCTACCATGTCAGCTATTGGGCCCATTGCACTAACTTAATTTTTAGAGCATGTTTTTCAAACTTTAGAGTGCATAAAAATATCTGGAGACTTTATCGTAAATAAAAATTCCTGGAACTCACTTGGGGAATTTTAACTCAAAAGATCAAGGATGGAACTCAGGAATCTGAATCCTTATCAATAACTCCTATGATTTGGAAAAAGTTTTTTTTTTTTTTTACAAACAACAGTGCAAGAAATGGTTTCTGAGTGTGTGAGAGAGGAGAGGAGTCCTCCTTGGGTTCAAGAGCTTTGAAGAAGGTTGATGCAAGCAAAGTAGACATTATCTAAAAAGACAATGCCTCTGCATCCCACCATTTTTCCCAATCTCGCCTAATCACATGACCTTTAAAGGCATCCAGACAAAAACAGCCTGAATATCAGGGCTTCAATATCAGGTGAGTGAGACTGAAGGGCTCCATAGTGCCTGCACATTGGATTTATTCCTTCATAATAGTTTTGATGAGTGTCTCAAGAATATTTCAATCCACATGTGAATCAATGAGATAATGGGAGAGGTGGGGGGCAGGTAGCCTGACAGCGAAATACCCACTCCCCAAGTCGTGTCCTTGAGTGAACAAGGACTGCTGCCCTGTAGCTTCAGCATAGCTTGGGAGTCCCTCACTGCCCATGAGAACCACAGGGCTGCTGGCCCTGCAGTTGTGTACAGCTGCAATGCAGCTGATTTTAGCAAGTCTCAGGACTGCAGTGGTTTTTGAGATGCTACAAATCCTTGCGTCTCTCTTGCTCCCCTTTCTCTTTCTACCCACTTAAGGGAAACCAGCCATATCCATTGACCTGCCACCGCTGGCTCTTGTTTTGCAGGTCAAAGTTAGCCAATCTCTGCTCCATCCCCGAATCTCAGGCCATGGCACTGCCTCTTCCCTCCTGTCTTTGAAAAGATCTCCCAGGCATCTAGCTTTTTGGAGAAAAGGCAGTCTGAAAGTCCCTAGCCACTGTCCAAGCTCCTTTCCTTCAGCTAAGCTAGCTGATCAATCACAGGATAGTCACAGGTTGTTCTAGGGACAGCTGAGTGTGTTCCTTTGTTACCAGAAACTCAGGGCAGGCTTCTTCATTGATCCTCCTCTCCGAATCCAAGGCCATGGGAGAAGGCTGAGAGCTCAGAGGAAGGCCTTCAGATATACAGCGGGATATACAAGCAGGATATACAGGGGGGTGCTGACTGGGCTGCCTGGCAAATGCTGAAACCAACAGACTGAAACATCTGCACTTTCCTTCTGATTCTGCCTCAGGCTGACAGCCGGGCTCATGACACCTGGGGGCAGGATAGGTCAGTGGACTGACAGTCAAGAGCAGCCAGATAGGGCCACTTTTCCTCCTCAGATTAATTTACACTTCGTGTATTTTGGAGAAATCTTGCCAAGAGAACAGGTCAGGTTGTTAGCTTTGACATGGAACTGAGGCCAGAGTCATGACAGTAAACTAAACAATAAGAACAATTTAACTCAATTATCCCTTCTTCTGGAAGGCATGGAAACCTAGCTCCATAAAATCCCATGGGGCACAGACAGTGCAGACACAAATCATCACCATGGTCTTAGGAATTAAAAAAAAATAGGTACTGGCATGCTTATCTTGATAAATTATAAAATTCCTCCTCCCCACTTTGTGTCCTTGTTCTTATCCAACAAGTAAGACAGGATGAAAATGTTAAATCAGTTTTTAGTGTTAATGTGTTTTCAGAAACAGCTATAGGCATTTTATTACCATGTTGGGTCATGAATAACAAGAAAAAAGCTGTGGTTGTAGAGTTGCTCTGTCTCATGAATCTAATGAAAGAACACAGAATACTGGGGGGCAAAATACATCTAAAAGAGAAAGTAAAGCCAGTAGTGATTTCTCTTCCTACACTAAGGTCAATTCCAATGAGTGTCTGCATGCTTAGAATGGAAGAAAAACTTAAATGTGTCAGTATACTCCTATTTCTCAAAACAGATGTTTCCTCAAAGAACTTTGGGTTTAAAAGAAAACTCATCGAATCAATAATTCATTAAAACCCAATTGATTTGGTGAAAAACAATTCTGGTTAATGCTAAGGAAATAATTATTTTTTTCCTTTTTCACACAATTTTTTTTAATCACATAACAGAAATAATACTAAAAACAAAAACAAAAAATCAGCCATATCTCATAACCCTGTAAAAAGTGTTGCAATTTTTCTTGCTCCCTTCAAATTCAGTTACATGTTTTGGGATCATAATATGAACACAAATTACTATTCTACATTTTTTTTTCCACTGAACATTATCATAACTAGGTCCCATGTTGCTACGTAGTTTCCATAATTAAAATTTTAGTGACTGCATAATATTCCATCAACTTGAGCTACCATAGTGAGTTAATTATTGGACATTTACGTTAGTTTGAAATATTTCGTTTCACTTGTAGATATAACTAGAAGACAGAAATTATTTCTTAAGGGGGCTTGTCTACAACCTCATTTTTATTTTGATGTGAAATGATTTACCTATTAAATGGGAACTTTTTATTTACTAAGCGAAAATTTGTTGAATGAGTTTTATTTAAGCTGAGACTCCCCTTGTGCAACTTTATGAAGTTATAGGTGCAGTTTAACTTCCCACCATTAGGTGGAGCTCTATTGTGTCAGGATAATCCCCGCCATGACAAAGCTGACAGAACAAAACTTACAGGTTATCAGCCTTCTCGCTTTCTTTCTCTTCCACGCTTTGTCAATACTTCACTAATACCAGCTTACTCTCCTCTTCGACTTAGTTTCCTCTCCTGAGACATTCCTTTCTATAAAAATGCATTTACTATAGGGAATGACATTGACTTTTTCTCTAGTGAATGGAAGGTAAGTTATTTTTAAGGTCAACACTGTCTTGAAATTCTTCTATCTTAAGGCCCTACGTTCCCTGTGGATGGATGGGAGGTGGGAGTTAGCTGGTAGGTCATACCTGTCCAGTCCTCTGCAGGTTTGCAAAGTGAACATCAGGTATGAAGAGAACTGGCTGTGAGTGGAGATCAGGCATGGTTTTGAAGTAGGTGATGTCACTCTTCTTCTGTAAAGGTATGGCGGCCAACTTTCCATCAGAGGCTGGATGGGATCACAAAACTCATAAATGAGAGAGTCATATATGACTAAGAACTCTCAATTCTAAGTCCTAGTCTTAAAGTCCACAATTTTCTCCTAGGAAGCTTTCTGAATACCATAGATGTGAACACACTTTGACACCTCCCACCACCTCATCCCAGCAAAACCAGAAGGAGCATGGACTTCAAGTGAGCACTCCTGAGGTGAAGCTCAACGCCCCTCACACCCTCCTATCCCTTCATGCACCCAAGATTCCTTGTCTGCAGAAGGAGGATGCTGGTCTCCACGTTATTGCAAAGTCCTTCCTAGCTCAAACACACTGTGCTCATGTGATTCTATTTGCTTTTCACAGGGATAATCAATCACCCTGTCTCCACTGCCAGGGGAAGGCAAACCATGCCTTGCATGTATGTAGTTTTACCTGCAACCCATTTCTTCCACCTGTTCCCCCAGTGGACACAGCCCACCTGCAGTCTTTAGAAAGCAACATTAGTCTCAGTGAAACTCACAGCTGTTACATTGAGTTTGGGAGGCCTGGCCTTTCCCTTTCTTCCTGTTCTGCTTCCGCTCTTCATCTCGGATTTTTCTTTCTGCTCCCTGATAGGAAAAAAAAAATACAGACAATGCCAGGCATATTAGCAGAGCATGCAAAAGTCATGTCACACATAAGTCATGAGGATATGAAACAATACAGGGGAGAAGGAAACCAGGCAGCCCCATTTCTATTCCTCTGGCAAGGTTGGGCTTTGGTTCTGAAAGCCAAGACCACTCATAAGTCTATAGCACATTTGTGTCCTGTGAGTGATCCTGCCTCTCCCAGATTTTCTCTCCTTTTTTGGTATCTTTCCTATTTAAAGAAATTCAGTTTTGAATCCATATGGAAAAAATCAACACAGTTCGCTAAACCAATGAAACCCATTAAGTGACTTTAGTGATTATAATAAAATGTCAGAAGATGAATCATTGACCCATTATATTTATTCCTAGGCATGGAGAGGGTTTTAAAGTGTGAATTCCCTATAAAATGTTTCCTTTGCTTTCCTTTTAAACTTTAAAAAATTATTACAGTGGTGGAAATGAAAGAAGCCATAAGGAAACCACACAAGATGTAGGACTACTTTGTACATGTAAGTATGGTTTTTGTTTTTGTTTTAATATTTCCATATGTTCTTAGAGAGAGTGCTCATTCAACCAAATAGAAAAATGTTTAGTCTATTAAACTCCTGTTTGCTCCTTTGTTTTTGCAATTTGCCTTTTTCATGGGCTCCTCTTGCCAAATCGCCAAATCGCATCCTACTTAACCATTTGACCACCACCCTATATCTCTTTACTTCATGGCCTATAATGATGCCCTATCTTTTCTCTTTGGTTATTTCTCTCTATGAGCTTTGCTAACTCATTTTCTTTTCCTTATCCCCCAAATACAGACATTC
The DNA here is from genome assembly GCF_037993035.2 of Macaca fascicularis. Taxonomy (NCBI): domain Eukaryota; kingdom Metazoa; phylum Chordata; class Mammalia; order Primates; family Cercopithecidae; genus Macaca; species Macaca fascicularis. The sequence goes on along the minus strand of NC_088382.1, from coordinate 111,244,838 downwards.
CAAAATGGATTCCTTTTCCTTGCTCTATCTCTACTCTTGCCGTGGAAGAATTAATCTGTATCTTCGTTTTCACAAGGCACTAGGTAGGTGACACTCTGATCAACATCTCCCACCTAAACTCCTTCCCTAAGTTTCAGATTCATGTTTACAGTTCTTGCCCATTGTGGTGGCATATTTAGGGAGCAGCAATGCATAGAATGGCCAGCAACCTTTCACCCTTCCAAAATTGTCCCCAAATCATCACATATAAAACAGATAGATTTAACAATATAAAAATTTAATCCTTCTGTATGCAAACAAATCAATTAAAAGACAAAGGAAAGGTTGGCAAAAATACTTGCAGTAAAATATCACATAAAATGTCAAATCCTTAATATATAAATAATGATTCAAATTTTAAAAACAGCTAACATACTAATAGAACAATGGACAAGAGTCATGAAATAGGCAATTCACAAAGACACACACACGGTTTGAATTATTACAGGACAACGAGAGATATTTTTTGCTTATCAAATTGGCTTTTGTAGAAAAGCAGATTCCCAATTCTGGCCAGCATGATGCCATGACACAGTGAGAATTTATGGTCAATGAAGGCTTCACAAAAGAGATGGCTTATGGCTTTAAACTAATTTTTGGAGAATGAGTAATAATAGCTAACTCTGTGCCAGGGAATTTCTAAGAGCTTTACACAATAGAATTGAAATAGCTTAATATTTTAACCAGATCATTTAAATGTGCATTTTTATATTTTAAAAACTACCAAATGAAATAATTATTTTACTTACTACCAAAGGGGAGAATTTTATAGTGCTTCATATGAAGTTTTGAATTGTCATTGACACTTGCAGATCATGGAAATTCACAGCAAAAGGGGAATAAAATATAAAACTATCTGCTAGGGAAATCTCTTCCTGATATATAAAGGTTTTGTACAGTTTTGTGCTAGAAAACATATTTTCAAAAAATGAAGTGCTAAATGCACAGATACAATCTTCAATTGGATGTGAAACATAAGCAAAGGGGTTCTTTAAAATACTAAAGTCTGTAATAGGAGCTATTTTTTTAATTGGGTCCATGTAAGGCATTTTTCTACGTGCTTGGGGCTCTGTACAATATAACATTTAATAGAAATAAAATTTAGATTTTGTTAACCTGTATAAATTATAGCTGCCCCCAGAAACACCCCAAGTTGGGTCAAGGAATTTGATTTCTGAGTTAATGTTTTATTTTGTACTATTTATGAGGAAAGGGAAAATAATTAATCTGTTTCAAGATTTATACAGAAGCATACCTCAGAGGTACTATAGGTTCAGTTCCAGACCCCCATAAAAAAGAAATATTGAAATAAAAAGAGCAACACTTTTTTTTTATTTCCCAGTGAATAGAGAGGTTATGTTTGCACTATAGTGTATCAAGTGTGCAGTAGCATTATGTCTTAAAAATGTATATATCTTAATTTAAAAATACTTCATTGCTAAAAAAATACACACTGAAGCTTTAGCAAGTTGCAATCTTTTTGCTAATAAATGGTCTTACCTTGATGTTGATAGCTGCTGACTGATCAAGGTGGGTTGCTGGTTGGGGTGGCTGTAACAATTTCTTACAATAAGACAAAAATGAAGTTTGATGCATCAATTAACTCTTCCTTTCAGGAAAGATTTCTCTATAACATGTGATGCTGTCTGATAGCACTTTACCCACAGTAGGACTTCTTTCAAAATTGGAATCAATCCTCCCAAGCACTGCTGCTGCTTTATCAACTAAGTTTATGTAATATTCTAAATTCTTTGTTGTCATTCCAACAGTGTTCACAGCCTCTTCACCAGCAGTAGATTCTATCTCACTTTCTTTGCTCATCCATAAGATGCAACTCCTTACATGTTTCTTATGAGATTGCAGCAATTCAATCACATCTTTAGGCTCCACTTCTAGTTCTAATCTTGCTGTTTCCATCACATCTGCAGTTACTTCCTCTACTGAGGTATTGAACACCTCAAAGTCATCCATGAGGGCTGGAATCAACTTCTTCCAAACTCCTGTTAATGCTAATATTTTGACCTCCTCCCATGAATCACGAATGATTTTAATGGCATCTAAAATGGTGAATTCTTTCCAAAAGGACTTCAACTTACTTTGCCCAGAACCATCAGTGGAATCACTATCTATAGCAGCAACAGACTTACCAAACACATTTCTTAAATAAAAAGACTGGAAAATTAAAATTATTCCTCGATCCATGGACTGCAGAATGGATGTTGTTGTGTTAGCAGGCATGAAAACAATATTTATCTTTTTGTACATCTCCACCAGAGCTCTTAGGTGACTGGGAACATTGTCAATTAAAAGGGATCTTTCTTTTCCTGAGCAGTAGGTCTCAACAGTGGGCTTAAAATTAAGCCCACCAGAAACACATAAGCTGTCATCCAGGCTTTGTTGTTTTGTTTACAGAGCACAAGCAGACCAGATATAGCAAGATTTTTAAGGACCCTAGGATTTTTGGAATGGTAAATAAGCACTGACTTCAACTTAAAGACAGCAGCTGCGTTAGCCCCTAATGAGAAAGTCAGCCTCTCCTTTGAGGTTTCAAAGTCAGGCATTGACTTCTCTCTAGCTATGAAAGTCCTAGGTGACATCTCCCAATAGAAGGCTATTTGCTCTACAATGAAAATCTGTTGTTTAGTATAGCCACCTTAATCAATGATCTTAGTTACATCTTCTGCATAACTTGCTGCAGCTTCTACATCAGCACTTGCTGTTTAATCTTGCACATTTATGTTATGGAGATGGTTTCTTTGCTTGAATCTTATGAAGTGATCTCTGCTGGCTTCAAACTTTTCTTCTGCAGCTTCCTCATCTCTCTCAACTTTCACAGAGTTGAAAAGACTTAGGGCCTTGCTCTGGATTAGGCTTTGGCCTAAGGGAATGTTGTGGCTGGTTTAATCTTCTATCCAGACCACTAAAACTTTCTCCACAACAGCAGTAGGGCAGTTTCACTTTCTTATCATTTGTGTGTTCACTGGAGTAGCACTTTTAATTTCCTTCAAGAACTTTTCCTTTGCATTCGCACCTTGGCTAACTGATACAAGAGGCCCAGCTCTTGGCCTGTGTCAGCTTTTGATATGCCTTCCTCCCTAAGCTTAATTATTTCTAGCTTTTGATTAAAGTGAGAGAGATGCAATTGTTCCTTTCACTTGAACACTCAGGGACCACTGTAGGTTTATTAATTGGCTTGGTTTCATATTGTTCCGTCTCAGGCAATAGGAAGACCAAAGGAAGAGAGGGAGAGAGACTAGGGAATGGCTGGTTGGTGGAGCAATCAGAACACACACAACCCTGATCAATTAAGTTCACCATCTTATATGGGTGCAGTTGGAGGTGCCCCAAACAATTACAATAGTAACACCAATGATCATTGATCGCAAACATGACAGATATAATAATAATGAAAATGTTTCAAATGTCGAGAGAATCACCAAAATGTGACACAGAGACACGAACATATTCTGTTGGCAAAATGGAGCTGACAGACTTGATCGATACAGGGTTGTCACAAACCTTCCATTTGTAAAAACCTGCTTTCTGTGAAACATAATAAAGCAAAGCACAATAAAATGAGGTAAGCCTGTATATTCAATGTAGAATTTAGCAAAGTCACATGCTTGTTATTTTTCAGGCACTCTTTTATATGCCAAATCCAAAGAATTAACGTAAAACACAAAGTATCTATAAAGCAGGTGGTGGCCCTTCTACAAAAGAAATTTCCTGCCCAGAATGCCCAGCTATCAGCATGACAAAACAATTTTGATAAATCCACTCAAGAGAACCACAATTCTTATTTCTAGAATAAAGCTTTTGACTTCACAGTGACCCCGGGAAGCTTCGACACATTCCATTAAAGTAAAGAAAACACTCCTTGAGCAAGACCTTCCAAGTATTCCACCTCTATGATTCTTTGTGACCTGAGACTTTGAGAAAATATTCTTTCCACTGTTATTAAAGTGCAAAAGTCTAGTTCTTCCAGAAGAGAATAATTCGTTACAAATACTAAATTTGTCATTTGAAAATAATTTCCTCCATCTAAATGTTCACTATAGAGTGTTAAATTTGGAAAATATATCTGAAAAATTCCTGCCAATATGGTGATCATTTTTGCCACCACTTGAGAGGTGATGGCTGTCTTTGTTTTTTATTTAACACTTAAGTTGCTCCTGTACATGTATTTTAAGAATGTGGCTTTATTTCTCAGTTTTTCCATGCGTAGCTATTGTTTGCAGTAACACAAAATCTTCACGAAAGATTGTGAAAGAATTTAATGTTAGCATAAAGATATGCATGTAGGTATCTATATAGGTAGGTATATAAACAGATCCTGAAGTTTAAAAATGTATTAACACATGCATTTCAATAGAAGTATCTTAATACCAAGTATGGTTAGGAAAGCCCTTTATTTTCATCTGCACTCTCACAGATGTGAGATTAATTACAATTGATTAATTAATTGATTCATTAGAAATCAAGCTGGAGAACTGTAAATAGTGCAGAATTCCATCTCTTGAAAACTCTAGACTGTGATGAGAAAAATACATGGTTTTAAAACGGAATAGCCCTCAACTCTTTTGCCTGAAAGGACAAGTCAAATTGGGCATTTGTATTTACACACCCATTTGAACAGTATACAAATTAAACTTTTATTTCTCTTTTTAATCTCCCAGGAATCAGTTTTACTTGGATTTTGAAATTAGAGTGCAACAATGATGACAAATTACAGCAAAAGATTTCGGGTCTAGTTTGTTAAATAAATTGACAGTAATTACGATGAATACACCCTGCAGGACCCGTGAGATTTCTTCCTTACGAGTTTCCTGACACACCCCACTCCAACTCTTAACATCAGGATGTGTAACTTCCTGCTAGAACCTCTTGACATCGCTACTTACTTGGAATAAATGCTTATCATTTATCCAACATTCTCCAACCATTTTCTTTTACTTAGCACTGATATTTACTAGACTGATATGCAAAATAGGAGCTATTGGAAATGCCACCTACTTTCTGATTGGCAAGGTATTTGTTGACATAGTCCTTCCCAGTTTTTATGCATATTTACAAACATATTCACACAAATAAGTGGTTCTTTCAACCATTTCTTTCCTTGCCACAGATTACCCTCTTAACACGACTTCAGGAAACAACTGCTTTGGAAAAACCCATACAATCCTCTTTTTCACCATTTCCCTTCTACAGGTTAAAATAACTGAATGAAAATGTATAAAACTATTTTCAAACAAAAGGTATGATCAATCAGTAATTGTATCTGCCCTCTTAGTGTCTTATAGTCCCTCTCATTCTAGGACTTAGGTGAACAACAACATAACATTCGCTGTACATTATGCATGCTTTTATTCTTTGTTTTTCTTAGTATTTATTACATTAACACTATAATGTAAAATAATTTTAGGAGAATCCTTAAGCCCTCTCTCTCACTTTCAATTCCAACTACCAAAGTGAATATGAATGGATTGCCAGGTTCCTCTATCCAATTCTTCCCCCTCTTTCTCGTCATCTCTAACTTTATTCTTTATTTCCAAGAAGGGGATTCATGGAAGGGGATTCTACAGTCTCCCCCGGAATATCTGAAATAAAGTAAGGGAATTCAAATTATTTAAATGCTTCCTTATTTTTGCTTTAAAAAATTGTCTGTTGGGAGGCCGAGACGGGTGGATCACGAGGTCAGGAGATCGAGACCATCCTGGCGAACATGGTGAAACCCCGTCTCTACTTAAAAAATGCAAAAAAACTAGCCGGGCGAGGTGGCGGGTGCCTGTAGTCCCAGCTACTGGGGAGGCTGAGGCAGGAGAATGGTGTGAACCCGGGAGGCGGAGCTTGCAGTGAGCTGAGATCCGGCCACTGCACTCCAGCCTGGGTGACAGAGCGAGACTCTGTCTCAAAAAAAAAAAAAAAAAAAAATTGTCTGTTATACATCATTTGAAAATGTTTAATATGCTGAATTAAAGATATAAGCTGAATTTTGGTTTGGTTTTGTTTCTAAAGCCTACCTTGGCTCTTTGTTGAGGTGTTGAAATGCCAGTTGTCATTTCGGTATTTTATGTTTAAAGTTATTTATCAATTCCAGGAGAATGAGTTTGAAATTAGACCTAGATTTGCATCTAAATACTCTGCATTCTCACTGTGTGTCTCTGGGCAAATTGCTTATGCTGTCTGTACCTTTGATATTTCACCATTCCTATACAACTGTGTCTGTTGATTTAACAGGCCTCTGGAAACTGTCATGGAAACTTCTCTACTGTCTTGGAAACTGTCCTACTGATTGCTGTGTCATGGAAACTGTCCTACTATGTACTGTCCTACTGTGTACTGTGAAGTGTCCTACTGTGTACTGTGAACTGTCCTACTATGTACTGTCCTACTGTGTACTGTGAACTGTCATACTGTGTACTGTCCTACCATGAACTGTCCTACTATGTACTGTCCTACTGTGTGTGTACTATGAACTGTCATACTGTGTACTGTCCTACTGTGAACTGTCCTACTGTGTACTGTCCTACTATGTACTGTCCTACTGTGTACTGTGAACTGTCATACTGTGTACTGTCCTACTGTGTACTGTGAACTGTCCTACTATGTACTGTCCTACTGTGTACTGTGAACTGTCATACTGTGTACTGTCCTACTGTGTACTGTGAACTGTCCTACTATGTACTGTCCTACTGTGTACTGTGAACTGTTCTACTGTGTACTGTCCTACTGTGTACCATGAACTATTCTACTGTGTACTGTGAACTGTCACACTGTGTACTGTCCTACTGTGTACTGTGAACTGTCCTATGTACTGTCCTACTGTGTACTGTGAACTGTCATACTGTGTACTGTCCTACTGTGTACCATGAACTGTCCGGCTATGTACTGTCCTACTGTGTACTATGAACTGTTCTACTGTGTACTGTCCTACTGTGTACCGTGAACTGTCCTACTGTGTACTGTCCTACTGTGTACTGTGAACTGTTCTACTGTGTACTGTCCTACTGTGTACTGTGAACTGTTCTACTGTGTACTGTCCTACTGTGTACTGTCCTACTGTATACTGTGAACTGTCCTGCTATGTACTGTCCTACTGTGTACTGTGAACTGTTCTACTGTGTATTGTCCTACTGTGTACTGTGTACTGTCCTACTGTGTACCATGAACTGTCCGGCTATGTACTGTCCTACTGTGTACTATGAACTGTTCTACTGTGTACTGTCCTACTGTGTACCGTGAACTGTCCTACTATGTACTGTCCTACTGTGTACTGTGAACTGTCCTACTGTGAACTGTCCTACTGTGTACTGTGAACTGTTCTACTGTGTACTGTCCTACTGTGTACTGTGAACTGTCCTGCTATGTACTGTCCTACTGTGTACTGTGAACTGTCCTACTATGTACTGTCATACTGTGTACTGTGAACTGTCCTATGTGAACTGTCCTACTGTGTACTGTCCTACTGTATACTGTGAACTGTCCTGCTATGTACTGTCCTACTGTGTACTGTGAACTGTTCTACTGTGTACTGTCCTACTGTGTACTGTGAACTGTCCTACTGTGAACTGTCCTACTGTGTACTGTGAACTGTTCTACTGTGTACTGTCATACTGTGTACTGTGAACTGTCCTATGTGAACTGTCCTACTGTGTACTGTGAACTGTCCTACTGTGTACTGTCCTACTGTGTACTGTGAACTGTCCTACTGTGAACTGTCCTACTGTGTACTGTGAACTGTTCTACTGTGAACTGTCCTACTGTGTACTGTGAACTGTTCTACTGTGAACTGTCCTACTGTGTACTGTGAACTGTTCTACTGTGAACTGTCCTACTGTGTACTGTGAACTGTTCTACTGTGTACTGTCGTACTGTGTACTGTGTACTGTGTACTCTGGACTGCCTTACTGTGAACTGTCCTACTGTGTACTCTGAACTGTCCTAAACTGTTCTACTGTGTACTGTCCTACTGTCCTACCAGTGTCATGGAAACTGTCCTATTGATTGCTCTGCTGCTCTGATGGCTGGATGATTGGCATTAACTGAAATCATCATGGCCTGAAAGGCCGTTGAGACTTTAGGGATATTTACTGCTACACCGCATGTCCCTAACCCCTATGCAGTTCTTGTTTACATGTTTTCTTTCTGTTTTCCTGACCATCTCTGCTTTCTCCTGCCACTGCTAAACCAGAACTCTCAAACATGTTAATAGTATTAAACCTTTAATACAACTGACTGCAGCACCTGTAAGAGTGATGGGCTGAATTAATGGCATTTGCAGTGCCTTGGATAAGACTGGAGACTATTACTCTAAGTGATGTAACTCAGGAATGGAAAACCAAACATCATATGTTCTCACTGACATGTGAGAGGTAAGTTACGAGGACCCAAAGCCATAAGAATGATACAATGGACTTTGGGGACTTCTGGGGAAAAGTGGGAGGGGGTTGAGGGATAAAAGACTACAAATATGGTGCAGTGTGTACTGCTTGGGTGATAGGCACACCAAAATCTCACAAATCACCACTAAAGAGCTCACTCATGTAACCAAATACCACATGTACCCCAATAACTTAGGGAAAAATAATTTTAAAAAAGAGTGATGGGCAACAGTGAACTGGCTACTAATATCTTCTTCCTGTTCCTCTCTCTCCCCAGCATCTAATATGAAGTACTATCCTTTCACTCACAGTTAATCTATAAGCAGCTAGTCAACTTATTTTACTGCTCATATACCCTTCCTATCCTTCCCAGTTTTAAAACAATTGTACGATGTCTACCTTGTCAAAATATACTGTCACACTGTCTCTGCCATCATTTAGAATTAGATCTACAGGTAAATAGATCCTGAATGCGCACCACCCATCGTTTTACCAATATCTTTACAGTAATACTGCTTGTCTAAATTGTGTTCACTACTAGAGTCCCTGAGAAGAAATATTCTCTGGATGTTGGGGATTTGTTTATTTTGTTTGTGCCTGCAGTCTTTACACTTCAAAGTCAATTAGGCTGTGTATAAAATCCTTGGCCCACATTTTCTTTACTTGATTACCTTAAATATCATTGTCTTCTGACAAGGTGTTGCTGTTGAAAAGTTTGATAATCAAATTTTCCTTATAAGTGATTTAATATTTATTTTATTTACTTAGAGGCCCAAAGAAAATTATTTTCTTTTTTCAAAAAGTCCAATAGCTTAACTATTTTGTATTGGTTATAGTGGATCAATTTTCCCAAGTGTGTGGTGGACTGTTTAAATACATATACTTTCTGTTTAAGGTTTTCCTTTGAGAATATGTATTTAAATGCATATTTAAAGCAATGTATTTTTAGTATTCCATCCCCCCACTTTTTTTTCCTCAAAGATTCCTATTATATGTATATTGGAATTTTTTTTTTTTTTTTTTTTTTTTTTTTTTTTAAGATAGGGTCTTGCTCTGTCACCCAGGCTGGAGCATAGGTCTCCACAACCTCAAACTCCTGGACTCAAGCAATCCTCCTGCCTCAGCCTCCCGAGTACCTAGAACTACAGACATGCATCACTGAACCTGGCTAATTTTTACATTTTTTTTTGTAGAGACAGGGGTCTCACTTTGTTGCCTAAGCTGGTCTCGAACTCCTGGACTCATGTGATCCTTCCACCTTGGCCTCCCAAAGTGCTGGGATTACAGGTGTGAGCCATGCACCCGGTCTATATTACATCTCCTTTACCTTTCTTCTATATCTGTATTTTCTCTCACACCTCTTTCTTCATTTCCTTTGATTTTAAAAATTTTGTTTCCTAGCTTCTTTTCTTAAAGCATTATCTTTTATGTTTATTTACTCTTGTGTTGCTTCTAGCATAGTTTTTATTTCTAATCCATTTTAATCTTTTATTTCTAAATTCCTTGAATTCCAACTCATCTTTTTCAAGTCATTCTATTTTCTACACATCTCAAGTTGACTTTTTCAAATTGAGATTTATGTTGATCTTCATAACGTCCATTATTTCCTTAATTTCATTTAGCTTATTTTGAAATATTAGGCTACAGTTTTCACCTGTTTTGTGGGCCTATCTTTTTGAAACGCATTCATTATTCATAGGGAAGTCAGTCTGATCTTAATCTATTTTTTCATGAAACATTGTATGGGATTCAACTGCTTTTTCTTTTCTGTTGGTCATTTTCAAGTGAAATGAGTGAGCCAGGATTTCTTCTAGTTTCGTGGCTCCCAGGGTCCCCATCTGGTGTGTTCACAAAGTGATACAAATATAGTCAGATTTTCTGAGATCTGCCTACTCTGTATCCCTTCCCATCTTCCTCTTCATTTTCATTTTGACCTCTTTCCTTCTCACCTTTTTTTTTTTCCAAATCAACTTGGACTTTACTCCGAGAATTTTTTTTTTTTTTCCAGAGCAGGATTTTGTCTTAGAAGGGAACTTTAGTTTCTGACTTCCCAGAGTTCATAGAGCCCAAAACATTTCAATGCTCAGTCCTCTTACACTCACTGGCAAATTAGAATCCACTAGATCTGCACCCTCCCACCCAAGTCTCACATGCTGTCCAGAGACAGCCCACTTCACTTTCCAGTGAGTACTTTGGACAACTTTGTAGGTTTCCTGTTATTTGGCTATCAAGTGGCCCCATTACTTTCCCTCACAAATGCTGATATCACACAGGGTTTGAAATTGTTGATGCTTGGTCCCATTCATATTTGGGATTTGTGAGGATTTCCTGTCACCTAATCATAGGGTTTTAAGTTCTTCTGTTCAAATTTTTCAACTCTTTTGGGGTGGGATTCAGGGAGATTCAAAGTACATGTTTACTGAGTGCATATGTACTAATGAACTTATTTTATAAGTGCTATTTCCATTCCAAAAAGTCCTAGATGAGGTCCCATTTAACCCATAAAATAATAACGGATGCACTGATATGCTCTGGGACAGGATCTACGCCCAGTAAAGAATATTAATCTGTTATTTGAGCTATCTCATTGGATCAAACCTACAGCACAATGTGTTATAGACTAAAAAGTTTGTGTGCCCCCAAAATTCATATGTTGGACTCCCAATTCCCAATGTGATGGTATTTGGAGGTGAAATTTGGGGGAGGTAATTGGGTTTAGATGAGGTCATGAGGGTAGAGTCTTTATGATAGAATTTGTGTCCTTAGCAAAAGAGACACCAGAGAGCTTGTGTGCATGCTCGCTCTCTATGCCATGTGAGGACACAGTGAGAAAGCAGCTGTCTGCAAGCTAGGAAGCGAGCCCTCACTAAGATCCAAATTAGCTGACATGTTGACCTTGGACTTTCCAGCCTCTAGAACTTTGAGGAATACATTTCAGTTGTTTAAGCCACCCTGTCTACGGTTTTTTGTTATAGCAGCCTGAGCTAAGAAACAGTCAGTCGTTAACTTAGTGATAAAAATGATAAACTGAAAAAAAAAATACAGTTGACTGAAGACTTCCTAGATATCTAACAGGAACTGAGAATAAAAGATTACCACTCCCACTGTGATGAGTAAAGTGACTATTTTGACACCACTAGACAAGTGAAGGTGACAAGGAAGAAATGCCATTAAAAGTAATACGTAATAACAAAGATACCTTTATAAAAAACTGTCATCTTTACTCACTTTGTCACAGAAGACCTTGATCTGGCAATAAGCTCTATGAATGGGTTTATTGCTACGATTGTTATAACTGTATGTGTCAATCTGAATCATCAAAGGAAGTCCTTTCACCCCTTTCTGGGAGGAGAAATCTGTACTCAAGCAATTCACGGTGATGAAAATCTGAGGGAAACAGAAAGAAAAAGTTCACAAGTCACCATAAAAAGAATGTACAATAAATGCATAAACTTTAGACTTTAAGTCAAAATACTAAACAACCCCATAAGGACAACTGAAGAATATTTTGATAATCTTTTCACATAAAAACATGCTGAGCATAAAACATATAATTTATAATTATACATTATTTTTAAAATCTGCTTTCATATTTAATCTTGAAACGGACCATTTAAATTGCTTTCCTGGAAGTATATCAGCAAAGTCTTACTTATTTTTTAAACATGCATAAGTGGCCTGGGTAAAACACTGTTTCCTCAACACATCAAAGTTGCCACTTCTAATAGTTATATCAGTTATTCTAATTTCTGACCTGTGGAATAAAAAAAAAAAATCAGATAACACCTTCCTTTGCAAATTACTGCATTGAAACCTAGTTATTTGTTTACATATCTGTCTTTCTTCCTTGATTATGAAGCATGCAATTTGAGACCACTTATTATTTTTGTATTACTGGTACCTAGTGCCTGGAGGAAAATAAGCACTCAATAAACATTAGATGAGTGAATCACTGAGCTTATCTGCGGAAAGCCTACTAGATTGGGAGTCAAATGCCTCAGGTCTTAGCCCCAGCTGTAGCACTAACCAGCTAAGAAACCTTACACAAGTCAATGTCTTCAGATTTCAATTTTCCCTTTAGGATCCCCCTGCAGGACAAAATGTAGATACGTATATACTTTCATGTTAGTGAAAAAGTCAAAGATTGTTAAATGTAAGATCTGAAACAGGAGAGAGAAAATATAGTGAATATGGTGAAGGTATCCTCACCTTACAGCACAAGGCATCAAGAGATGTAAGAGAAATCACACGAATTCAAAAAAATGGAAACTCCAGGAAATTAATAAGATTATAATGCTGACCAACAAAAGAACTAAAAATAATTATTTTATTTTATTATAAAATTTGGTAAGAAAAGAGGGAGGAGTGTAAATGAGCTAAAATTCTCCTCATTTTACATAGTGGATGGCAGACCATTGATACCATTTAAGAGTGATTTATCACAGAATGGAGGTTTCAGTGTAGCACCCAGGTTTACGTGGTAACTACACTGATGATTAAGAGGTGGTTTCTGGGGAGATCCAGGTACACTGTATTATACTCTTGGTACTATTTTCATTTGATGCCACATGTATTCTTTTTATTTAAAATAAAATGTTAAATTATTTATTGCTTTAAAATTGTACAATTATGTGTTCTGAAAACTATTTCATTTGATGTACTATTTAATGCTTGTCTTATTTGATTCCCTGGGTTTTCCATTCACCTTTAAGCCTTGGACCTGAAGTCCGTCACACCACAGCGACACTATGGAGAGCAGCCCTCAAGGAAGTAAAACCATGAGAAACGGACTGCATGTGAAAGGCTTTTCAGGCGGGCGCGGTGGCTCTTGCCTGTAACCCCAGCACTTTGGAAGGCTGAGGCAGAGGGATCACCTGAGCTGAGGAGTTTGAGATCAGCCTGGGCAACATAGTGAGATCCCATCTCTACAAAAACTTTAAAAACCAGCCGAGTGTGGTGGTGCATCCCTGTAGTCCCAGCTACTTGGGAGGCTGAGATGGGAGGATTGCCTGAGCCCGGGAGTTTGAAGCTGCAGTGAGCTGAGATCGCGCCACTACCCTGCCAGCCTGGGTGACAGAGCGAGATCCTATCTCAAAATAAATAAATAAAATAAAAGCCTTTTGAAATTTTGATTTAACTACTAGGCCCGATCTAGTTCATTTCAAACCTAAAGCCTGTAGGCTTTTGGCAATCCAGGCATCTCATTTTTAGTGCTACATCTCTATAAACTTCATTTTTATTTTATTTTTGAGCTCCTCATTTGGCACTGAGGATTGTCTTAGTGGGGTACCACATCCACACCAGTCAGGCCAGATGACAGGGCTTAGTGACAGGTTGATTACAGAAACCCTATGCCCTGACCCCTGGGCTCTTACACTTCCAGCCACTCTCTGAAAACAAGTGCCCAACAACGATCTAATTATGCCAACAAATCTAGCAAACTAAGGTGCAACATGAGGACCATCAGTAATAAAAGTGTACTGTAGATGGAGGTCGGGGGAAAGAGAAAAAATATATATACTGTATATGGAATCCATGCTAAATGAGTAGATTTTAGCTGCTCTTGCCAAAAACAAAAAGAAATGGGTAACTGTGTGAGACGGTGGATATGAGATGATGGATAAAGTATCTACATATATTCCATAACATCATGTTGTGTATCTTAAATATACACCACGAAAAGTTGCTTTAAAAAAAGATGATCTAACTACCAATATATTCATTTCCTTCATTTATTTCTTCAATTCATGTATTCATTCAGTCTGTAAACATCCACACAAGCCCACAATGGGTCAAACACAACATTAGATACGGGGGATGGAAAAGAAACCCAAAATCCTGCTTCACGGAGCTGACAGTCCAAGAGGGAGACAGATGAGTGATCCAGCGGTGACCAACACAGAGTCATCCTCTGTGTTGTGTGTACAGAGAGGCAGGTGTGTACAGAAGCCCCGGGAAGACAAAACAGAGCCCTGGGCTTGAAGAACACTAGTGAAATACAAACCCACACATTCACTGGGCTTACAGCAGGGGCCTGACAAGGACTGAGGAACAGTAAAGAAAAAGAGAATGACTAAAGATGCAAATGTCAGGTGATTCACAGGAACTGAGTGATGAAGACTACTAAGAAAGAACACACAGGCTGGGCGCGATGGCTCACGCCTGTAATCCCAGCACTTTGAGAGGCCGAGGTGAGTGGCTCACTGGACATCAGGAGTTCAGCCCAGCCAACATGGTGAAACCCCATCTCTACTAAAAATACAAAAATTAGCTGGGTGTGGTGGCGGGACCCTGTAATCCCAGCTCCTCGGGAGGCTGAGGCAGGAGAATCTCTTGAACCTGGGAGGTGGAGGTTTGCAGTGAGCAGAGATTGTGCCATTGCATTCCAGCCTGGGCAACAAGAGCAAAACTCGAAAGAAAGAGAGAAAAAAGAAAGAGAAAAAAAGAAAGAAAGAGAGAAAGAAAGAGAGAAAGAGAAAGAAAGAAAGAAAGAAAGAAAGAAAGAAAGAAAGAAAGAAAGAAAGAGAGAGAGAGAGAGAGAGAGAGAGAAAGAAAGAAAGAAAGAAAGAAAGAAAGAAAGAAAGAAAGAAAGAAAGAAAGAAAGAAAGAAAGAAAGAAAGAAAGAAAGAAGGAAGGAAGGAAGGGGAATAAAGGAAGAAAGGAAGGAAGGAAGGGGAGAGAGAGGGAGGGAGGGAGGGAGGGACAGGAAGGAAGGAAGGAGAGAAAGAGAGAAAAGAGAGAGAGGGAGGGAGGGAAGGAAGGAAGGAAGGGAAGAGAGAGAGAGAGAGGGAGGGAGGGAGAGACAGGAAGGAAGGAAGGAGAGAAAGAAAGAGAGAAAGAAAAGAGAGAGAGAGAGGCAGGAAGGGAGGGAAGGAAGGAAGGAAGGGAAGAGAGAGAGAGAGGGAGGGAGGGAGAGACGGGAAGGAAGAAAGGAAGGAAGGAAGGAAGGGAAGAGAGAGAGAGAGAGGGAGGGAGGGACAGACAGGAAGGAAGGAAGGAGAGAAAGAAAGAGAGAAAAGAGAGAGAGAGGGAGGGAGGGAAGGAAGGAAGAAAGGAAGGAAGGAAAGAAGGAAGGAAAGAAGGGAGGGAAAGAAAAAGAGAGACACAGAGAGAGAGAAAGAGAGAGAGAAAGAAAGAAAAAACACGCTATGTCTGATTCTCCTACTGATTTTTCATGGTGTAAGTATTTTGTCCACTACAGCCACACAGAAAATGCTATTACTGTCCCTGGAGAAGCCCTAATGGCAGAGAATTTTTATTTAACAGTCATTTATGCAACAAATATTTTTGAAGTGCCTACTAAGTTCCTGAGGCTGTGCTAGGTGCTAGCATAGACACATTGGTTATAGTTCCTGCAACCACAGAAGTCAGGGATGATTGAGAGAGAATGTATGATGATGCTCTAAAGATAACAACAGCTTCATCAAACACTAACCTTTAGGTTATAAAAAAGTATACTTTTCAGGGAACATCTGAAAAACATCTTGGCCAGAGTATATAAATGCAGTTGTATGTCAGCAAAGCAAATGATCACTCTGGGGAGCTATGCAGTTGTTCATCATTTTGGCCACGTCCTTCATAGAGATCTTCCTGATGGTGGCCATAATCACAAGAGTCTTAACACAGACTGGTTATTTTCCACTCCTCATAAAGCCTGGCTAGAACTACAGGAGCCAGAGGAGAAAAGTGTGCTGATGACTATTTCCTAAGCTATTAAGATTCATGGTTGGCTCACTGATTTAACCACGTGTCACTCACAGTGGACATACACTCAGACAGACAGGAAGCAATATTAAATGTGGTCTTATCAGCTCAAGTCTCAACTAAGAGCCGACGTGATGGATTGTGAATATTTACAAGGGCCATTTAAGTGGGACAGCCCCACTAGATCCACTGAAATAATTGCTTACTGGCAATATACTATAATACATGGACTGAATTTTCCCTGGAGGAGTTATAAAAACCAACCACCCAGGAGAGATGGTCTTTAAAGGTCACATCAGACTTCACCGGGAGACACTTAGGCTGGATTCTCTCAATAGAGAGAGGTCCTTAGCAGAAGCTCTAATGGGCTCTCTAATTCCATTAAAAGTAAACAACACAAGAATCTGCCTTTTCTGCTACATTGTGTTGTCAGCTCCCAGTGAACCTATAAGGGAGGGATTTTATAATAGGGTTGGCATTGTTTTCCTCTTGCGTAGCTGCCTGACCCACTGGCAAAGCACAGTTTCAGTACCTGATGGTATCAATCATAGTCTCGCTGTGCTGCACTCAAAACCCAAATGGTTGAACTTTAACTGAAACTGGGGGTGGGGAGGAGTTTGGGAAGTCATGGAAGGACATTAAAGCCTTAGCTTGGAGACTGATAAGCATTCATTTGTTTCATCTTGCAAACCCAACCATATCTCAGCTCCATGCACAGCAGGCAAATGTGAAAGCAAATTACTTGGAAGTATATCTACAAAGCACTTGTTTGTAAATATGTATTAGAGGGGCTTAAGGAAAAGGTATAATTTCCTCTACCAAATGTTCATCCAAATGTCACGCACAGAAAGTTATTTTTCACTTCGGTGGAAGCTTTGATTATGTAAAAGATGTATAAATGCCATAAACAATCTATCTGTCTCCCAAGCATTAAGAAAGTTACGAATGCGCATATAATATTTGTAAAACCTCACTTACTTGTTTTCCTATAATGCTAATAGCATGTAATTTATTTTTTAAGAAAGAATTCATTAGATCAGGTGTATTCAGGCAGATAATAGATACAATTTTAATTTTGTCATCAGTTCAAGGGTTGATTCAGATAGAAAGATTATTTCTAAATGTACCAAGATCTTTCCCAGAAATAGAAGCAGTCTCATGATATTTGGCGTTTTTTTACAAAATCATTTGTTACATATGAATTACAATTCCCATTTTGTGTTTTCTACCAGAGGCAAGTGACTTTGCTGAAATTATAATACCCCTCAGGTGTACATTATGCATGCAGTAAGATTTATTAAAATAAACACAAATCAATGAGCTTTAGAATTGCTACATTAACTTGATTATTGACTCCTAAAGCTTTTTCTGAGAGCTTTCCATTAAAATAAATGGGCCTACCTTTGATTCAGAAAGCAACTTGGGATTCAAAAAATTGTAACATCTGTGATTTGATACAATATATTTATTTTCCTCTTTAAACAATTGTATTTTGCACTTTTAAGATGTTTCTCTTTAAAGACTAAGAAAGCTACTTATATCCTGATAATTGAGGTTGAAAAAAAATTATTTTCCAAGAAATTGCACAGGATAAGCCTCTAAATCACAGGTACAAGGTATGTATTAAGAAATAATCATTTTAACATTTTCCTTTCACAAACAATATATAACTATATAAATGTGCTTTTGCCAGATTCTTCACTCTTCCTTTCTTGGTTTTTAGAATTTCTACAGACAGCTTTCTCACATTTTACCTTTTTTCTTCCATTTTGATAGGATTGTATTTGTGTGCAGATGCAATGCCAAATTGAGACAGAAGATAGACTAAAAGTAAACAATATTAAAATGTGAAATCTCAGCTTTGGGCAACCATCTTTTTTTATGCATGTATTCATCAAATAGTGATTTAATGTCTTCTTTCTGTGCTTGGCATCGTGCTGGGAGATGGGAATACAGGATGTAAGACAGACTACCTGCCCTCAGGGAGCTTGCTATTTTGTTGAGGATATAAGAAATGCCTAGATTTCATAAAATGTACAATGATATAGCACTTTTAGGAAGTACTTTTTAAGAATGTTTATTTCATTTCTTCCTTTCTTCCTGATAAAAGATTTATTTTCTCCTCTCAATTCTGCGGGTATGTATGTATACACAGAGATGCACACTTGGTGGACTCACATACTCTACCATAGTTTCCCGTATTCTTTCAGTGCTCAATTTTTTGTTTGTTCTCCTTTCAGAGGCTTTGCTGCCTGCTGTGTGCTCTGCCTTCTGTGCTGTCCTTGCAGATCATCACACTGCCAGCTCCTTCTTCTCATTCAGATTCAGTCCAATGTCAACTCTGCAGAAATATCTGCCTTGACCATTCCATGGAGAGCTGCCTTTTACCTCTTCTTCCTCCTCCTCTCAACCCCTTGGCCCATGACCAGTGGCAGAGTCTGTCAAATTTCTCTTTTCTCCTCTCTTCATAGCACATACAATTACTTGAAGTTATCTTATTATTTATTTGCTTAGTGTTTAATTATCTGTTTGCTGTATGATGCTGAAAAGCCCTTAAGAGGAGGGTACTTGTCTGCTTCAAGCTCACTGTATTCCCAGTACTAGGCCCATGGTAGACAGTCAACAAATATTTGTCCAACAACTTAAGAGAAGATAAATTATTTTTCTAAACACAACTTTATCTATGTTCTTGCTTTCATAAGCAATACCTCCTAAGAGCAGAGATTAATATGAGTAGCTGAAGTCAGTTTAGTACAGTGGAGTTAGCTGCTCTGACTAGATGTTATGTATCAACAATCATAAATTGAGCATCAACTATATATTAAGCATGAATATCTTCATCAATATCTATCTATCTATCTATCTATCTATCTATCTATCTATCTATCTATCCATCCATCCACCCACACTATGAAGATGCTATATATAGAGGCCATGGGAAATACAGAAGTCTATCTATGGCAGGGCCCTACCCTCAAGGAAAAGGTGGGGGTCCAACAGTATTCACTGTTGTGGAAGGTATGTAATTAGATATTAAATTGAACACTCCAGACTCTGTTTGCTTTAAGAAGAGAGAAGGTCAGGCATGGTGGCTCACACCTACAATCCCAGCACTTTGGGAGGCTGAGGCAGGTGGATCACCTGAGGTCAGCAGTTCGAGACTAGCCTGGCCAACATGGTGAAACGACATATCTATTAAAAATACAAAAATAAGCTAGGCATGGTGGTACATGCCTGTAATCCCAGCTACTGGGGAGGCTGAGGCAGGAGAATTGCTTGAACCTGGGAGGCAGAGGTTTTAGTGAGCTGAGATCCCGCCATTGCATTCCAGCCTAGGTGACAGAGCGAGACTTCATCTCAAAAAAAAAAGAAAGAAGAAGAGAGCTCAACAAGGCAGCCAGGGAAGATTTCCTGTAGGAGTCTTGAGACAGGAGAAAGAGAGATGGAAGGGAAAAAAAGCTCATGCTGGCTCTGAAAAAATGTAGAGATCACCCTAATGGAAAAGGAGAGTTTATATCTGGAAAGTGAAGAAAGAACCTGAAAGGCAGGGAGTGGTGAGGAAAGAGGCAAATCAATCTGTTTTTATCACTGTGATCCAGTAATAAGCACTGAATGAGGCCAAGTGTGCATCTCTGAGGCCAAGGCAGATAGAGCTGTGGCCATAGCCTCCAACATCCAAGCTACAGAGAGGACAGGGGCATGAAGACTGAGAAAAGGTCATTGTGTTCAGTAGTGGAGAGCATCCATGCTACTTCCAGAGGCCAGACCAATGGAAGGGAGGAGAGGAAGGTGATTGCTGGGCAAGTGAGACAGGTCAAAGAGATGGAGAAGAAGCACCTCAGCTAAGGGAGGGATGGGAGCACTGGGAGCGGGCAGCTGGCCCAGCAGACGTGCACTTCTGAGATGAAGGAGGCGTCCACACGACAAGAGATGAGGTATGTAAGAGGCTGCAGAGAGGAGTGGCTGTGGGAGTCAAGAGCCTCAGAAGCAGGGGATAAAGGAGATCAACTCAAAAGTGAAGTTTTATGAGAGGAAGAAAGAGCTTTCTCTGAAGCTGGAGGGTGAGAAGACGTAACAGTGAGACAGCAAAAGAACTAACATAACTAACTCCATTTTTGTTTAAGGGGTCGTTACCCATTCCTACACATAGGCAAGGATGATTTCAGAGCACTGACGTAATATGTGAAAACAGCAGTCATGTAGGTTTTATAACTAATCCTAGGATGAAAGGGGAAGTATGTAAACAACTAACTATGTTTATGTTTTGTTAAAGATTTTTAGGAGCATTGTGACCTGATCAAGGACAAGGAAGTTCCCAGCCTCCTCGGACACTCACTGCTGTCCAGATGTCTGCTGTCACTGGTTACCTCTTGATCTCAACCCCCTTCTTGTCCTCCTGCCCTTACTATTGAAAGAGCCTAAAGGTTGTACTGACCTATGATGGTACCTTAGAACATTAGCTCACCATCTTCTTGGTTATGCTCCTTTCTGAATAAACCTGCTTTTCCTTCCACCAACCCTTGTCTCTTGAGTCTGGCTTTCAAGTGGTGAGAAGCCAAACCTGGGTTTGATTATAATGAAAGTAAAGCAAAGCCAGAAAAAAATATCCGCCAAGAGGCTCAAAATGGTGTGCCTGGTGCAAACCCTAGCACTACAGCCTTGGACTCATTGTCTAACCTTTCTGGGCCTCACTTTCTTCTTTTAAATAGGCATAGCAATCCCTACCTTGGTACTGTGACACTTAAATGAAATAATATTTTTAAACTGTAGAGTGTCATGAACATCGAAAGAATTTTACTATCATCAACATTATCTCTCTCCGTTCAGACAGCTCGTCTCTCAGCTGGTCTGTTCTTGAACTCCAAGCTCTCACCCACATGGCAGAGTCAACAAAGTCCTCTCCATTTTACCTCCCTGAATGCTCCTGCCTGGGTGGCCTCCTTAGCATTCCCAGGGTCCCCCAGTTCAAGCCCTCCTTCCTGTAGGATTACTACTTCCTCCCTCTATTGCTACCTTCCAGCCGGATTCTCTCCCTGGGGATTTTGTGAAGCTAACTTCAAATGATCCAAAGGTAGATGAGTTCTGATTTGCATTAATGGAACAAACATTTAATTAAGGAACATTGATTTAAAAACATTAAATCTCTCTCCCCACAGCACTTTGGGAGGGGTTGAATCCCAGGTATTGCTGGGGAGAGCACGGGGAAGTCACTCAGGCAGAAACCTTCACTGCTCTTCAAACTACAACAGTTTCTCCCACTCGGCTCTGTCATGAGCAGATCTTGCGAAGCAGCACATCGGGGTGAGGGAGACTTTTGACACTGCGTAATGAGAGATTGGGCTGCTTGGTGAAATAATGAGCTCCCAGGCAGAAGAACTTCAGTACAGATGGAAAGATTAATTCACTCAACTTTTTCAGCATTTATTACATGAAGCTTTTTCTGTCCATGTTTAATACTTAAAACTTGTTTTGAGTTCGCAATACCTGAATATGGTACAAAATCCAAAAGGCACAAAAGGGTAAACTGTGAAAATTACCTCCCTTCCTTGTTCCCCAGCCAGCCAACAATTTCTTGAGTATCTTTCCAGAAACACATTATGCAAATGCAAATACACATCATTTCCTATTTTACACAAGTGGTAGCATAAAACGCACACAGGTCTGCATCTTGCTTTTTTCACTTAACAATAAAGTCTGAAGATCACTTTCTCTCTCTCTTTAAAAAAGCATGAAATATAGAATGACAATTTCTTCAACATTAGGTTGTTTCCAGTGTTTTCCTGTCATAAACAATGCTGGAATGAACTTCTTTCTACGTGGCTTTTGTTCACATGTGCGTGTATAAATTTACTTCTGAAATTGCTTTCTTCAAAGCAAGGGCAGCCTTCTCAGCAGCATCTTTATAACAGGCGTTTCCTAATTTAATATGCATCAGAATCGCCAGAAGGCCTGGCTGAAACACAGGTTACAGGGCCTCATCCCCAGAGTTTCTAATTCAGTGGGCCTGGGTTGGGAGATACAAATATTTGTGTTTCTAACAATCTCCCAAGTCAGCACTGATGCTGCTTATTGAGGATCACAGTTTGAACAATCACTGCCTAAACCATTGGGCTTTGGTGGCCCTCTCTTGTCCTCTTTGTCCTCCTTCTCCTTCCTTCCTTCCCCTTTCTTCTTCTCTGCTCTTACTCACCACCCCTTCCTTCTCCTTCCTTCCTTCCCCTTTCTTCTTCTCTGCTCTTACTCACCACCCCTTCCTTCTCCAGCTCCTCTCCCTCTACATTTTCTAAAGTCCCATCCTTCACCCTGTTTTGCCCACCCTCCAATTCTCTCCACAGCAATCTCATCCTTTGTCATGACTTCTATCATCCCCTCTTTACAGCTAACACTAACTTGTCTCCTGAGTGTCACACTCTCCTGAGTGGCGCAGTGCCCTCTCTCCTTGTGCTTTCCAGGTTCTGCACCTTTGGATGCTCCCTTGTTCCCCACTGCACACTCTTCTTCCAGCTTCCTTATGTCTAAGTCCACCTGATCCTGAAAACACACCCTATGTGCCACATCCTTCCTTGTACCTTCCCGATCCCACAGAAAGAGGACCTCTCTACATGCTGAAGTACTTAGAACTAAGGTGTAGGGGTGTGTGTGTGTGTGTGTGTGAAAGAGAAAGAGAGAGAGAAATAAAGCAAATCTGGCAAAATATTAACAATGAGTCAACCTAGGTGAAGGGTAAGTGGTATCAAATGTATTAGTCTTTCAATTTTTCACTTGAAATTTTAAAAAATAAAATGTAAAAAAATAAATAATGGAGCTGCCTCTCTCTTCAGACCTTTTCTTCTAGCACTTTATCTCCCGTAGAGTCACTGTCACTTACCTGCCTTATATTTCAATTATTTACATCTGCATCTCAGTTCCTAGCCTAGTCCAAACATTCTCTAAGCGCAGGGATTCTGCCTGGCTTGTTTGTTCAGGACCTCCACCACCTGGCCCAGTGCCTGATATGCAGTGGGTGTGCTGCTTCACAGGAATGATTATTCCCTTGTCAGAGGTGAAAGGAGATATTACTACTAGGTCTTTCCAAAACAAAAAGGTGCCATGGAAAAAGCACATGCTTCAGAACCAGACAGCCCAAGGTTAGAATTCCAGTTCTACCATGCACTAGCTGTGCAACCTCAGGTAAGCTAGTTAACTTTTCTGGGCTTCAAATTCCTCATTAGTTACATGGAAATTGTTATTCACTTAAAAATATGAATATTGCATAATGTATATGGAGTGCCTGGCAGAGTGCCTGGTATAGGGTAATCACTGAACAAATATTAGTCATTGTGTATACATGCACACACAATCATTTATGAAATCCAAGTATGCAGTCTAATTCTCTGCACAATACAATAGTTCTTACATGTTAATTACAGAGTCCTAAGCAAAATTCAGTCCAGAAAAAATTCTAACAAAGATCTAGCCATTGATACCTTTGGTGAGATGCCTTCCAAAGATTATTCCTTTTATATATGAATTAACTCCAGCTTTATAGCTTTTCCTAACATCCATTACCTTATAAAACTGGAACAAAGGCATGGCTTTGTTTAAGTTCAATACCAAAGACTCCAGCAAATGTTTACTTTTCTCTTGTAAGGCTTCCTTTACCCACACCACACCTCAGCAAACACATAAAAATGCCATTTGCCCTGCTTTGCAGTGTGCAATTCAATCTTTCAAGACCCCTCCTAGGAGTATCCCCCAACCCTATTTTTACTTTTGAGACCAAGGGATATGTTTTGTAATATTCTGTAATTTTCCACAAGATTGCCTATTTAAAATCAGGCAATACATTAATTTAGGCAAAAAAATAGAATATAACTTTTTCTTGATCATTAACATCTACCAACCCCATATCATCCTAGACTGTCTTGTAAGCAGAAAAAGAACTCCCCAGTCAAAAGCACTGGGCTGCTGAGGGGTGCGGGCTGGGGAATAAGCAAGGTCATGAACCCACAGGGCACTCAGGAATGTAGTCGCCTTCAGACAGTCCTTTGGTTTCCATTTTCATCCTGAAAAACAGTATTTACACATCTTTCCTTCTCCTTTGGTATGCAGCAATGGAGTTCAGTAGAACAAGAACACTGTCCATTTAGGAACAGCCCTTCGGAAAGCATGATTCGTTAAGACTACTGGAACTTTAATTTTCAAAAGAGCTGGCTTGGCACACAATGGAGGCTCAATAAAAACTGATTAAGCAGTTTAGACCAAAAAGGAAGAGAGACAGAGGGAGGGAAAGGAGAAAAATAACACATTTGAGACAACTTAATGGATTAGCCATGATATGGTACTGAACACAAGCCGGACTTTCAATTAGTATAACCTTATTTTTCACCCAAAGAGACTGAATAATTTGCAGTATACGAGAAGTTAGAACACCTGTGTTTTCTCCAATTTATTCCTTTTTCATAAGCTATGGCCAAAGCCCTGCGGTTCTCACCATCTTATCTTTCAAGCTACTGAAATTGAGATAACGAGGACACAGAGCTGTTTTTCCTCTCTAATAGCAGCTGCTGGAGCAGAAAGCTAGGCTTGGCTTGCTCACCTTGAAAAGACAACACTGAGAGAGGAGGTGAGCGGAGGAAGTGAGAGGAGGAAGAGAGTTAGGTTTTCTACGGAAATAGTAAGCCAGCCTATATGATGGCTCTAGTCACATCTCACAACATGAAGCCAGTTCACTGTCGTCACCATGACCCAGGCCACATCAGATGCACTCCTAAGTCCAGGGCAGCTGTCAGGCAGTGCTGGGACATTTAAATCAACTTCATTTTCTCCCTTAAAAATGGATTTACAAATACAGATGAGAACATTTTACTTTCAACTTGCACTTCTAGTTTCCTCTCACCAGCCAGCTCATCTTAGCACATCTCTGTTTACCTCCCTGAGACAGGCTCTCAGTTCTTAGACGATATGTACTTGTTAGTATTAAAGCAAAATCCAACAGGAAGGCAATGGGGCAAAACTATTAATGCAAATAGGACCCAGAGGAAATATCAACATGTCTCCTCACCTTGCATTTTCCCACAGTTTCAAAAATTACATACACACCTCTTTCGTAAATCCAATGCATTTGAAGCATTCCAAAGAGAACCAAGATTACAGGAATCTCTCTTTAAAAGGAAAATTGGCTTATGTGTAAGTAGTCATTTCCAATTACCATCCTGGTAAATGTGAGGATTTGTTTGTTGGATTTCTTAAGTTGCACATGTAGAGTGGAGGGTCACCGTATGCCTCCTGCAAGCTTCATCTTCTCTGATCATAATCCTCATTCTTGTTTTGGAAATTTTTTAGTGCTGTGCTTCTTGCATGGTTTTGAAAAAAAAAAAAAAAAAAAAAAAAAAGAGCAAGGAATTGCCTCCACTATTCATAACAGAAGAAATATACTAGAGAAAGGTGTAAGAGATCGTGTAAATGAATAAAAATGAAATTCAGGATACCAGGGAAAGGAGCTGGAGAGAGATGGGAGAAATGAAGAATAAATGTGTAAAGGCATGGAGAAGAAAACACTGATATGTCTCAGCACTGTAATTGAAAGCATGCACTAATCTTTGCAGAGGATCTCACTAGTGTTAGGCTAATCAGCATGCAAATGCTCCATTGAAGAGTGCAAGGAATTTTCACTCCCACATCAGTTCCGGTCAGTATGTATGATACAGACAGGTGATGTACCAGGGTAACAGAAGACGTGGATAGGGAGAGCCCTATGTGCTGGAAGTGCTGGACCAGCAGGCCCATTTTTGTGGGGAAGGAGAAAGTGTGGCATGAGGACAGGGCAGGTGGCAAAAGCAGGGTGGCCTGATTGATCTGCTTTGCTTGAGGAAATGGGGTTAGCCACTCATTTTCTTTCTTTCTGGATGCGCACAGTTTGTCCCCTATAGATTGCTTGAAGAAGGAAAATCATAGCTTGCTTTGGTTTAAACAAAAATCAGATTTCTCTCTATCAGGATAGTCAACAGCATGGGCTCTGGACTCATAGGGCCCTGAGTTCTAAATTCACTTTTTCCATTTGCCCAATCTTGCAGGACCTGATACGTTGAGAGGTCATATTTAGTGGAGTCAGAATCTGAGAGGCCCAAGAAGATTATCCATGATGCCTCTTAGACTCTTGCTCCCTTCCCCACCTCCATTGGGTTTCAGCCTTGCCCACCTCCAATCTCATTAGGAAAATTTATTAACAGAGATAAAAACAGATGCCTTACTTTGTCCTTGGCCCTTTCAAAAACTGCAACAACTTCCTGTCTGGAAGGTCCTCCCCAATCCCAAAATGCAGGAAGAACATTTGCTGATGCTCTAACAAAGCAGAAGGGTAGACAAACCAATACCCCTAAGTCCTCTCCTGCAACTCAACACACAGCGGAAGGGGGGAGTGGGATACACATGGCTCAGGAAAGTAATCACTCTGCTTCTGAAAACAGAGGCACTGGCCTAGAAGGCAGCAAAGAATAACCCTGGGAGATCAGAGTTTTATATTATTGAATTATAATGGACTTTTCTAAAAATCATAAAGATCGGAGATGGCTAGTAGTAGATTTATTTGTCAGCATGATTATTTAGTGTGATAGTGAGAGGTGACAACGTGCTAGCAGCCCTCGCTCCCTCCCGGCGCCTCCTCGGCCTCAGTGTCCACTCGGGCTGCACTTGAGGAGCCGCGCGGGGTCCTCCAGCACCGCCGCGCTGCGCTGGAATTCTCGCTGGGTCTCAGCCGCCTCCCCGACAGGCGCCGCCCCCTGCTCTACGGCGCCTCCTGATCCCACCGACCACCGGATCCCATCAACCGCCCTATCCCATCAACCGCCGAATCCCATCAACCGCCCAAGAGCTGAGGAGTGTGGGCGTGAGGGGCAGGGGACTGGAGGGCAGCTCAGGCTGCAGCCCCCCTGCAGCATCCACTAGGCTAAGCCAGCTGGGCTCCTGAGTCAGGTGGGGAGTTGGAGAACTTTTATGTCTAGCTAAAGGTTTGTAAATGCACCAATCAGCACTTTGTGTCTAGCTCAAGGTTTGTAAACGCACCCATCAGCACCCTGTGTCTAGCTCAAGGTTTGTAAACACACCAATCACTGCTCTGTGTCTAGCTAATCTAGTGGGGACTTGCAGAACTTTTGTGTCTAGCTAAAGGATTGCAAATGCACCAATCAGCACTCTGTGTCTAGCTCAAGGTTAGTAAACGTACCAATCAGCACCCTGTCAAAACGGACCAATCAGCTCTCTGTAAAATGGGGCAATCAGTTCTCTGTAAAATGGACCAATTGGCATGATGTGGGTGGGGTCAGATAAGGAAATAAAAGCAGGCTGCCCACGCTAGCGCTGGTAACTAGTTGGGGTTCTCTTCTCTTCTGATTGTGGAACCTTTGTTCTTTTGCTCTTGGCAATAAATCCTGCTGCTGCTCACTCTTTGGGTCTGCGCCACCTTTATGAGCTATAACGCTCACTGTGAAGGTCTGCAGCTTCATGCCTGAAGCCAGTGAGACCAGGAAGCCACCGAGAGGCATGAACAACTCCAGACATGCTGCCTTTAAGAGCTGTAACACGGTGGAGGTCTGTAGCTTCACTCCTGAAGCCAGCGAGACCACTAACCCACCAGAAGGAAGAAACTCCAGACACATCTGAACACCTGAAGGACAAACTTCAAACACACCATCTTTAAGGACTGTAACACTCACGGTGAGAGTCCGCGGCTTCATTCTTGAAGTCAGCGAGACCAAGAACCCACCAATTCCGGACACAATGGTAGTGAACAGTTTCAGTGAATCCTGAACTAAGGTCATTCTAAAAGGCTTGGAGGCAGAGCAATTTAAAAAAATATTCCTGGAAAGAAAGCTTTTTTAAACCTTATGTATTATAAACCAAGGAAGGGTGAAGAGTAGAGACATGGAGGAATTGTTACAGTGTTCCAGTGAAAAAATCCGAAAAGGAAACATGTTCCTGAAAGTCAGTGCAAAGCACTAAGCATCTTTAATGCTCAAGTAATTCTTCCCTGTGGTCACATGAGGGAGGTCTTTGTAGCACACCAAGATTGGTTTAATCTTAAAATCATTGTGAACAGAGAAAACAGCCCTGGACGAAAATAAGGGGCCCAGTTTCAAGACTCCTTAGAAATCTAGGAGAAAAGGAAGTCTGTAATTAGGGTTTGCTGCACTCTGCTCGGGGGGTGATGTCATCACTTGGAAAAGGCAGTGCTCGGTGCCAGGAATCTGAGCTCACAGCCCTTTAATAACTCACTAGG
Organism: Macaca fascicularis; assembly: GCF_037993035.2. Taxonomy (NCBI): domain Eukaryota; kingdom Metazoa; phylum Chordata; class Mammalia; order Primates; family Cercopithecidae; genus Macaca; species Macaca fascicularis. The sequence continues at coordinate 111,216,458 of NC_088382.1, read as the reverse complement.
GTCTGGCGTGGGAATTCCTCATCTTAGGGATTAGTGACCAACAAATCTACTTCTTAGGTGCCAGTGTTTGGGTAAGGAGAGAATGAAAATTTAAAAATTCTTGTAAATGGGAGTCATGTGAAAGAATATGACACAGAAGTCCTCCCATTGGGATCATATGGATGGGATCTTAATCTACACATACACATATGTGCACACACACAGTTCCCATTGTTTTGTGGCTTTTTTTTTTTTTTTTGAAAAAAAAAAAAAAAACGGAAGTAAAAAGCCAGTTACTTGGGTGCCAGGGCTAGAATCTGGTGGTCTGAACCCCTTTTCAGTGCTCTTTCTGCTGCCACACACTGGGCCCTGCCCACCATCAATTTCCAAGCGGTGACAGTGTGGACACTCAGAACCTTGTCCACCTGGATATCAGCAGCCCAGGGACACCTGTTCACATTACACAGGCTTCCAGACTGCAGAGACCCTGAGGACAAAAGCCGATCCTGTTGGAGACTATTTCTGCTGCAAAGACTCTGTGTCACAACCAGCAAAACGGGTTCTGGGTTGAAGAACTCCGCAATAGTTCTGCGAAAATCCGCCTGCAACGGACACTGCAAATCTGGAATTAATCCCCAAACCTCGTTTTAACTAATAGCTTTAACACCTTCCCTGGGAAAACATTTTCCTATAATTTAATTAAATTAAATGATTAGAGTTTCATGTCTTTCCTTTTTTTCTGTTCATGCTAAATGAGAGGTAGAAATAAAATGTAAGTCAGCAATGAAAGAAAATGTATGCTTTGGAAAAATCCATAAGCCTTATCATCAGGTCTTGATTATAGATCTGTGGCAAGAATACCAAATACTGGATTGGTTTTTTTGGTTTTTGTTTTTTAAATAAATGCATCAAAACCTAAATATCCAAATAAAAACTATCCTTTAACATAATCATCTTGGGAAGACATACAGGTTTCTCCAATGATGCTGCCATGGCTTTAAAGCATATTTAGAAGGTCTCCTCTGATATGGCCGGCTCCAAAGATGATATATAAAACTTGGTGACAAAAAAACCCTCATTCTTAATCCTCAGGTGGTATTATCCAGCTTGTTGATATGTATTCACATTTGGATTGAGGTGGTTTCTGGTGTTTTGTTTTTTTTTTTAACATCTTGTAAGACCAAGATTTACCACTGTTGTGAGCATTCAGAAGAATGTCACAGATTCCCTCTTCAGCAGTGGGGACACAAATCAGTGCCTGGCCTGCTGCAGCTGCAGCACCATGAGGACCAGGCCAAAGGAGCCAGGGAGCCAGGGAATGCTGGTGGCCTTGCTTGCCCCATTCCTCTGAGCTCCGGGCAGAAAGACTGAACCTACCTACGGCTTCAACCTGCATTGTGTCACTACCCTCCTAAATGCTGAAAGGCAGTGAAGAGCTAATCTGCATATCAGTTGCCTGGGGGGCATAGTTGGGCATGAAAACTCAAATGTTCACCAGGGCTAGGCAGGGAAAATTCCAGAATGGAGAATGCTAGAGAAAGCCATAAAGAGCCCAGTACCTTATTAGAGTCACTCATCACCTTGCAAACACTAGGGCTTAATGGTTGCCAGAATCTTCAATTATCCAAGAGACTTAAAAACCTGGATTTTTAAAAATAATAATCTTCTGATTATTTAATGTGGGCCAAAAAATGTTAAAATTTTAATAGAAGTACAAAAATGCATAACACACACATACATATATGCATTCTGTGGACCATCTAAAGGCTGCAGGCCACAAGTTTGTGTCCTCTGGACATACAAACTAAAATATCATGTGATACTGAAAGGGCCTGCTGCCCTGAAGCCTAGGAAAGATTTGTGTGCAGATGTTACCAATGGGAATTTTAAAGCAAATGCAACTACTCGTGACAGATAGGTCCGCAACAGGAAGATCACAGACACTTCCACTGTGAGAGGGATGCCTTTTACTTCTTGCTTTGTTGAAAACCTTTTTTTCAACAATCATGCAATTTTGCCTTTTGTAGTCTGCTTATTATAAAATCAATGATATTTTAGAGAAATGCCTTAGGCTCCGCAGATTTAAAAAAATCCTCTCAGCCTTTCTAATGAAGTAGTTTTAACTTTTATGGTTTCTCTTTAAAAGCTCTTCAGTAACTAACACGGGAACAGGAAACCAAACACCTCATGTTCTCACTCATAAGTGGGAGCTGAACAGTAAGAACACATGGACACGGAGGGGGAACATCACATCACCAGGGCCCGTGGAGGGGTGGGGGTCTAGGGAAGGGAGAGCCTTAGGACAAATACGTAATGCATGCAGGGCTTTTACTTCTTGCTTTGTTGAAAACCTAGATGATGGGTTGATAGGGGCAGCAAACCATCATGGTACACGTATATCTATGCAACAAACCTACACGTTCTGCACTTGTATCCAGGAACTTAAAGTAAAATAAAACATTAAGTGCTCTTCAGTAGTCTGGAGAAAAATATTTGGAACTTGGCCGGGCGCGGTGGCTCAAGCCTGTAATCCCAGCACTTTGGGAGGCCGAGACGGGCGGATCATGAGGTCAGGAGATCGAGACCATCCTGGCTAATACGGTGAAACCCCGTCTCTACTAAAAAATACAAAAAACTAGCCGGGCGAAGTGGCGGGTGCCTGTAGTCCCAGCTACTCGGGAGGCTGAGGCAGGAGAATGGCGTGAACCCGGGAGGCGGAGCTTGCAGTGAGCTGAGATCCGGCCACTGCACTCCAGCCTGGGTGACAGAGCAAGACTCCATCTCAAAAAAAAAAAAAAAAAAAAAAAAAAAAATTTGGAACTTTTTTCATTACTTATTGATTAACCCAAACCTCAAACAATTGCTGCCACCAAGTAATAGTCACTTAAAATATTATTAATGAAGCTAAACAAATTTTGCAACATAAAACAATGCAATATAAAATATCCTCCACTGTCATTTTTCAAAGCATATGTGAGCTTAAACTTGTCTGCTCTGAGCAACATGGTTCATACACATGCATACTCACATGTACACCCACATGCACAGGCACACACATTTAGACAAGGAAAGTAAGCTCCTGCTTATGGTGAATGAGTGGTATGGAATGAACTGGGCTGGAAGGTCAACTCAACTCCACATTAACTATCTCATTGGTTTACTACAGAGCCTGAAGCTTCCATCATTAAACTGTCCCTTCTAGGTTAGGCATTTCTATAAAAGGTTCCTATTGAAGCAGAACAGTTAAAACATTCACCCACTAGCACTCATTATCACAGATTGCGTGATAATGAAAATTATGGTAATGATTACAGCTCATAGTTATAGCTCGCCTTAACATTTGTTTTGTTGTTGTTGGTGGTGGTGGTGGTGGTGGTAGTGGTGGTGTGTGTGTGTAAGACAGGGTCCTGGTCTGTTACTGAGGCTAGAGTACAGCGGCATGATCATGGTTCATTGCAGCCTTTACTGCCTGGGCTTGAGCAATCCTCCCACCTCTGCCTCCTGGGTAGCTAGGACTTCAGATGCATGCCACCCTGCCCAGCTAATTTTTATTTTTTATTTTGTAGACATGGGGTCTCCCTACTTTACCCAGGTTACTCTTGAACTTCTGGCCTCAAGGATCCTCCCACCTTGGCCTCCCAAAGCGCTGGGATTACAGGCATCAGCCACCATGCCTGGTCCTTTAACACTGATAAGACACTTCCATTTTCTTCCCAGGGACTCTGACATAGGCCCTGCCTCTCCCTGGTCACACTGTTGCTCAGTTACTGTTTCCCAGGCCTCCCCTCCAGAGCACTGGATCATCCATCGTGGTTTATGCCCTCAGCATGATGCTGGCTGCAGTAGAGACATTTGGAAATCTGTGTGTTTGTCTGCATGCCAGAACCGAGGCCCAGAGAGGTCAGATAACTTGCTCAGGATGACTCAGTGGCCATCCTAGTCCTGTGCCGTCACACAGACTGCCTCTTACTGATCAGGTCCAGCAGTCTAGCCTCTGAGAGAACAGGGAATGATGAGAAAGGGCAAGCATTGGCTGGAATAAGGAGGCACTAGGCAGGAATGTGGGAAAGGTGCAGAGAGCCCTGAGCACAGGAGCACAGTGTTCTCAGGAGAGGGGAGGGGCAGGGAGAACGGGGCTCAGGTAGCCGAGGAGATTAATAAAGTGCCAAAAGCACATGGCTTGGGCAGGAAACTTTAAATGAAGGAGGAGTGGACCTTAGAGACACATATGCCTACAGTTCTGTGTGGGACCAATCTCGCACCCCACAGCAAGGTCTGCTTCCTTTCTGGGAGGCACTGAGACTGAGCCACAGAAACTTCTCCAGGCTGTACGGGCACTCTATCACCATTTGCCCATTTGGGCTGCCTTTCTCAGGCCTATTCTACATTGTTTTATACTTGAGTGAAATGAGACACTGGGCAATTCTTCTTCTGTAGCCGTGCCTGCAAACTCCCAACCCATTTCCTTTCTCACCCAGCCTTCCCCCTGCTCTCAGACAATAAAGCATTGACCAGAGCAGTGTACATTGACCTTTTCATTTGCTTGAAGACAAACTCTTCTAACACCCACCTAGATGGTCCAGAACTAAACCAAAAAACAAGCTTACGTTTCATCTGGCACCTTCCCATGAGTGCAAAATAAGAATCAAGGATCAGAAGCGAAGGAACACAGAAAGGAGAGTGGGCATAGCAGAACGGTTTGGGGTTTTCATAAAATCAGAGACTCGTGGCCAGAAAGCAAATCTGCCTTCTTTCATCCAAACTGGTGCAATAGTGGACGTCTCTCTCAGGGCTCACTTCACCACAGATTTTGCCTTTGTACTTCTTAACCATGTGTGCACCCCGAAAAACAGAAGAAGGTTAGTGAAGCAGCCAACATTAAACAAGTGGCTGAAGGTCACACTGGTGGCCACACTTCCGTCAGTAGAGCTCAGGGACCTGCAGCCTGCTTCCTGTATTCCATCCTTCAACCAGCTTAAGCCTGGTGGGGCTATGGGGTCAGCGGTCTGCCCAGTAGCTTACCTACGAACACATCAGCTCTGAGTTCCTCCCTGTGTCTGGAGGAGGCTGCACGGAGAGGCCTTTGGGGAAATCTGCACTGCAGAGAGAAAAGGTTTTCTGGCCTCATCTTCCCAGCTGCAAGTGCTAAAATGAAGCCTGGGGCCTGAAGGATTTGGGTGGGACATGCAACTTGGCTCATTACATTCTACAGGAAGCCACAGAGGAGCACGCTCTTTTTTCTCCCTTACCCTCCGCAAAGGCAAAAGATGAAAGGTTCGTTTTCCTTTCAATACGAGGCTACCAATAGAGGCTTTTAAAAAAGAATAAACTGCAGAGGATGGGCACGTTATTAGGAGGTATGAACAATGAATCAATGCTATTTTGTCACTCACCTTCGCCTCTTCATTCACGTCCCAGGTAAAGGAAACAGCATTATACGCAATCTCTTCGATGTTTCCAATCGTATTAAAGCTCTCCTTGTAATCGGCTGTAACATTAAAAAAAAGAAGCTTTTAAAGCAGTAAGAGTGACTCGGTGACATGTACTGAACCATCATTTTCCAATGGGTAAATTTAAACTTTGCTTATTTTTCTAGCTATCTCCATGCTAACGGTTAAGGATTGGTGCTCACTTATGTTCTTTTACTCATACTTACTCTGTAAGAATATAAGCGTGTTCCTCTTTTAAAAGAGTAAAACTAAGCAAACCAATGTTCTTAGCTAATTTGTTCATTAGTTTCATATTTTACTAGTTTTATAAAATTATTAAGGTTTTCTCTTTTCTTCCAAGCCCCATGTCACCTACCCACTCTCCCTCCTGCTCACTTTTCTGTCACTTAATTTTGCTAGAAGTACCAGGGTACTCCATACAGAATTTTTTGTAGAACAGAATATTCTGTTTATCAGCCAGGCAGTGTCATCAGGACTTTAGTTAAAAAAAAAAAAAAAAAAAATTTCAGGAGACCACAGTAAAGTTTTTTAAAAATTTCTTTTTAGGGCCAGGTGTGGTGGCTCACATCTGTAATCCCAGAACTTTGGGAGGCCGAGATGGAAGGATCATCTGAGGTCAGGAGTTTGAGACCAGCCTGGCTAACATGGTGAAACCCTGTCTCTACTAAAAATACAAAAATTAGCCGGGCATGGTGGCACATGCCTGTAATCCTAGCTACTTAGGAGGCTGAGGCACAAGAATCGCTTGATTTTCTTGCCTGGAAGGCGGGGTTGCAGTGAGCCAAGATCGTGCCACTGCACTCCAGCCTGGGTGACAGAGTGAGACTCCATCTCAAAAAAAAATCTTTTTGGACTTAGCTATGGAGACTTGAGTTAATCATACTTAGTTCACTATAAACATTGGTCTATTCAAGGCCCTCTCTTATTTTACGACTTTATTTGGTTACTATATATTTCTTTTTCTTCCTAGTATCCTTCCCACAAATGCAATAGCTATAAATATGTTAACATATATCCTTATGGAATATATTGGTTTGATTTGCCTGTGTACATAGCTTTAATTATCATAAATTCTGTCATTCTATGACTAAAGTTGCCAGATTGGGCAAATATTTGGGATATACTTATCTTTAAAATGTATTCATTATTTATAAGAAATTCAAATTTAACTGGCACCCTGTATTTTATCTGGCAATCCACACTAGACCTTTTCAGATCTAACCTTAGTGCTAGTTGCATGCCTGTTTCTAACTGTGGCTGCAGGGACCGTCGACCACAGTTTACTTATCCCCCATCCCAGAGATGGACCCTTCAGTGGTCTCTGCTCTCTGGTACAGACAACTCTGTGATAAAAATTCATATTCCTGGGAGCTGAACCGATGGCTGATCACATACAAAGCTCCTAAATGTGCTCTTCAGGACAGCCCTCCAGACTCAGTCTCCAGGATGGATGAGCCAGTGCAGCCTCCCACCAGAACTCTATTTCCCTCTTTGTCCCTACTTTCTTGCCAATCTGATGAGCACAAGGCAGCATTTCACTGACAATATATTTGCACTTCTTCTACCACTTTTAAGTTGAAACATCTCTTCTCACACAGGATAGCCAACCAGGTGTCTCCTTACGGAGACTGCTTACTAATGTCCTTTGCCGTGCTTCTGTGGTTTCCCCCATGGAAATTTTAAAGCCAAACTACATGTTTACATTTTAAATAAAGCACACACTTCAATATAAAAGCATGTGTGGCCACCACAGGAGAGTCAGAGATCATGAACAAATAAGAAAAATATTTAAAAGCAACCACAATCTTCTTATCCACAAATAACCAACTATAAACATATCTGTGGTACACTTTATCCTTCCTATCTTTCTCTCTGCTTCCCTTTCTCAAAAATATGTAAACATTTTATACAGTACTATAACAGTTATTTCTTAATGTATTTATTTTTGCCTAACACATCATCAGCATCTTCCCATGTCAATAAACTGGTATAAAATTACTTTTAATGGCCAAATACCACTAAATTGAATTATGTGCCATGACTTTATTTTGCTTGTCTCAGCCAGATGATGTCCAATACTTTTCTATTTCAAATAAGGTTTTATTTAATTATCTTTACAGCTAAAAATGCATATACGCTTCATTGTATTTCATTAATATATATTCTCAGAAGTGAAAGTAGCAGGTCAAAGAAAAAAAAATTTAAGGCTTTTAATTCATTTTGTCGAAGTGTTCCTGCAAAAGTTGAAACAGTTGATGTTCACAGCAACAGTACACGTGTTGTTGTTTCCTCAAAATGTTGCTTTCCAAACATGTATGCAAAACATGGTGACTCATTAATTTAATTTGTAATTTATTGATTGCAAAGGAGGTTGAACCAGCTTTCATTTTGTTTTTGACTCTCTGTATTTATTTTTTTCTCTTTGTTTCATTTATTTATTTTTTTTATTTTTTTATTTTTTGAGACAGAGTCTCACTCTGTCACCCAGGCTGGAGTGCAGTGGCGCGATCTCGGCTCACTGCAAGAGCTGCCTCCCGGGTTCAAGCGATTCTCCTGCCTCAGCCTCCCGAGTGGCTGAGACTACAGGCACCTGCCACCACGCCTGGCTAATTTTTTGTGTTTTTAGTAGAGACGGGGTTTCACCGTGTTAGCCAGGATGGTCTCGATCTCCTGACCTCATGATCCACCCGCTTCGGCCTCCCAAAGTGCTAGGATTACAGGCATGAGCCATGGAACGCGGCCCTTCTCTTTGTTTTAAAAATGTATTTATTTATTACAACACTTCCTGCTCTGTTCTTTGCGTATTTTTTTCTTAGGGTATTCAGTTTTCTTACTGATTTTGAAATAAACAGTTAAAGCTAAAAGAGAAAACAAAAAGCAAAGAAAAACAATTTTATATCTTTCAAATTTAGAACAAGGTTATACGACTATACTTGGGATGATTTTAAATATAAACCTGTGCTTCCAGCAGGCCAGCCAAACTCTTAAAATTTTGAAGAGAAAAGAAGACCATTGAATTTAGATCAACGGAAGTCCTTGATTCTTTATAGCTAATTATTCTAAAAGATAGTCTTGCAACTTTGAAGTTTTAAATACACATTTAAAAATAAGCAGCTTTTAGGTGAATTGTAAAAAAGAAAGCAAATGTTATATCTAGAAATAAAGACAAACCAAGAAAATTTGGTCAAACATGTATCCTAGCTCTCATGAGTTACAACATTATGAGGTTTTATTTCCCATAGCTTCTCCACATAAAAAATGTCTTCCATAAAAAGCATATTAGCTCAAATAAGGAAAGAATTTCAAAAACAAATGCAATATAGATCCAAATAAAATACTCTAATCTTGTTCAAGGTCCCTGTCAGTTTCTATCACCTTCACTTAATCAACAAATGTATTGAGGAATATTTACCATGAGCCCTCTATGTGCCAGGCATTGTCCTCATGCTTGAGAAACAGCAAGAAACAAAACTAGGTCCCTGATCTTTTGGCTCTTTCAGTCCCAGAGACAGAATATAAATAAGTATATAGATAAATAAATGAACAAGACAGTTATCCTTAATCTGCTTTTTTATGCCCAAAACAAAAGGATAGTAAGACTACTTGTTATTGGGTGGTTCCATTACCTTGTATATGTCCTTCATGGCATGTACAAGTATTTTATTTATTAGTTTACTATTTATCACCAGCATTTCTCATTAGTTGTATATGTTATATGAGGGCAAGGAACTTATCTTAAATACTGCTGCTTTCTCAGTGCTTAATATCATACTCATAGGATGTGCTCCATAAGTTTGTTCAGTGAATGAATGGACAGATCCTTAGGCATTCTAAACAAGCAAGATAACTAAGAGACTAGATGTCATGTACTCCTCTCCAGCCTTATACCATACAAGAAATGTCTGCTCATCTCTACCCTTTGTGTTCAGTCTCTACAGGTGGTACAATAGCTTTGCTCCCACTTCACGACTGTCAAAGTCTTCCAAGAGACTAAACAGCTGATGCAAACCAATGTGACTTCGTCCACATGCATAGTTGTCTGACAAATAAAATGCTAATAGTTGTGCCTCCGGTTTCTGAAAGCTGGGTGAATGTCCTTTGGTGAGTGTTGTATGCTTAAGAGTTTATGGCCAACGGTAGGAATGGAAACTCAGTGACCTGGTGCTGAGCCTTCCTCAACTTATTTTCTCAAGAAAGTTTCTCAAACCCAAATGTTGTCAATTTTGACAGCTATAGTCAGGAAAAGGCATAGTCATGAGCTGCTCTGCCAGTTTCCTTGAGCTGTCATCACTAATTATCATAAACGTGGTGGCTTTGAACAACAGGAATATTTTTGCTCATAGTTCCAGAGGCCAGGAGTTTGAAATCAAGCTGTGCCATGCCAGCAGTGTGTCACTCCAATCTCTGCTTCTCTCTTCACATGGCCTTCTCTTCTGTGTCTCTGCATCTGTTCCCCATTCTCTCTCTCTCTGTCTCTCTCTATTTTATTTATTTATTTATTTTGATACAGACTCTCGCTCTTATTACCCAGGCTGGAATGCAATGGCTCACTGCAGTCTCTGCCTCCCGGGTTCAAGTGATTCTTCTGCTTCAGCCTCCCCAGCAGCTGGGATTACAGGCACCTGCCACCACGCCTGGCTAATTTTTTTGACATTTTTAGTAGAGATGAGGTTTCACCATGTTGGCCAGGCTGGTCTTGAACTCCTGACCTCAGGTGATCTGCCTGCCTCAGTCTCCCAAAGTGCTGGGATTACAAGTGTGAGCCACCGTGCCCAGACTGTTCCCCCTTCTAAGGATTTGTCATTGGATGTAGGGCCCACCTTAATCCAGAGTGATCTCATCTTGAGATCCTTAATCACAATCTGCAAAGATCTTTTTCCCAAATAAGGTCATATTTACAGGTTCTGGGAGTTAGGACGAGGACATATCATTTTCAAGGGTCCCTCTCTACCTCCTACATCTGGGATTCCTTCCTGTGATTAGAACTCATGTGACCTGAGTGAATGGCTTCTTTTTGCAATGATAGTTACCATAGCTAAAAAATAATCATCCCTCTTTAAACGAATTATAAAACACATCATTGTGAACATATTGAATTTCAAATGGACTTTTTTTACCCTAAAAAAAGTGACAAGGCAACATAAAAACTACACATTTTAAATACTAGTTTGTAAACACAATACTAACATCTACCTCGTGAGGATAAGTGAAAAAATAGGAAAATGGCTTAATATTTTCCAAAACAGGCATGATGCAACAATATTATTATTGGCCGAAACAGGTTTTAAAAAATTATGCTGGCTGGGCGTGGTGGCTCACTCCTGTAATCCTAACACTTTGGGAGGCCGAGACAGGCAGATCACCTGAGGTCAGGAGTTCAAGACCAGCCTGGCCAACATGGTGAAACCCCATCTCTACTAAAATACAAAAATTGGCCAGGCGTGGTGATGGGTGCCTGTAATCCCAGCTACTCTAAAGGCTGAGGCAGGAGAATCACTGGCACCCGGGAGGTGCAGGTTGCAGCGAGCTGAGGTCACGCCATTGCACTCCAGCTTGGGCAACAGAGACTCCATCTCAACAACAACAACAAAAAGAATAAAACCATGGGGAGAAAAAATGGGAGTCTTTTTAATGAAATAAGAGTGAACTTGATCTCATTGTTAATGTCATATGCTGCCAGTGATACAGCCAAAACGTTCAGGGTCTTCTCTAAGGCTGTGTATGTCCTTGGAATCTCAGAGTGAAGTGTATGGGAACACACGGAAATTCTCTAGGGACCTGCTAGGATCCTCCCAAAGCAGAACAAGTGTTTCCAAATTCCCATGGCTGACAGGCTTGAGTGGATATTCTATAATGGTGCTTCTCAAATGTTGCAGGGCACCAGAGTCACCTGGAGGGCTTTGGTAAAATGCAGATTCTCCGCCCACTCTCAGAGATTCCGATTCCATAGGTCTAGAATGTGGCCAATAATTTGCATTTCTAGCAAGCTCTCAGGTAGAGCTGATGTGGCTGGTCTGGGGACTACACTTAATACTGTTCTATGGCAAATGGAAATGCCAAAATAATTAAAAGGAGCAATTTCATTATTGGATTATTTTGGTGCATTTGGTTCACTCCACACAGTATTAGAAAGTGCTATATTTGGCCAGGCATGGTGGCTCGTGCCTGTAATCCCAGCAACTTGGGAGGCCAAGGCGGGCAGATTATGAGGTCAGGAGTTCGAGACCAGCCTGACCAACGTGGTGAAACCCTGTCTCTGCTGAAAATACAAAAATTAGCCAGGTGTGGTGGTGCGCACCCATAATCCCAGCTACTCAGGAGGCTGAGGCAGGAGAATTGCTTGAACACGGGAGACAGAGGCTGCAGTGAGCCGAGATTGTGCCATTGTACTCCAGCCTGGTGACAGAGCAACACTCTGTCTCAAAAAAACAAATAAACAAAAAAAGTGCTATATGTGTCATTAAGGTCCTAAGTCAACTATCAATGAAGTCCATGTGAGAGTTCCTCTTCACTTCTCAGATTTCCCTTCTTAGGAGGACTAAATACCAATATGGGAGGACAGGCAGTTACCTGCACAGAAAGATTCAAGCACCACCTGCTTCAGGATGTCTTCTTATTCCTATGCCTGGAAGCTCATCCTGAAACACTCCATCCTTTGGATAAAGACATTGTCATCTCCTGGCATTAAAGTGCAAATGCTCTCAGGATAATAACTGCCACAGAGAACTTACAAGCTCGTGCCAAGCCTATGTGAAGCTTTTATCACCTCTGCTAATCCTGGCAACCACTCTGTGAAGCAGGAATCAGCATCTTCCTCCCACAGAGAAGTTAAGCTGTTTGTGGAAAATCACGTAGCTGGTAACAAGCCAACCTGAGATCTGAATCCGGGTCTGCTTGATGCCAAAGGCCACACTTTTAACCACTGCCCATATTCGTCTTGCAAATTCAACAATACATTGTCAGCAGATATTGGGATCAGAGTATGTCCTACAATGGCTACTAGTTTGTTGGGAAGCACTAAAGGAGTGTAACCTTGATGAGGCAAAGAGACTGGACATTTTGGGATCATTGCAGATTCCTTGACAAGAAGGACAGGGTTGGGGTGCTTCAGTAGAGAGGAGACAAACAAGAAAGTATCTCCATATACTGCAAGCACTGTGAAGACTGAAAGAAAAATTCCAAAGTTAGCCTTTCTAAGAAAACAAGAGGTGTCTGTGTTGGGGAAATGATGATAAACTTTGCAGTGCTTCAGCAAAGGGCTGTTGAGGATGTGTGAAAGTGCAATGCTTTGTGTTTGTGTTTCTGGCAAGTTATATTTGGCACAGAAATTCTGGGATCCAATTCTATTTGAATTGTTACGGTGAATCTTTTTGTTATCTTTTCTATTTTTTATCTTTTGCATATAATCACTGGCCTGTTAATAGGTTTTTAAATTCAGACTTCTGGAGGCTGAGCTTTCTTCAGACTGACTGGAGGTGCAAGTGTGATTCTGGAAATCCCGTCAAAGGCAGTGTTAATTCCTCCACCTTAATTAAGCTTCACACGCTTGGTAAATTATAACTACCCCTTCTAATTATTTTTGTATATATTGTTGGAGATTAAAAAGAGTAGCATAATTAATATAAAGATTGCTTCTCTTCTGAAAGGTGCGGATTCTGTCTGGACTAGTGAAATAATGAAGCTGGAATGCTGAAAATGGCTCTGGGCACAATTGCTGACTCAAGGTACATATACCACAGCCTAATAAGATGCTTTTAACAAAAGCTGAGAGCTCGACATAGTTTATATATTTGGGGTCCTGATGCTTACAAGTCTATTTACAGGGTGGCAATCAGGGCATAAAGAGAAAGGACATGGTGGTGGAGACACAGACTTGAATTTAATTTTCCGTCCTTCTTCCCACCAAGCCCTGAGACCTCCGGTGAGTTAACTCAACTTCTCTGAACTTGAAATTTCCTCATCTACAAAATAGAGACAATAGCTAAGAGAACTGGGCCCTGCTAGTCTCATAGTGGACGGTGGGACCAATAATGGTCTCCACTTTGCACCTCCCACCTGTCCTCAAACATCCACTTCTCCCTGTCTGCAGTGCCCAATAGGATCGGCTCAAACTCAGGAAACAGGAGAGGGTCATTCCAGGAGCATTTGCTCTGACTTGAAACAGGCAGAATAAATGAAACCTAGTCTAAATAGATTCTGAGATTTTTTTTTTCTGTTTTCAAAATCAAAGCAGTGGCTTCTTAAAACCCGAATGACTCACAAGAACTCACTTATGAGTTCATTATTTTCTTCATAATGCTTTACAGAGTCAGAGGTGACCTGACTGGGTTTCCTTAAGTGTGTTGACACTAGAGCTGATTTTCAGAGGCACTAAAGTATTTCCATCATTGAAATACTGGCCCATGAGCAAATAATAATAATGGCCACCACTTTTTGAGAGCCCTGTGCTAAACATATATACTTCACAAGTATTACCTCAGACAGCTTTGCTTGGTAGCTTTTTATTGTTATTATTCCTATGTCATAGGATAGGAAACAGGTAAGCATGTAAGTACTCTCCCATCCCCCACAGTCAGTTTGTAATCCCAAGCTGGGATTGGAACTTATGAAATTCATCTACATACATGCCAGAGGCCTTTGACTTCTCTGCTACACAGCCAAATGAGCACCTTTCCACACAAAATCCAGGGCAATTACAGCTGAAATTATGGAAACATATGTGACCAGCATAGAGAGACTCCTCTATTAATATATTATTAAAGGTATAATTATTAATAATATCATTACTATTTGCTCTCCATGGCTTAGTATAATACCCTCACAGATAACATTTGTGTTTCTTAGAACTTTCCTTTTAGGCTACATCTAATGTTTCACTTGGGTTTGATTCACCCTCCTGTTTGTGGAGAAGGAATTCTACAGACAATGTTATAGCTTTCAAGTTGTACTGACCAGAAGCACAGAGTATGAACATTTTATATTGTACCCCATTACTATGTTCTGTGTATGCTAGTATTTTTTATTCTATATGATTTCATTTTTTAAGAATGTTGGTCTTGACTAGCAAACTTGATTTCAAACTGACAATAGGCCATATCCTGTACGTAGACACACATAAACACACATGCACGTGTGCCCCTGTTTGCACCACAGCACATAGCTCCAGATTTAGTAACTCAGACAGGCTTAACATTCAGCTCGTTTCATTAGTCCATGTGGCTCAGGGAGATTTAACTATAACCATTTTGTCTCTGTCCACAAATTTAATTTGTAAATCACACAAAAGTACCTGGCAGTTTCTGACAGTTTTCTGAATGAATGAAAATGCAAACTGTGCTTTGGTAAGTAAGACGCTGATAACACTGCACGAACTACTCAAGCATATGCCGGTTTTCTATTCTTCATGCTGTTGTCTAATATACTGACACTCTTGGGAGTACATGAGGGGACAAGAAGTTATAGGCACGTAGGATTAGAAGTTACTGCCCAATGTGGTTAATCAGCAGTAATCATCCCAGCAAACAGGGCCCCTTCTCCCACAAAGCTCTCTAATCTTTTCCCACCCCCGATGATATATCCAGAAACTATAACACTTGGTTAAACCGACTCTAATTTATAAAATGAAACTGAACTCTTTCTGAAATGGTGGTATTTTATATTATTGGCAAGAGTCTCAAGAACGTCTGTTCTATAAGATTCCACAGCCTCATTCTAGTGTCTAACAACCCTCAGTGTGAGAAAAAATTTTCAGACACTTATAGTTGTACTTCAGAGTTGCAGACTGAATAGATTCAAACACTAGAAATAACTTTTTGGTAATTGGTAGTGCAGAACAAAGACTACAAATCTTCAAGTGGATTATCTTTTACTAAATTTGAACTACAAGCCCAATTACTTGAGCAACTCAAAATACGGTAAGATAAATGTTCATTATCAAGCTTCCCACTTACCCCTGACTGCCCAAATCACAGACACAGAATGAGTTAAGTGACGTAGGAAGGTAAACCTCTTACCTGTGTTAAGTCAGTGGGAAGTGGCTCATGGACTATTCTAGTTTGTTGCAGGAATGATTTTTGCATTAACTGCTACTTGAATGACTCACGTTGCTAGTCCTGTGTACTTTTACTTATTTTTCATCAATTCCGAAATTGTTAGAGATTTTGATATTATGTCAAAATAGGAATTTGAATTCTCCTAAGGAGGGAAACTGCTGTTGCTATTACAGTTTACCATTGTAATGCTGACCCCAGATGGTGGGTGTGAGTGGACTTGAGTCCAGAGCAACCTTTGGAGAACTACATGACCTCACTAAGCTGGCTGCCTTATCTGTGAAATGGAGACACTACAGCACCTATGGCACAGGATTGTTGAACAATGACGAGACTCTCATTTATTAAGCACTCAATTATTTCAACACATGTCTTTTCAAAAGCAGAGAAACTAGTGGTGGTCCACATTCCTGAAGCCTGTTCAAAGAGTTTTCTTCAGATTAGCTTTACCTTATTTTGGCTTCTACAACCTCAAAGAGTTTAATTTAATTTTGAAAAAACTTGGCAAGTTTTAGGTTTTGTAAACAAGGAAGAAAAACTTTAAATTTGCCTAATTTCACACTTGTGGATGTTACAAAGACATACATTTGTTTCTATTGAAGGCCACAGGGGCAGAAACTTCTAGCAAATGCTAGAGGGTGGCTGAATAGACCAGCTCTATAGTTTTGCTTATGAAACACATGAGTCTCATGAACTATCTAATTGTATCTCTACGATTTTGTGTGTGTGTGTGTGTGTGTGTGTGTGTGTCGTTTTTAAGCCAATCCAATAATACTGAAAACTATAATACTATGAGAGTGCTTGAAGTTTCCTTAAATGCATATCTGAAAAAAGAAAATGAGGTTCCAAACGAAAAACATGAAATCAAATAAAAGTATAAATTCCACTCTGGAGATGAAAGAATGATGATACAACTATGGATATAACAAAAGTCCCATCAGTTAGGGGAAAAACAACTCAATGTCCAGTAAATGTGTATAAAAAAATGACAGATAGGAAATATAGCATTGTATAGTACTAAACACAGTAGGTCTATCAGTGGTTTCAGTTATCTGTGCGTGTGAGTATGTGCGTATGTTTTGATTTTGAAATCTCATCATCTAAACCAGTATCTCTATAGGACAGCTTTACCCTGTCATTAAAACAGACCCTCAGAGGGCTCTTCAAGTATTGTCTGCTTTTGTCTTCTCTGTAACATTCCTTCTGGTTAACCACTCATAGCTTTAACATTTCCAGGAGTAGGAGAAATATCAGAAAAGGCTTATTAAACAATAATATGCTGGAACCAGAAAAACTGAGTTCCGAGGAGCAGTGAAGAAAAAGATGAAGGGACACATTTGTTATAAGTTTTAATTACACATCTATCTACTTTAAAAAAAAAAGTTTGCCTTTCAACAATTTTCCACATTTGTTTCAGGAAAACAGAAATAATTTCTAGTTAAGTTTAAAAGGAGACATTTATACTTGTTTATGAGTATATATATATATTATGTTTGTAGGCTAGCAATTAAGTCTCAGAGGTATTGAAGTTACATCAAAATGTTTATAGTACAATAAAATATATTTAAATATAAGAAATGGAAGTATTAAGGCATAGTCTTCCAGTATCAGAAAAATACTACCAAAAATGATTCTTTCAGCATGAAAGAGGACAGTCCAACCCCAGTCAGATTTCTCAGTGAACCAGGCACATGTCTGCTTACTGTCACTGTCACCTAGATGCACAAAACCACACATGGCAATGTACTCATCGATTATGCAACATTGGTTGAGCATCTGTTCTCTGCCAGGTTCTGTACCAGCTGCTAAGCATACAAAGATTCAAGGTTAAAAAAATCCTCTCTTCATTCAAAAAGTTCAGCGTCTAGTAGGATGAATAAATGAATGAATGAATGAACCAAGTGAAACCCTGCCAAGTGCTATTGTTTAGATCTAAAGCAAAGCCCGCAGTGGGAGCAGCTGACTCTATCTGGGAAGATTAGGAAGATCTTAGGGGAACAAGGTCTCAAGGTGTGAGATGTCTTCCAGGTGAAGAAGCGAGGGCGGGCTATTCTAGGCAAGGAGAACCCCAGAGAAGGGTCAAACAAGAGGTTGGAAATAAGTAGGAAAAAATAGTGAAGGTTGAAAAGAGATCTGTCATTTCAAAATATTAATAAAAGACAGATTATGCTGGATTGAGAAATGAGTGATAGTTTAAGATGTCGGGCAGGAAGCACAGGCTCCTCTCTTAAGAACCATGGGGTGGAAGGAAAGAGGAGGGCCCAGCAATAGTTTGAAAGGGAGTCAGGGGCTGGAGCTGGGATAGGATCCTGACCCTTCCCTGGAGGGAACCAGAGGGAGCCCGAGGACCACCCCTATCACACACACAGCAGAAGGGATTTTCCCCAGAGATGCTGGCCTCAACAGAATGAGTTTCCAGGATTCATCCTGAGACAGTTATCCAGTAAGTGAAAACCCACAGTGGCTCAATTATGATTGAAAATTATTTTCTGCCTAAACAAATATCAAACTTTAGAGAACACTTGCATTTACAGTGTTTTAAGTTAATTAACCTTCACAGCCTACTGCACTTTTATCACAGAAATGTTTCTAATCAAGGTTGAGATGAAAAGGAGTTTTCCGTAACTGCAGCTTTAGCACGTCTCTAGAAAACAGAGCATGTCTCACACTGCACATGAACTCGTGATAACAGCAAGGGCGGATGCAACAAAGAAGGATCTGGAGCTGCAAGTGAGGCCGTTGCTGGCCCACACCCCAGAGTCCCCCTCACATCTGGTCCTGGGGAGGACGTGGGGATGGAGCTTGCTCTTCTGACTGAGCTCTAACTACAGCCTTAATTCTCACCAGCCCTTGGATTTTGTTTTTTTTTAATTTGGGAGCTCTCAAGAGGTTTGGTTAGGTTTGTAACCAAATTTATTTTTCATATCTATTCAGAAGTATGGAAACAGCCTAGAAAAACATCAAAAAATGAAATTCTATTTACTTGGGTTATTTTTAAGGGAGGGAAGACCTACATTTTCCAGACTGTAGGGAGACAGCAAATCTGTATTGTTTGGGGAAAAGGACAGCCCTCCAGAGAGCCAGAGAACTAAACTAGCAGGAAGCCCTGCTGAAGAGAGTTGGGAGTTGCTGATGCCCTTGCCTCCCAGGCCTGTTGGGGCCACAAATTCAAACTACCTGACCACCTGGCCACCTGGACACCTGGACACTTGGCTACCTGACCACCTGGCTATCTGGCCACCTGACCACCTGACCACCTGTCTACCTGGTCACCTAGCTACTTGACCACCTGGCTACCTGACCACCTAGCCACCTGACCACCTGGCCACCTGGCCACTTGATCATCTTACCACCTGACCACCTAGCTACCTGGCTACCTGAACTCCCAACAATTGGACATCACCTCTTCCCACACACCACCTTAAATCTCCACCCTCCCACTTTTCTGCATAGCTCTCAGAGTAGCCAAGCCCAGGACTGGCTATAAAAACTGAGAAAGCATGCTTATAGGGCACATCCAAAGCCAGCTTCCTCTAAAAAACTAAAAGAAAAAAACTCTTTATTTTTTTTAACAGTTAAAATAAACTGTCCTTTGGTTTTAATTATGATTCCTGTTTGAAAGTGGAGCATGAATCCAGATTAAAAAGAGCTTCTAGACCTTAACAGGACAGCCATGCTGAATCATTCACAGAGGTCAACTAAAGTCTGTGATCAAGAGTCTTTTGAGAGGCTTCCTTTTCCCTCAAAGAGAACTATGGAGAATCAAAAGCGAAGAAATGTTTTCATTTCATTTTGAAAGCTTAAGTTTTCAAAAAAGCGTGACCTTACTATAAAACTACTTTCAACAGAACACAATTTAAACACTAACTCTTAAGAAATAGATTTGTATTAGGACACAGACGAAAATCCTATAATCACATGCTAATAACTGAAATTGTACTATAATTGCCTGCTAATTACCATGGAAATCTATAGGATTAATATTAACAATGTAACTAATAAATCCTGATACAGGAAAGATTACTGCAAACCAACATTAAAGACAGACATTGAATAAAGGGCGTACAGTTTATTTCATAATTAACTACAACCTTGTATCAATAATGCTTACACTGGATGTGACTATAAAGTAATGATGTTTATTTGGATGTGTTTATGGAATCAGGCTCATTACATCACAACCTGTACTGCCCATTCTGAAAGCACAAGAACTGTTACGTGCATTATTTTGGAACATCTGCACCACAAAGTAGTAAAGGAATTCTTAGTTCTCTTCCATAGGGAGAAGTTATATATGAATGTGCTACCAATTAACTGTTGTAGCTTCTGGCTTTCGCTCTATGAAGTTAATGTTGGTTGTTGAACCTCCTCTTCTAATTTCCCTTCCCTGTTTGAAAGGTAACAAATAGAAAAATATGCCTTCCCGAGAACGTGGTTTTGGAATTATCCACTATTTGAGGAGATTTGATTGATACCTAGTCCAGTTAACGTTTTTATTTGTGATCCATTTTAAAGATTTTTTAAATGGCTCACACACTGTGCAAAACAGGGTAACTCCACTGTGCAAATAAGTCCTGGGAAACTCCCAGACTATTCTGTGTGTAGATGGTGCCTCAAAATCAACACGCCCCTGGCTGAACTCAGTACCTGGCCAACCTCCATTCCCCCAACACTTGGCCATGCTGCTCCTTCTGTCTCCCGTGCCTCTGGGGAGGACATCCAACCCTTTAGCAAAGCTGCGCTTTTCTACATAATCTTTTTCTTCCCCTGTATCCCCCACAGCCAATCAGTCATCAAGGCTCTATCAGCTCTACAGTTTGTCTCTCACTCTGGGTTAATTTTGTATTTCCCCTTTGCAATTCATGCCTCCAATCCCAGTCTTTCGCCTGGCTATTGCTGGTCTTCTATTGCCAGTCCATCCCTCACTGCATCCATCCCACATGCTGGCTTAGAATTACCCCCCTAAAATACAGATATTCCATTACAGACCTGCCAAAAATCCCCAGTGGTTATCCAAAGCCTCCAATATCAAGCACTGCAACTCATTCCAGAGAAAGTTCATTTTATCACAGTATTCTATTTGACTATTACTTCTGCACATTCTCTACTGTCTGTCCTTATTCTGGGAGGACTGATGTGCAAATGTAACACAGCCACTTGGATGAATGGCTATTTGCAGGTATAATTTCTATTATTACCCTCTCTTACACATCTTGGATCTCTAAAATCTTCCTCATTCAACAACAGAAAAACATGGCTAAACAAGATATTCATGATAAACCTCAGTATAAAAAAGTATAAATACACATACATACACACACACACACACACACACTTGAATATCTCCCCAACAAAACTGTAAAACAAGACTTTGTAGAGCCAAGATACGTTAAAGCAACAAAGAGTAAGAAACTCTGAGCTCCACTTCTGGCTTAGTGATGTTCATCTGCAAACACGGTGAGGTGGGTGATCACAGAAGAACTCAAATAGCATTTCCCTAACGTTCTATCCGCAGCTCTGAGGTTTGCCACCAGGACTGAGGTGTCAAGAATCAATGAACCTCTAACACTCAGAGCCTTCTGGGTCTGTGGACCCCTAGAATCCTCCCTGGGCTCAGTCAGCCTCTATTGGGGACCCAGGGCTTCAGCCTGTGACACATAAAAACAGCTTAACCAGGGTTTCTTTCAGAGTTTGAGACCAGAAAATTCCATCTATGCTTCATCTCCCTGCCATTCTAAGATCCCCTTTAAAAATGTAAGCCTTTCCACAGCCCCATGTACTTTCTTCTTTCACCCTACTCTCTGCATGGGTCAAATCAACTAGCAGTCTCACTAGCATGCATGAGAGTATCCACCCTTCCTACCTTGGCTAATAGTGTTATCAGACTTTATTAAATAATTTGTCAGTCCCACTTTTTTTTTTTGAAACAGAGTCTTGCTCTGTTGCCCAGGGTAGAGTGCAGTGGTGTGATCTGGGCTCACTGTAACCTCTACCTCTTGGATTCAAGGGATTCTTCTGCCTGTCTCCTGAGTAACTGGGATTGTAGGCACCTGCCACCATGCCCGCTAATTTTTGTATTTTTAGTAGAGAGGGGGTTTCACCATGTCGGCCAGGCTGGTCTAGAACTTTTCGCCTCAAGTGATCTGGCCACCACGGCCTCCCAAAGTGCTGGGATTAGAGGCATGAGCCACCACACCCGGCCTCAGTCCCACTTTTGTTTGTCTTGATTACCGTACCTATGAATGTGCTATTGCACGACTTGCAGCACCCTTCCCTACCTTTTTGACCTCACATGCCCTAGTTATCCTTTCAGATGAGTCTCAGAAACTTCTCTGGGAAGCGCTCTTCTATGCTGCCACTTACCACGTGGTATCTCAGCTAGTCATCTTCTTGCCCCTTAGTCTTGAGCAGTTTGAGTACAGGGCTCTGCCTTAATTACATTTGTGTTGCCAGTACCTAACAAAGGGTCTGGCACATAGTAGGTGTTCAGTAAACTTTTGCGGAATGAATATGGAATAACTATGCTTTTCCTGAAACCGGTGTTAACTAATATGGGGCCATTCCTAACTCCATGTCTTCTTTTAAAGGGGCTTTCTCACTCAGAGGAAATCAAACTGCAAATTTAATTTAAGTGGTGATTCCACACAGGAGGTATAACTGATACAGGAATGCTCCTGGGACTGCAGAATGTAAACTTATTTATGACCTTGAATAATTGTTGTTATTCAAGGAGCTTACAAGAATGAACTTGTGAGACTTAGAGGACTTTGCTTATGTG
The DNA here is from genome assembly GCF_037993035.2 of Macaca fascicularis. NCBI lineage: Eukaryota > Metazoa > Chordata > Mammalia > Primates > Cercopithecidae > Macaca > Macaca fascicularis. The sequence continues at coordinate 111,194,202 of NC_088382.1, read as the reverse complement.
TTTTGAAAAGCAGCAGAATCCACTTGGGGCCTGGGTTTGTTTGGTTTACTTATATCAAGTTAGAGCTCATTGCTAATGTTTTCTTCCCCTGCCCCCAACTCCTGCCAAACAGTTTATGACCCAATGTACAAGAACCGCGTATCAAACTGGCTTCCACCAGTGTCAGAACCAGCAGGAGCCAAGAGGTCCACCACTCAGACTGCAAAACATCCTCCACATCTGGAGAGGAAGGCACAGACCAAAGAATCAGGACGTCTGTAAATCAGCCACTCTCCATGTAGATGGCCTGGTGGATGCCAAGAACTGGCTAGAGGCTGGAATACAAAGGCGGTATATGGTGGAGAGAGAGCTTCAAATATTTTTTTTTTAATGGCGGGGTGCAGTGGTTCACACCTGTAATCCCAGCACTTTGGGAGGCCGAGACGGGCAGATCACGAGGTCAGGAAATCGAGACCATCCTGGCTAACACTGTGAAACTCCATCTCTACTAAAAATACAAAAAATTAGCTGGGTGTGGTGGCACGTGCCTGTAGCCCCAGCTACTCAGGAGGCTGACGCAGGAGAATCGCTTGAACCAGGGAGTCGGAGCTTGCAGTGAGCAGAGATTGTGCCACTGCACTCCAGCCTGGGCAACAGAGTGAGATTCCGTCTCAAAAATAAATAAATAAGTAAACAAATAAATAATATAAATAAAAATAAAAAATGGTGCACATTTTGGCATTCTTGGGTTTCTATCCTACCTACATACCACTTATCACATGTGTGACCTTGCATAAAATTCTTCCCTCTTAGCATCTCGGCTTTTAAACAAGAAAATGGGTTATTTTGGCCAGGTGCGGTGGCTCTCGCCTATAATCCCAGCACTTTGGGAGGCCAAGGCAGGCAGATCACTTGAGGTCACCCTGGCTGGGAAGAGTGACGGGGAGGGCGGGATGAAGAGAGATTGGTTAATGGGTACAAACACAGTTAGATAGCAGGAATAAGTTCCAGCATTCAACAGCAGAGCTGTGTGACTACAGTTAGCAATAATTTATTGTATATTTCAAAATAGCTAGAAGATTTGAGATATTCTGAACACAAATAAATGGTAAATGTTTGAGGCGATGGATATCCTAAATGCCCTGATTTGATCATTGCATATTGTATGCCTGTATCAAAATATCACAGGTATTCCATAAGTATGTATAATTATTATGTATCAATTTTAAAAAAAATAACCCTTGCTTTAGCTAAGGGGCCCTCATCTTGGTCTCTAACTCCAGCTTCAGGGTCACTGCCTGGCTGACTTGGTTGGATCTGCAGACCATAGATGCTAGTGGAGATTTGGGAACTGCGACTTTTGAGCCCTGAGTTTAACCTCCTGCTTCACGGAGGTTTCAAAAAAGAAATGCATCAAATAATTCCGGATACTTCTTTTTTTATTTTATTGTTTAGGCCATTAGAAGGCTCCTAACCAAAACTGGCAAATGTATGGCCCACCCACTCTGCCTTCCTTCACCCTCTGCAGGCAGTGATAACCTTCCATGATACTCCTTGTGGAGACAAGGGGTGACCTTCTCAACATCACACTCCAGAGTTAAAGCAGATGACGGTGCAACAGGCAGACATATGTGCCAGGACACCATCGGCGCTCCTTTACATGGGAAATGGTGTTTACAACCCACTGGCAGAGAAATGCATGATTTGATTTTTTTAATCTAGCAGAAGAATGAATTATATGAGATTTTTGCATATTTTCTCACTCTATGTGAGCAGATGTCAGGTTGAAGTTGGGGTAGAGACTGTGCTCAGAAAATACATGTCTCATTGAAGCTAACTGATGGATTTAATGCCTTGTTCTCAGGTTGGAAGCAAGTCACCCAGCTACCCAGAAGCTACTTAGTAAATGTCACGAATCTCAGAGACAAAGCATGTGTGTCTGTGGGGACACACGTGTATACAGAAAGAAAAGTCTGAAGGCACGCAAGAGATGATAAAGAAGAGAAGATTTGAAGTCTCACAAGATCTGAAAAATCATTCTAGTCTCAGAAAAGTAAACCCTGTAACGATATCAAAGTTGGATCAACAGGTATGCCAGTAAAATGCTTTTATTATTTGCCTTATTTGGACCCACGCCATATTTCTCTTTAATTGCTCCTTTCATTTTCTTGGGTAATAATTTTAAGGCTAACTTTTTAAATAAAATAAAATTGTTCCTCTGCTCTATGCAGATTTAACTAAACAGGTTAAGGCAAGTATCCCCAATCCCCGTCCTAGTCACCAGGTCTTGGTTTAGTTTATCAACCCAGGTCAGGAAGACAGATCTTATCCCGGTTGTTGCACTAATTATCTGAGGGGGAGTCATGTGATATAGGCCAGTGAGCCTTCCTAGGCCCCAGTTTCCTTGTTTATTCGATAAATATGTTTGACTAGTTAATACAATAGGTGTATGTGTGTGATGCAGGGGTGAGGAGCGGCTTAACTATTTTGCAAGAAAAACCAGTAACTAGTTTCAATATCTTCTACGGTGAGTCTCTGACCCTATCCTAGTCACTAAAATCTGCCATTGTGGTCAAGGAGTCCTAGCCAGGGTGAAATGGAAGATCTGAAAAGTCCTCACTGCAGTGTGTAAGAAATCAAAGTAATCATCCTTTGCAAGGCTCAGTAATACCTTTTCATACCCAACATGATGGGAACCTTCACTTAGCCCACACTCATTTGGACTGCAGCATCTTAGTCAGCAAAATGGAGTAATAAAGTCTACAAATGAGAAATGACTTACTTCTTATGGAAACAGTCTTAAAATTATTTGGAAACACATACATTACTGTCTGTTTTTAAGTAATTTTTGGAGCCTTTAAGATCTATTCCCTGACTTCCCCTGCTTTGCTCTGCATCTCAGAGGTTGATTCTGCAAACTGCACTTTCCGGGTTAATGTGCCCTTTGACTCTGAGTTAAATTCTGCCAATGGGAGGCACTGGCAAGAGATCAGGAGGCAGAAAGAAGCCAGGACAGTTCTTCTCCTCCTTCTTGGCATTGAGAATGTCTCTGGCAGTGATTCTGCTGTGCTTTCATCTCCCATTGGAAAGCAGCTCTCTCTGTGGTCCCAGCTCCTGCTGGGTGGCTCCTCCAACACCCACCTCCTCCTCCCTTTGATTCTCCAGCCCTGCAGGTAATAGCTGAGTTGTCTCATTGTGCCTTCAGCCTCTCCAACCTTGGCAATGGACTCATGCCCAGTGAATTACTGGGCATGGGTGTTGCCTTCCAGACTGAACCCCGAGTGATGTGCCATCCAGGGGGCTGCTGGTCTGTACAGAACAGACCTCATGTTTAGGGGTATACAGACTCCTGGCAGATTCACTTCTTCTTTAAACGGTTCACTTGCCTGACCACCTAGCATTGCATACACTAGGCGTGTGTTGAAATGGAAAAAACACTGGACAGGGAACTAGAAACTCACCGTGTAGTCACGTGACCTTTGCCAAATGCCTTTAGGGTCACATGAGCTTGAGTTTATTTATGTCACAGGGATAAGAGTTCATCTGACCTGCTGACTGCCTATTAGGTTCAAATGGAGAGGCCATGAAAACACGTCTTAGGAATTGAAATGGTCATTGCAAATCTAAATATATGACTATGATTTTATGAGACACAGTTGACTTTCATAGAATAGAAAATGCTTTGCTCTCGCCTTAGCCTGATTTTGGTTATTCAGTCTGATCTGCACTAAATGTCCTGACATAGACTCGTGCCTGGCACATCACAAGAGCTCTGTGGCTCCAGCTGTGATTACTGCGCCGGGCTCCCCTTGGCATCGAGACAACATGTCAGTTTATCAAGGATTATACAGAGAAGTCAAGGTCAACTTACCAATGTCAAGGACCCTCTGCTTTGCCGTATGCTGCCGAGAGTGCCAGTATTTCCAGTATTTGAGCTGTTCATCTCTGTTTTTGTCTTCACTGAAGACCACCATCACCACACTCTGCAGAGGGAAGAATCGTGGAGCTTACTTTTTGTTCAGTGCCTCTGTTGCCTCAGTCTCCAGTTCTGGAAGTTCTACCAGAGGTATTTTTGTGTCATGTTGCTTTTCTTGCTTTAGAAAAGCCCAGACAAGCTTGGTTGTATGTCTGTTTTGTTATAAAATGGACCTACTCAAAAAATGATTGAAAAATAAGAACAGCATGAAGGAAAAAAAAAGAGTCCTACATCAGTTTTACCAGGAGGTTATAAACAACCAGATCAACCAATTATCAGCAAATGTATTATTTAGTGAGGTCAGCAGAAACCCACCCAAATTTTTTTTTCTTGCATTGGAAACAAGCATTCTTTTGAAATTTCTACTCCTTAAACATAAAATGTGATGCCATTTGTAAAGAAGCAAACATCTGTTTGTGGGCTAATGAAGTGCCTCAGGCTGGAATATCAAAATTAATGAGAAAAATACCAAGGAAATGAGGAAAATGCTAAAAGACAAATTCATACTGGTGAACATAGATCTAAACTACAGATATTTCATACACCGAAAAACACAAGAGCAACTATGATATCTATTTAAATCTAATGTGAATGTACTTTAAAAATGAGCTTGAGAAACTAATTATATCTTGCAGAAATAAGAATTCAAAACTCTTTTCAGTTCTAAATTATAAACAGCCTCATTAAACTAAATACACATTAATTCACCGTCACTTATGAAATGGAAACAGTACCAAAAACAACCCTCTTCCAAATAAAACCCTTTAATTACAGTATCAGGAATACTCCTCCTCTCACTGCAATCCAAAACACTTCTTAGGCACCTTCCTACTGTTCCAGAAAAATATTTCATGGACTTTCATTCCTTAAGAACTTCTTAGGGCGGGGCTGGGTAACTCATGCCTGTAATCCCAACACTTTGGGAAACTGAGGTGGGAAGATCTCTTGAGTCCAGAAATTCAAGACCAGTCTGGGGAATATAGTGAGACCCTGTCTCTGCAATAAAATAAAATAAAATAAAATAAAATAAAATAAAATAAAATAAAATAAAAAGCCAGGCATGGTGGTGCACATCTGAAGTCCCAGCTACTTGGGAGGCTGAGACAGGAGGATCCATGAGGCTTCAATGAGTAGTGATCATGCCACTGTACTCTAGCCTGTGTGACAGAGCAAGACCCTGTCTCCAAAACCAAAACCAAAACAACCTTCTCCTTTGTAGCAGTTTACACATTAGTAGTCATTTACTTATTTACAATTATTCAGCCAATGGCAATGTCTTCCCAATTAACAGCAAACTAACAAGGACAGAAACAGTGTCTGCCATTCACCCTGGCACTTGACGAATAATAGACAGTAAATACATGCTGGTGGCTGGCTGTCACTTCGAAATCTGGCTCTTGCCTAAAGTATGTGTAAACAATTTTTACACAAGAAAGCAGATGTTTGTTAGGAAAACCATGTAGAAATATGTATCCATATTGTTTCAAATTCACAAGCAGTGTGATCTTCAGAGGCACTGGATACATGACAACAAAGAAAACCATTCTCTGTGCTGGTGCAACTATGAGCTCAGCCAGCTTTTCATTCTACCCTCTGCCACGCCTCAAACTTTTCCATTTATGTGTAAAAGCTTACTGTGTGGCTTCCTGGTGTTTATTTCTGTCTCAAAATAACAATAACATTTAAAGTAATATTTTTTCTGGCAAGTGTCTAAATTAGCATAAATAATGGCATATTCTTGGTATGGAAATTTATTTCTTCAATGATAAAGAAAAAAGCAGTTTGAAACTGTTGTTACCACGCCCTACATGCTTTGACTTGGAATGAAACACTGTTCTCAGAAATAAATGCTGGTAGGTTACAAACACATTTCTCCTTCCTGCCCCAGAGCTGGGGAGTAAGAGCGAGCCACTCTGAGGTGCCAACTTAGTCTCCAAGGGTAGAGGCTGAAGTCCTTACAAAAAAGGGGGGACTCTTCATTTCAGCCAAAATGGAACATAAAGAAATAAAATTTCCTTATTAAATTATTTTCATGATTTCAGCAAAGTAGAATTCTTGGGAAAGTCCCTGTACTCCAAACTCTTGTCATGACCTTAGAATACTAACCACCCACCATTTTTTCCAGGTTGATGATAATGGTGTTAAGAGGGTGTATACGAGTTATATTAACACTTGGAATTTATAAGGCTTAAAAAAAAAGCAAATTTATTCAGCGTCGTCTTACCAGATGCTCGTATACGAGAGGGGGAGGATGTAATTTATAGGAAATATATCCAGAGAGAAATATATCCAGGCTAACATTTGCCTGCCTTCAGGCCTCCATGCTGCTTAACACAGCGCAACCTCATGGTAAAGAGAGTTGGGTTCAGGAGTCTGATGGCCTAGGGTGGATCCTAGTTCCCTTGCCTTTTAGCTATGTAACCTTGGCCAGTTACTAGCTTCTGAAACTTTATCACCCAGTTTCCTTATCTGTAATATCATAAAAACAATAGTGCCTTTTTCATAGGGTTGTTGTCAGTTTCAATGAGTTACTAGACAGATGGTACCTAATACAGTACCTGGCGCTTGAAGATAATAAATATAAATTGTTATTTTATGACTCTTGCTATTATTATGATGATGGCATATTCTCCACTGCAGTCTTGACCACAGCGTTAGAACTTACTAATTCTCCTGATGGGCACACAACTTTCTCACTGCAGTGAGCTCAGCCTTGTGTGGAACTTGTGCCCCACCTGCACTGGGGGGTGTGCCCGAGTTGTGGCGCTGTAGGCACACCATGTGCTCCTTTCTTAAGTGTTCTGAAGTGGTTAGGAGGAGGGAGCTGTGACTAAAATAAGGTGGGCTGGGCACCATGGACACAACAGCATAAATCATTTTACAACAGATCAGGAAAATCCTTCCACCTCTTTTCAGAGCTGTGCTATCATTTTCCTTTTCAGTAGAGAAGGATTACCGGGCCTCTCCCTTCTTGGCAGTAGCACGTACGCCAGAAGCTGGCAGGCTTCCAGAGAAGGGAGAGCCAGTTGCATTTCCCACAAGTAGAACGAACACTCATGAATCTGAAAATTCCCCCAAGTGACTCCTGGTGGGGATCGTACCTCGTCTCTGGAACCCTGAGAAAGCACTGGGCTGCAGAAGGCTTTGAAACCGAGTTCCACCGGGCCCAGGGATTCAGAGTGAACTGCATTTTCCTTTACAGAATAGAACACAGCTCTTTCTCACCCACAGAGGGGTTCTGACTTACAGCTACTTACTTGAAAAATTATGACCCATTGATTGAAAACAACCACAACAAGGAAGCACATAAGCAGTGAGTGAAGCGGGAAAATTCCTCGGATACAGTCAGACAGCATGTTCCAACCACGTCCCTTCCCTGGGGTTTACTGGTTACTCATTACAATGATAAACTACGAGCCGGTAAGTGCTCTTGCCCCAACCCTCTGACGTTCGTTCTAGAATTATTTATGTTGAAGGTTTTATCTTTTTTTCCATGCTATTCCACAAGGCTGTGAGGTAGCCATTCCATTCATTGGATTCCTTTGTACTTTATCTGAGAAATTTGGCCCCTACCCTGACTTTGCTGATGGGGTGTCGGAAGCATTTGTTGTCTCCGGTCTCACTGAGTGTTATGGCATAGAACTGTCCCTTGTTGAGGTAGGTCATGGGGCCCTCCCCCTGCTTCTGACGGAGAGATTTGGTGGCTTCCAGGGTGTACTGAAACGTGCCACTGTGAAAGAAAACAAACAGTGGTCAGATCCACTCACTTGGACATTTCTGCTTTTTTGACCAATTTCACATCAATAGCATTTCACATCAATATTAACCAATGTTTACTGTTTTAGAGACAAAACACAGCATATGGCAAAAGAGATGAGACCAGACCAAAGGTCATTGCTAGTACAACGTATATAACATTTCTAATAGTGGCCCATAAACCAGATGGTTTGGAAGGGGAGAAAGTCCACGATGTGCCTGGCCAATTGTGCAAGAAAACGCTCTACCAGGAGAACCCCTGGTAGATCTTAGCTGGCAATTAGGTAATGCTCGAAGCTTAAGAATGAATAGAATTTGCCATTTTTACCCTAACAACAAAACAACGCAATAAATAATTTTGTTCAATTCATATATATACCTAACCTTTTTTTGTTTTGTTTTGTTGTCTAACCAAGGTGTTACAGATAGCTGTATCTTACTATAAAGCATCTCAAAACATGAAAATCCAAAACTCAAACATTCACCTGAGAATCTAGTTCCCTAATAACAGGGAGTACTTTTTGTCTTTTGCTTCTTGCTTTCAAGCCTGCAGAACTCATGGTAGGGTTGTTCAAAATCAGGGGTTTGCAAATGATGGCCCATAGGCCAAATCCCTCTCACTGCCTGTTTTTGTAAATAAAGTCTATTGGAACACAACTGCACTCACTTGTTTACATATTGTCTATGACTGCTTTCGTACTACAACAGCAAAGTTGAGTCGTTGTGGTAGAGATGATAGCCTGCTAAACCTCAAATTCTTACTCTCTAGTTCATTACAAAAAAAGTGTGCAGATCCCTGCTCTAAATAGTGTCCCTCATATTTTTTTAAAAACATGATATAATTTACAAAAGAAAAACACTGATTTTTCCCAACTTAGAAGAGAATATCAATTATTTAAAATAACACAACAGGTATGAACCACAATCATTTTTTGTTTAACACATTCATTCAGAAATATTTATTTCTGTTATACTGCAGGACAGCACACAGTGACAATCCACTAACAAACACTGCGTATTTTCTAGATCATCAGAAACTCTCCATTGAGTTTATATTTTTAGCTCTTTTATTTCAAAGTCTTTGGAAGGCTGGGCACAAAGACGACTCAAACTTTGTCTCTGAAAATGGTTTCCTGACAGGATTATGGGGGATTATCTTGCTTTCTATGTTAAATATTTCTGTAATGTTTTGTTTATTTTTGAACTTTTATGATGACAAAAAAAATCTGAAGGGCAGAATAATATTCCTCTTTTATGATAAAAAAAATCTTAGGCTTAAGCTAATAAACTAAGCAAATTCTGGAATATGTGTCTTAAAAGAAGTTGGGAAATAAGTCATTCAAAACAGAACTGGTTCCATTGTCATTTTGTCTGAAAAAGCAATTTCAATACAGTGCCATTGAATCATAGCATTTTAGACCCGGACAGGATATTAGGAATCACCTAGACCAGTAGCTTGCGTCTTGTCTAGGGCACAGACTGCTTTGAAAACATGAAGAAAGCAGTGAACTTTCCTTCCCAGATAAAGGCACTTATGAACATAAACTATTTTTAATATAATTTCAGGGATTTGTGTCCATCAAGCCTGCCCATAACACAGGATAAAAACCTGAGATTCAGCCCACCTTCCTCATTTCGCAGCTAAGGGGAGGCTAAGAGACGCGCTCACTCTGCTGGACCATGGCAGCAGTGGAAAGAGAAACTAGGTCAAGTCACTGGTAGGTCCTTGCTCTTCCCACTGGCCTAGCAGCTGCTGACATGGTGCTTTGGATTTAGAGCATGCAAATTAGACTTTTATTCCCACATTTTAGAAGGCAATTTCAAGTCCAGTCTTCCCTGCCTCCTGCTTCCTGCCCCATCTCCACAACACACTCCAAATTCTAAATAAGATGATCTGGGAAGGATGAGTGGGGAGCCTGAGATTGGAACCAGAGGACTTTAAGAGGAAACCAAGAGAATGGAAGAGGGCCATATGCGTAAAAGCAAAGGAGCAAGAAACATAGTGGGAGATGGGATTTTAAGTAAAGAGGGACCAAAACATAGAGGGCCCTGATGACCTTCATAAGGAATTTGAGTTCAATTCTGCCTGAAATGATGAAATATTTGGTAAGTTTTGTAAATGGGGGAGATAAATTCATTTCTTGCCACTTTCTCCCTCTCTCTCTTTTTGTTTTTTTAAATGTAATGGCGTCTTACTGTGTTGGCCAGGCTGGTCTTGAACTTCTGAGCTCAAGTGATCCTCCCACCTCAGCCTCCCAAAGTGCTGGATTACAGGCATGAGCCACCACGCCCAGCTGCCATTCTCTCCTGTCTTCAGACATGAGCATAACCAAGGTCTTAAAACATGACTCTTCTACCTGGAATGTTCTTAATCTTCCTTCTTTCCTTAGAAAACACCTGCTATTAACCCTTTAAGATGCAGCTCAAATGCCACTTCCTGTGAATATTTGCCCTCAACCCCACACACCTTCCTACTCCCACACACATGTGCAGGACTATAGGTCCATTTAACTCTATTTATATATCTCCATAGCAGGACTCATTTCTTAGCAAATGTTTTTCAATTTGTCTGTCATCACATTTGTCTCCTTCAAAAGTGTAAGGACCTCTTGTAAGGGGAGATTATATCTTATCCCCAATCCTACTCACACTGCTGCACATGGAAGGCACCTGAGTGCATGATAGCTGGTAGCTGGCTATGTGCACAGTGGAACAAAAAAGAAGTGTTGGCAGGGAGATCCAATGTATTGTAATAGCTCAGGAGAAAGTTGACAAGGATAATTTGGAAAAGAGATGACAAGTGGAACAGACAATTCAGCATTTGGCAAGTGCTGAGAAAGTCCAATATGAAAGAAGCCAAATCCTTTACCTCTAGCTGGGGTGGCTTGGAAAATGGCTACATCATTAGCCACAATAGGAAATAAAAGCAGAACACTAGGTGTGAAACCAGTGGAAGAGGAGGGAAAGAAGAAAAAAAGATAGAGCTTCATATTACACTTGTTGGGCTAGAAGCATATGAGTATGAGGTTCAGAGGAACACCTAAGAAGGAATGTCTAACCAACAGAAGGAAGAAAAGGGGTGTAGGCCCCAGAAAATTGGTCAATACTGGAAATAATGATATAGAAGTCCTTTGTATAAAGAAAAAAGCACTGAGGCAAAGGAAATCACACTGTTCTGTAAAAGTTTACAAAGAAAAAAGGTTTAAAGGTATAACTTGAAGGTATATTTAAAAGGTTATCAGTTAATCAGTTTCTAAGGATGCATCTCCTGGTAACTCACCTTGATGTCTGATCATACATGTACTCCTCAGCCCCAGCTGAAGCACTCCGAAATTTCTGCAAAATATGAGTCATCGGAATTAAAACAAGTAGGTAAGTCATTATGCAAAAATGATAATAATAAATGTATCCCAACTATTTTATTCTCTCACTAGAAAAGAAAGCTATATATTTGATATTATGTTTTCAACTACAGCAAATGTAGTCATAGAACTCACCTATCACTTCCTCACTTAGAGCTACACTCAACAGAAAATACATTTGTGCTTTGTATGTTATTCACGTGTTCACAGGTGTTCCTATAGTGTTTGAGATACTGGAAGCTGTTTCCTCAAATACATAATACATCTCTGCCATTTGCTATTGTTTCCAACACTTATTCCAAATGTCACAAATTCTGAATTAACAGAACATGAATTACACAGAGATTATATAGCACAGCAAAAAGCAATACAGTAGAATGGTTAAGAACATAGTTTCTGGAGCAAGATTGTATAGGGTCAAGTTCTAGCTCTTTTACCTGCTACCTATATAAAATGAGGCAAATGCTATATTTTCTTCATCTATAAAATTTCTATTTGTAATAAATAGAAGAATTAAATAAGTTTTAAAAAGTACTAAGAATAGGCTGGGCATGGTGACTCATGCCTGTAATCCTGCACTTTGGGAGGCTAAGGCAGGAGAATTGCTTGAAGCCAGGAGTTTCAGACCAGCCTGGACAATAAAGCAAGACCTGTCTTGACAAAAAATAAAATAAAATAAAATTAGCTGTATGTGGTGGCTCATGCCTGTAGTCCCAGCTACCCAGAAAGTTGAGGCGGGAGCATCGCTTGAGCCCAAGAGTTCAAGGCTGCAGTGAGCTACCATCACGTCACTTGAGTCCAGCCTGAGCAATAGGCTGGAGTGCCTATTAAGACCTTATTTTCTTTAAAAAAAAAAATAAATAAAGTTACTAAGAATAGAGCCTGGTACATAGTGAGCACTATGTACATGTATAAATACTATTATAAAGTAATAGTTTGACCCTATTCAGTGTCCTTCTCTAAGGATCTTCATTATCACAATATTGTAAGAGTAGGTTTTCTGGGGAAACTAAGTTTAGTATTACACACAAAGAAGCTTGGGTCTCAAGATGTTCAATTGTATGCACAGTGCATATAGGATGTGCTTTGCTACGTTTTAGAACCTTTTCAAAAGTAGATGACCAAAAGCCCTAATTCTTGATCTGAAGTGAATATTGTAGAATATGGATGAAAAAGCATTTCATTGACCACATATCTTGTTCTTTCACTATGACCATTTTTCAAGTGTCTCGTCTTAAGAAATAACCTTCTTGTCTCTCATTTCTGTGCAATAAACTTACATTCTTTGACCAGCATTTCAAGGGTTTCCTTCTAAAGGAGAAATGTTATCACAGCTATTTTCCAAACTTCCTCACAACCCCTAACCATCATCTCTGGAATTCAGCATACCTTATATCATAGTTTCCATACATATTTATGATCCTTCTTCTTATCCAGTCTTACTCCTTGAATTCAAGAAGATGATCTTCCCTTCGAACTTTACCCAGACGAATCCCATGAACATTGCCCAAATACTTGTTGGCTGATTAAATAATCATGACAGAGAATCAAAGGTACAGATTTGTGTTTCTTTTGCAATCAATTAGGTAATCAGCAAAGCATTCAATGGGAATTTTCTGGGGCTTCACCATCTGCTTTGGTGCCAGAAGAAACACACAATTATATATGACACTGTCCTGGCCTCAGAGAGATAAAAATTGGTCGAGGGGATGGAATACATTCACGTTAAAAAAAAAAAATGAAATACAGCAAATGACTACATATGAAAGTCTATGTTGAATCATCATTCATTCATGTGTCTTGACTGGAAAAGCATAGAATGGGCATTGCCAGGAAAGGAAGATCAGCAAAATTATAGGGGGATTTCATAGAGCTGGTGAGCTTCACTCTGACCCTTGGAAGCCAAAGATAGCCTGGATTAACTGAAGGAACTGAGAGAAAGTAACCCAAGCAAAAGAGGGCCACCGTGAGTCAAGACAAAAATGATGAGTACAAATGTGGTGCATACATGAGACCAAGGACACAGGCCTTGCTTGGTTATTTAGTAGGAACTTGAAAATTTAGGTCTTGGTGCCCAATATGATAGCCCCTAGCTCCATGTGCTATTTAAATTTAAGTTGATTAGACTGAAATACATTTAAACTTTCGGTTCCTCAGTCAACTAGCCACATTTCAAGTACTACATTCACACATTGGCTAGTGACTAACGTTGGATAGTATTAAAAAATTTTCCATCATTGCAGAAGGTTCTACTGGACAGACTGATTTAGGAAAATGTATTTACATTTAATATGGTCAGGATTTAGAAAATTTTGGACTAGGAAGGTAATATGATGAAAAAAATATTTAAAGGAGTGACTTGGAGACACAGATGCATTTCCAAAGTCTTTGCTTGAAGGAATATGCAGTAACCCATAAAAACCATGGTGAATCAGCATTAGTATACATGGCAAGAGTGGATTACCATCCATGCCATAGATTTCTGCAGTCTGAGGATAGGCTAGCCTCCTAAAGCATATTGGACTTGTAAATTCTGTGGTTCTAATTCCCCAGATTGCACGAGAAGGTGTGATACTACAACTCTTCAGACTCAGAAAGATTCAACTACGTGCTGGCTGAAATACAGAATCCCACTTCAATGCATGAATGCATGAGGATAAGAACTGTGAAAAACTAAACGTACATATACACCATGGAATACTATGCAGCCATAAAAAAGGATGAGTTTGTGTCCTTTGTAGGGACATGGATGCAGCTGGAAATCATCATTCTCAGCAAACTATCGCAAGAACAGAAAACCAAACACCGCATGTTCTCACTCATATGTGGGAACTGAACAATGAGATCACTTGGACTCGGGAAGGGGAACATCACACACCGGGGCCTATCATGGGGAGCAGGGAGGGGGGAAGGATTGCACTGGGAGTTATACCTGATGTAAATGACGAGTTGATGGGTGCTGACGAGTTGATGGGTGCAGCACAGCAACATGGCACAAGTATACATATGTAACAAACCTGCACGTTATGCACATGTACCCTAGAACTTAAAGTATAATAATAATAAAAATAAAATAAAATAAAATAAAAAAAGAAAAAATAAACGTTTTTCCTAGTTCCATGTTATAGTAGTGGTGACTACTGTAGTTACCATGTTACAAGCCTAGATATTATTTTTCATTAAGCTGAAAATTTTTTCTTCAATTCTGTTACATTATCTTTATAATTTTAAAAGAATTAAATGGATAGTGTACCTAGAAAACATCACCATCCTTTAGATGAGACCTGATTACATTGATGGGTTATATGGCTATAAATGAATTAGTATTAGGAATTAGAACCAAAATGCTCAGGTCGTTCTGGATACAGTTATCAAGTTTCCACAGTTGTTTGGAGACCTATTAATATAATTTGTAGGATGCCAAAAGGCAGTCAGACAGCCAACATCACTGTATTTTACTGTGACTTGATATAGTGCATCTATAAATTTGAACTCAGAAAAATGATAGTAAAGAAGGTATGATAATATATATTTGATAGATTACTCTTAAAGGACCTTGGACATCAGGCAATCATAAACATATTTAAATCTCAAATATTAGAATTCTGTTCTTTCTCGTGTGTTGTGGAAACGAGCTATCTGGTAAGAATATGTCTCAAAAAGACAATGTTTCTTTAACTGTATGGAAATCACAAATTGCTAAACCATTTCTTGTCTTTGACTAGCCACTAATTTTTTAGGTCCCATCATTTATTCATTCACTCTTTCAATAAACATCTACTGAACATTTACTTTATATCAGGCACTGTGCTCAGTGCTACAGATACAGCGGTGAACAAAAGGAGAATATGTCTCTGCTCTCATGAAGCTTCTGGTCAAGTAGGAAAAAACACTAATCAAACAATTGTTTATTTTTAAAAGCTACATTCTGTGTGCAGGCATTCTGAAGAAGAGCAACAGTTCTATATGAGCTCATCACATTCACTGCTATGAGAAAGCGAAAATTGGCACCACTGGCAGTCAACCTTAATGTTCCTAAGAGAGTGCAATGCTTCCAGAGAAACATGGATAAGGTCGACAGGAGGTAAGCAGTGCTTCCAATAGAGCCCCAGAAGATAATAACACAATAACAAGGTGAATAATGCTCCCTCCTTCTGAACAATGATCATGAGATATCCAGTTGCTGGGTGTCCCTACATCTTGACAGTATCCAATTCAGAGCTGGTTGTCACTTCTGTAATCCCTCCTTGGACTCATCCAGCACATGACCAAACATTATGAAGAGCTCTCAACTCTCCCTGACTGAGATGCTGTTAAGGGTCTCCTGCTGAGGCAGGCTAAATAAGTGTAACTTTGACTACGGATGTGTTTGTGGTCGTCTCCGGGGTGGTGGATTTAGATACAAAGAAAACTGACTCCAGTAGGAATTGGAGTGACAGAAAAAAAAAAAAAAGGGCTTCCCTAAGGAAGTTACACAGAAGGAAGGGTATAGAAAGGTAGTAAAGAATACTCTAGGGCAGTATTGCCCAATAGGGTCTTGTACAACAATGGAAGTGTTCTATATTTTCACTGTCCAGTATGGTAGCCTCTAGCTGCATGTACATGTAAAACATAGTTAGTGGGACTGATGGACTGAATTCTTAATTTTATTTCATTTTAATAATCACACATGGCTAGTGGCTATGGTATTATACAGCTCAGTTCTAGCCCATGGACCAACATACACATAGGTCCTGAGTCAGAAGGGGGCATGTGAGGCTCACAGAACCTATTGGAGCCTAGAGCAGAGGATAGAAGGAGGGAAGTTGTATGAGAAAAGATGGGAGAAGCATTGGAGACACAGACTCCGCAGTGCCTCGTAAACCCGTTAAAGACTTAGATCTTTAACTGGGCTCAGTGGCTTATGCCTGTAATCTCAGCACTTTGGGAGGCCGAGGTGGGCAGATCACTTGAGGTCAGGAGTTCAAGAACAGCCTGGCCAACAAGGCAAAACCCTGTCTCTACTAAAAATATAAAAATTAGCTGGGCATGGTGGTGCCACGCCTGTAGTCCCAGCTACTCCATAGGGTGAGGTAGGAGAATCGCTTGAACCCGGGTGGCGGAGGTTGCAGTGAGCTGAGATAGCACCAGTACAGCCTGGGCAACAGAGTAAGACTCCATCTCCAAAAAAAAAAAAAAAAAATTTAGATCTTTAATCCTAAGAGCAGTGGGATCTAAGTGAGGGGGTGGAATGATCAGATTTCCATATTGAAAAGACTATCACAGGTACAGTGTACAAAATCTGAAATGGCAGTATTAGAGGCCAGAGATAGTGACAGCTTGGGCCCGTATGGTGAAGTACAGTGGAGACAAATGGATGAATTTCAGAGATGTTAAGAATGTAAAATTGATAGAATTGATAATGGATTAGATGAACTGAAGGAAGAGCTTGAGCAACCAGAAGGATGGCAGTGCCACTTATGAAGGTGGAGAGCACAAGGGGAACATGGGGGAGGATCATAAGTTAGACGGGATAAGTAAAAAAATCAAATGGGCAGTTAGATATAATAAAGATTATTAGTTCAGAAGAGAGGACCAGGCTGGAGAATAAAATTGGAAGGTCTTTTGGACACAGATGATAACTGAAGCTGTGGACATGAAGCCAAGAGCATTTGCAAGAGGGAAGAGTGATCAACAGTGTCAAATGGTGCTGCAAAGTTAAATAACAGCTTTAACAGAACTGGGATGTTCATATATGTTCTATGCATGAGGTGGGTAAATGCCCTGTTAATCTAAAAAATGCGTGATCTAGTCTTATCAACTTTGACTACATATAGAGAGATTTAAATCTTCCTAAGGTATAAAATGTGTATGCCAGAGATTTTCTAAAATTTTGCTTGATGTTAAAACACATTAACAAAATGATAGAAATTTGGTGTTATCATAGCCACTGCATCATATGTTTAAGATAAACATAATAAAACTGTGCATTAATCAGAAGTGAAGCCATGTTCCAATTTAGTAGATGAATCAACATCTTTGAGATTTTATCCTTTAAATGTGTGGGGGATAATGGACTACCAGTTGTCAATCAATCAAGTTGGATAGGATTTAGATCCAGGATCACTTCCAGTTTCAGACTAGATGAATATAAAATCAATGGACTAATGATCATACATCTATCCAGATAATGACAAATAGTCATTCTTTGCTTTCATTTCAAGATGCTCTGCAAACTATGTTAATTCTACAAATAATGTGCCTGGAGTTGAATTATGAACATCAGACACAGTAGAGCTGTCTGATATTCACTCATAAATAATTCTCAATTCTTGAGCACATGGGAGGACTAATGGGAGAATTAAACTTCTTGGCCCTCTTGCAGTTAGGTTGATCATGTGGCTAGTACTAGCCAATGAAATGTGAGATGGTGCAGTTGCGCCGCTTTCAGGTCAGCTAGTCAATATGACTAAAGTCAGTAAAGTATGGCTTTACTAGTCAGTATGCCATCTCCACAGCCTCCCTTCCTCTGCTGGGGAGATACTAGAAACCACACATAGAGATGATAATGTCACAAGATACAGGGCCCCTGGATTCCTGAGTCACTAATTGGAAGAGAGCTGTACAGACATGCATCAGTATTTTTATTAGCAAGAAATAACATTTTATTGCATTAAATCACTGAGATCTTGGTGTCCCTTTGTTCCTAAACCTGAAACTATTGTTAACTAACTTATAGAAAACTGTAGTACAGAATAAACAAATTCTTCCTTCCATTTTGATTTCTTATTACGATTACATATCTATATGATTTTTGATAAAAATCTTTCCATCTTTTAATTTTTAAATGTTTTTTAAAACATTTTTGGTCTTAATTACCACTCCATTGTACATTTATCAACTATACTCTTTGCTTATTAATGGCATGATCTTCGGTTTGTTTCTTAACCTCTCTGAACCTCTGTCTCTTCATTTGTAAAATGGGAAAAATAATGCACCTTCTTTGCAGGATGGTAGTAAGGATTAGATGTAAAATGACTAAGCCTTGGTCCCTGACACAGAGTAGAACTCAGTAAATGGCATCTAGCATTATTTGCCTTCACACATACAAACAGATTGTAAGCTTCTAGCAGAAACTAGGCATGCCTTTTGCCCTAAGCTTCCACATCACCACGGTGCCTAATACCCAGTATAAATCAACACGTACTTGCCAAAAGTTATTACAAAGAGGATGTAGAATAAAAGATAGATCAAATTAGCTAAAATTCATCCATTAAAGTACCTTTTTTTTTTTTTTTTTCTGAGACAGGGCCTTGCTCTGTCACCCAAGCTGGAGTGCAGTGGCATGATCATAGCTCGCTGCAGCCTGAACTTCCTGGACTAAAGCAATCCTTCCACCTCAGCCTCCCAAGCAGCTCAGACTACAGGTGCATGCCACCACATCTGGCTAATTTATTTCATAGTTTTGTAGAGACAGGGTCTCACTATGTTGCCCAGGCTAGTCTTTAATTCATGGGCTCAAATGATCCTCCTGCCTCTGCCTCCCAAAGTGCTGGGATTATAGGCATGAGCCACCACTCCCAGGCTAAAGTACTTTTAATGCTACCACTGTCTTTTCAAAAATCCCAGCCTCAGTTAAAACAAACTACTCCCTTCCCTGCTACACTACACATGAACATGCACATGCACATGCACATGCACACAGAAGAATTGGGATCAAATGGCAAAATAAATTTGATTATTCAACAAGGGCTCTAGATATTTTAATAGTTTGCCTAGAATAAACGAGTTTAGACAAATTTTCCTTAATGAAATTTTCTTGGTGAAATTACTCTGAAATCACTTAATCTTATAACCAGTTGGCAATGAAATAGCTAACGATCATAGAAGGTCATTCAATTTAATTTACATCAGGCTGAAATACAATATGCCATGTAAACACTGATTTCTAAGACAAGGAAAGCAGCTCAACCAAAATCAGTGGGAATAGTCTTTATACTTAGTTTCTGGTATGTTTCTTTACTTTCTCATCTACTTCAAAATAAAGCCCAAAATACAATAGCTTCCTTTCACAAGACTCTTTATCTACAATACAAACATAACTGATAACACATCCCCCAAATAGCATGATGATTCCGTTGACATTGGACCACGTCCATACACTATTCTGTGACTAATGGAATATTTCTACACTGTGTGAGAAAATACATCAGTGGCAATCTTTTGGTGAAAAAGCATGTACCTCACATGGGATCGTGGAGTGATAATTTCAGTTATTTGCTTTTCTACAGAAGCACCCCTGACTACTTGAGAGCAAATCAAATAATCAACAATACCAAAGACTCTACAGGATCCTTCACTCAGTTTAAAAAAAACAAAGAAAGAAAGTTTATTAACTATTTTAAGCAGTATGATACAGAAAGGTAATTTTAAGACCATTTTTTAAATTTCAAGGGCATTGAAAGTTTGATTATAAAGCTACCAGAGCCCAAGAAATACGACAGCCTCTTAAGGACAAGAAATTTATCATATGTCACTTTTGTCACTCCCTTATTCCACAGAATATAGCAGGCACTCAGAAATGACTGGTGCCAGGAGTGGCAGGGCTGCTAGTGCAACTTCTATGACCTAGTATAAAAGAGTTGCTCTCGGCAACTTTGCAGAGAGCTAGTCCCTGCTCACCAACCTTCTGTACTCTTTGCTTACCTGAAAGATAAAAAAAAAAAAAAAAAAAAAATCTGATATGGACCAAGGACAGTCAGATATTTTTTAAAAGAGTTTGGTGAATCACTGTCTTAAGCAATGGAACTATTGAGAATTAGAAGGCCCCAGTCTTCTCTGAGTGTGTAGTCATATGGTTAAGGATTTAGGTCCTGAAACCAGATAGCTTAGGTTGAGTCCTATCTCTCCCACTTACTGCTAAATGACCATGAGCATACTTATGCTCTCTGATCCTCAGTTTCCTCATTTAGAATATAGAGATGACAATAATAGTACCTACCACAAAGGGCTTTTGTGAGGCTTATATATCACTTAGGATGACGCCCAGCACATAGTGAGTACCCATCAAAGGTTCATTATTTTTAAATATTATTACTTAAAGATAAAATCTCAAGCTCAGGTAGCTGCATTTTTCCCCAGTGGAAATTAAATAGGCAGCAGGTTAAAGATATTATCATGCTGCCACTACACTTGCTCCTCTTTAGGAAATTGGAAAACCACACATTCTCTCCTTCTGCCATTGTCTTTTATTGGCTCAGGTGGGCTGGAAAATAGGGAACCAATGACCCTCATCTTGAATGCAGAGGCAGTGCTTCTAAACAGTGAAGAAGCTGATCTGAGCTAATAAAAATACACATTACATATTCTAGGTCAAAATTTGGAAAAGGTACCAACAATTATATCATAAATTGCTGTTTTACCAAGATCCCAAGGCAATTCAATGAATACAAGATCATCTTTTTAGCAAACCGTGCTGGAATGAAACCAGTATGGCTGGATATCAGTATGGACAAAAGGGTCTCAATCCTTACCTCACACCATATATGAAAATCACATCACCTCTCAAGCTTGGTGTTTGGTTGGTGGGGACCCACACAGGTTCAACATGCATATTAAGAAGTGTTATTTTTGTTTGGGAGCCATCTACCCTGGCCATGGGATGATGTTCATCCACAATAATTGCAAGGTGTTCAGATTTTGCAAATCTAACTGCCATAAAAACTTTAAAAAGAAGTGCAATCCTCACAAAGTTAGGTGAACCAAAGCATTCCAGAAAGCAGCTGGTAAAGAGCTTACAGTGTATAATTCATTTGAATTTGAAAAACGTGGAAATGAACCTATCAAATACCAGTGAGAGCTATGGAATAAAACTATTGATGCAATGAAGAGAGTTGAAGAAATCAAACAGAAACGCCAGGCTAAATTTATAATGAACAGATTGAAGAAAAATAAAGAGCTACGAAGTTCAGGATATCAAAGAAGTTAAGCAAAACATCCATCTTATCCGAGCTCCCCTTGCAGGCAAAGGGAAGCAGTGGAAGAGAAAATTGTACAACAGTTACAAGAGGATGTGGAAGTGGAAGATGCTTCTTAGAAATCTCTGTAACCATTTCTTTTATGTACATTTGAAAATGCCCTTTGGAGACTTGGAACTGCTAAATTATTATTTTTTACATAAAGTCACTTAAATGAAAAGTGATTAAAACATATCTTTCCTACATTTCCATCTACAAAACATCAGATATTACGGATGTTAGATTGCATCTCAGTGTTAAATTTTTACTGATAGATGTACTTATGTAAATCATGAAAATTCTACTTATAACTATAGAAGTGAACTGTGGATGTAAAATGGTTATGCCATTTGGATAATGGCACTAGGCAGCATTTGTATAATAACTAATGGCAAAAATTCATGGCTAATGATGTATAAAATAAAACATTCTTTGCAGTAAAATATTCCCTTTATTAATGTTACAGAAGGGGGATACGACAAGGAACTAACAATTTGTATGACAGTGTCAAATGTTATTTTGATTTTAGTATTTCCTATTTGGTTTATTTGCATCTTAGAAAAGCATAATGACATTGTTTGATTAAACCTAATTATGCTGGACTGTTTTGACCTGGTTTAACCATTCTGATAGGTAGTTGTGGATGTTGGGGATGAGAACTGAATAATCTTTGCTGGAATGACACTATACTCTAGAATTTCCACTTTGGAGAATGCTCAGTTCTAACTTGTGATTTCTGATAGAACAAACTTTATTTTTCTAGTCCAGTAATGATCTAGAAGCAGAGGAATCCTAGTGCCTTTTTAAAGTTATTATGTGGTTTTCTTTTAAAAAGCTCCTGTTTTTGGAAAGTAGAATTTATAGGTACAACATCTGTTCATTATTTGCACATAAAATAAAATCATTTAAAAAGAAAAAAAAATTACTTCAAAATGAATCAGAAACCTACATGAAAGACATAAAACTAATAAACATCTACAGAAAAACAGAAAAACAAAAAAAGTGTGTGACATTGGATTAGGGAAAGATTTCTTAAATGATATAACAAATGTATAAACTATAAAAGACAACATTAATAAAGTAGACTTAATCAGATTAAATACTGTCACTCATGGAAAGATATAGTTAAGAAAACAAAAAGGCTAGTGAACTGCAAAATATGTGACTAACGAAGGGCCTATATTCACATTATATAAAGAACTCTTACAACTTAATAAAAGGAAGAAAACTCAATTTAAAAATTGGACAAATAATTTGAACAGACACTTCACAAAGGAAGTTATAGGAAGGGCCAAATAAGTACATGAAATAATGTTCAATATCACTACATTTTTTAAAAAATGCAAATTCAAAGCACAATGAGACACTATCACATATCCACTAAAAGATCTAAAGTTTAAAAGTTACCAAGTTTTGGCAAGTGTGTGGAAAACAGGGATAGTACCTTATAAAGTTAACTATACATGAGCCACAAGGCCTAGCAATTCCAGCTCTAGGTATTTACCCGAGAGAAATGAAAGCATATGTCCACTTTAAAATATAAACAGGAATGTCTATAGCACCATTTTTCATAATAGCCAAAAGCTGGAAGCAACTAAATGTCCATCAACTAGTGACTAGCTATAGTGATATACACTCACTATGAACTACTACTCAGCAATTTTAAAAAACAACTATTAAAACAAGCAACAAGGCTGGGCACAGTGGCTCACACCTCCATCCCAGCACTTCGGGAGGCAGAAGCAGGTGGATCACCTGAGGTCAGGAGTTCAAGACCAGCCTGGTAACATGGTGAAACCTTGTCTCTACTAAACACACACACACACACACACACACACACACACACACACAAAATGTAGCCAGGCATGGTGGCACATGCCTGTAATCCCAGCAACTCGGGAGGCTGAGGCAGGAGAATCGCTTGAACCAGGGAGGCAGGGTTGCAGTGAGCCAAGATCTCGCCACTGCACTCCAGCCTGGGCGACACAGTGAGACTTCATCTCAAAAACAAACAAAAAACAAGCAACAACATAAATGAATCTCAAAAATATGCTAAGCAAAAAAAAAGGCAACATAGAAGACAATATCCTCTATCACTTTATTTACATGAAATTTTAGCTAAGGCAAAACTATAGTGACAGTAGGCGGATCCATGCTCTCCAAATGCAAGGCGAGCAGGCAAGGCTTCAAGTGCAAAGAGGTTCAAGGAAATTTTCAGGGCAAGGGAACTTTCTATACCTAGATTCTCATGTTGGTTTCACAACTGTATACAATTACCAAAATTCTCAACTGTGCACTTAGAACTTCTGAATTTAAAACAAACAAGCAAAGTTAGTCCTATGAGCTCCTAAGAATCCATATTCTCTATTTGTAAGGTAGAAAGAACGCACACATACACACACTTAATTATTGATAATGCAAATTCTCCTTCTTGAGTATTCCATCAGACAAGGTTTTTTAAAACTTTATTGGCTTGTTTTGCTTTGTTTTGAGATGGAGTTTCGCTCTTGTCACCCAGGCTGGAGTGCAGTGGCATGATCTCGGCTAACTGCAACCTCCGCCTCCCGGGTTCGAGTGATTCTCCTGCCTCAGCCTCCCAAGTATTTGGGATTACAGGCACCTGCCACCATATCTGGTTAATTTTTTTTTTTTTTTTTTTTGTATTTTTAGTAGAGACAGGATTTCACCATGTTGGCCAGGCTGGTCTTGAACTCCTGGCCTCGATCTACCTGCTTCAGCCTCCCAAAGTGCCGGGATTACAGGCATGAGCCACCGCATCCGGCCAAAATTATGCTGTATTTTAAAAAGGAATGGACAAGTCCTACCTTTAGCTACCTACCATTTGGAAGGTTATAAACTGGAAAAGATCAAGGTGAAAACTTTACAAAGCAGAAGTTTCCAAACAAACATCTCTTAATTCCTCACAAATATTTAATCTTAAGACTAAAATGAAAACAAAGAAATCCATCATCTAAGAACCAAGAAAAATAGAAATATTCCTCCACACACAAACACATAGATAGGTTTATTAACACCTGTTTAGAAAGAATGCCAGACTACCAACAAACACATCTTTTAAAAAACTAATTGAAACTAAAACTTACTGTTTAATGCATTTATCACACTTTGAAAGGAAATAGCAAAAAAATTAGCTAGGGGCTCTCTGGGTTTGAGTTCCGGCCATCGATGGCGCCTGGGACTCACCTCTGTGGCTGCGTCCTTGAAGCTCTCGCTGTACGTGCTGTCCGGGGTGCTGCGCTGGTCGTCCTTGAGATAGGCGCTATGGGTGGCCAGCGAGGGCACGTCATACTGAGTCTGTTCAAAGATAACCACTCGTTGCTCTTCCCCATCTCCCCGGGGATAGTGCACAGGTGGGGCCATGAAAACTGGTGTGAAATCTTCAGCTTTCACCACCGTGATTCCCGACACCGGGATGATGGCAGAGCTCTCAGGGAAGCTGATGCTGTACTGTTCCCGCTTGGAATTCTCCAGGTGATCTTGATTTAGGGAAAGGTTCACTGGAACAGTCTTTAGGACTTGCACTCGGTTTTCTCCTCCACTCAAATTACTCTGGGCTTCACTGGGGCCAAGGCAGTTTCTGTGTGTTCAAACCCGCCCCCGCAACATAATAGAATTAGAAAAATCACCATTCGGCAACGCCTAATAAAATAACCAATGCAGGCCATAATCATTGAATGCTAATGCCATTAAGGGACGGGGGGCTGGCAAACTTCACAACGAAACGCAATGGGATCCTTGCTTCACTAAAAGTAGGATTACGAGTAAGCCATGCGCCCTCTGGTATCATGCAACCTGAAGTACTCAGTCTCACTGTAAAAAAACAAACAAAAACAAAATGAGACCTGGAGCGGTGCCTCACGCCTGTAATCCCAGCACTTTGGGAGGCCGAGGCGGGTGGATCACCTGAGGCCAAGAGTTCAAGACCAGCCTGGCCAACGTGGTGAAACCCCGTCTCTACTTAAAAAATACAAAAAATTAGCTGGGAGTGGTGGCGCATGCCTGTAATTCCAGCTACTTGAGAGGCCAAGGCAGGAGAATCACTTGAACCTGGAGGTGGAGGTTGTGGTGAGCCGAGATCATGCCATTGCACTCCAGCCTGGACAACAAGAATGAAACTCTGTCTCAAAAAAAAAAAAAAAAAACCTGACTCTAGGTCTAATCAAACCTTCATATCTAACTTTCAGCTCTTAGGAAATACAGGAACACAAAGAATGACTTAAACAACATCAAAAAGAAGCGATCAGACAAACCAGAATGCAGCACATCCTACTGACCTAAATTTGTCAACAAGTCAAAGGCATGAAAAAAGGAGGAAGGGTGGGAGAAGCGTTCTAGATTAACAGAGATTTAAAAGTCATAAAAATCAAGTATGACGAGTAGCTCTTGTTTGGATCCTCACCTGAATGAACCAAAAAGGCATTTGTCAGGCAATGGGAATTTTGAGGCAATTGAATATGGACTGGGAATTGGGTGATATTAGGAAGTATTGTTGTCGGGCGCAGTGGGTCACGCCTGTAATCCCAGCACTTTGGGAGCCCAAGGCAGGCGAATCACCCGAGGTCAGAAGTTCAAGACCAGCCTGGCCAAAATGGTGAAACCCTGTCTCTACTAAAAATACAAAATTAGCCAGGCACAGTGGCTTGAACCTGTAGTCTCAGCTACTCAGGAGGCTGAGGTGGGGGAGGGACAGAGTGAGAATCCGTCTTAAAAAAAAAAAAAAAAAGTATTGTTAATTTTAGTTAGGGGTGATAATGATTTTGAGCTTATGTAATAAAATGTCCATTTTTATTTTTTAGACATACAGAAGTAGTTAGAGGATAACTAATATGATGACATGACAAGGATTTATTTTAAATACTATTGCAATTTGAAAAAAAGAAAGAAAAGGAAAGAGAGAAAAGGTCAATATCAAGCAGATATTAAGCAGTGGCAAAAATGTGTCATTGTTGAACTGGAGAATGGGATGGGTATTCGGGGGCTTTATTACACTATTCTCTGTACTTCTGTATATGTTTGAAAATTTTACCAAAAAGTTAGTTTTAAAATACAAAAAGAAAAAAGCAGGAGGAGGACAAACATGGTAATTTGAAGGATTGAGGAGTGGGGAGGATATTTTTACCATTCTGTGGGCACCTTAAAGGAGAAATAAGATAATGAGAATTTATCATTCAAATATTTTCACCAAATTGAGAAAGAACATGAGCTCATTGACGTCCTTAGCACTGAATTCCTTTGGGGGCTTAAGGAAGTGGTGTAGCTTGGCTTATGTAAAATAAAATCTCTCAGATCTCAGACCTCCTGGGTGGTACAGAGATAAAGGAAAGGATGTAGAAAATTAATTCTTGCCAGACTAGAATAAAGTACTTTCATCTATACTAAAGAAGTCTAGGAGAGAACAGAAACAAATAAGAACTCATTAATGGAAAATTATTGTTGACAGCAAAATGATTTTATTAGCCAAGTCCCTCTGGTCAGTGTAATTTTGGGGCCACCTCTCACTAATTTATGGATTCTTCTGAGTAATATGGCGAGAAAATATATCTTTTGCCCCCTCTCTGATGCCTGGGTTATTTGTTTATTTCTGTTTTTTATCCAGCATGTGCTTTCTGGGACTTTCTGGCATCTCTCATTGCGAGGAATATTTTCTTAAAATTTGCTCTTCTGGGGCTGGGTGTTGTGGCTCATACCTGTAATCCCAGCACTTTGGGAAGCCAAGGCAGGAGGATCACCTGAAGTCAGGAGTTCGAGACTAGCCTGACCAACATACAGAAACCCCATCTCTACTAAAAATACAAAATTAGCCAAGCATGGTGGCGCATGCATGTAATACCAGCTACTCAGGAGGCTGAGGCAGGAGAATCGCTTGAACCCAGGAGGCGAAGGTTGCCGTGAGCTGAGATCATGCCATTGTACTCCATCCTGGACAACAAGAGCGAAACTCCGTCTCAAAAAAAAAAAAAAAAATTTCTTCCAAGAACTGTGCTATCCTGGCTCCTGTGTATAAAGAAGGAAGCCCATCAGCCTTTGAGCTTGCCTAACTGTGAAGCAGGACTTGATATTTTCAGCTTTGATTTTTCAGATGAAACTTCGAAGTGAAACTTGCAAAAAGAATTTCTCCACATGAACACAGCAAATAGAAAAATATTTAAGATACCTAAAAGTTTATTTGTAGGAAGAAATAAGTCTAGAAAATAATTTCCTAAGGAGTAAAATCACAAGTCTACACACTTTCTGGCCTTAAGTAATGACCTGGTTTCGTGATCAAATCAATAGCGTGAACCTGTACATAAGAAATAGTGAAAATTTAGAATTTATGTTTCATCTGAATCCAAGTAGTTGGAGGGTGCCAAAACCCAGACCACCCATTTACATTACCATGTCCTAAACCTAAACCTCATTGTTTACACATTGCATGGAATGTTAATAGAGATTCCTCACATACACACACAAAAAAGAGTCCATGGTGAAATCAATAATAAAAAACAAACAAAATTGCCATAATGAGACCACCGTGAGTGGGTTGCAAACATCATGAACCCAGTAAAGGTACCAGCGTTCCTTCACCTGTTTAACCAAAACCCAGGATTTCCCGAACTCATGTCAGCCCAGAGCCTTTAGTGAAGAAATAACCATTAACACTTGGGGATAAGCCCCTACAGGTGAGGAGTACATAAGCTGGTCTACATTTATTGGCTACAAAGTTGTTATTCAGTTTCCACTCTAGGTTTTGCACACACACAGTCTCATTGGCTTTGCCAAAATATTCAAAGTTAACCAACTTCTCTATAGTTAGAGTCCATTTGGGGCCAAGTTTCTTAATTATTTAATTCATGCAAAACTTATGAATTCTAAAGAAAGAATACAAGTCAAAGTATTTTTTGGCTTTGTTGTCCTAATAAACAAACAAATAAGCAAGCTATGGAATTGCATAAATCTAGTTGAATAGTATCATACCACCAGAAAATAACAGCTTCGACACCACCCTAAAATGTGTAACTATGCCTCTGTTCAACACTTTTAGATTTTGAAGCTAATACCAGAGAACTTCACAAAGACATCTAAAAAATGGGTAACTAAAACTAAGAATTATTGTGAGATAGTAATTATCTGCAATAGAATTTAAAATTGAACCAAATATTGTAATATGAGAAAAATGCAATGATAATAATGGTGTGTTAAACATACTTTTTAGAAAATTCAGATCATGTCTTTGAGATTCTGTTTTTTCCAGGTAGCAACTTCTGTATACAAACAGTTGTAATGATACTATGTTAACATACGGCACCTTAATTCATTAATACGCTGTAGATCACAATGACATCCTTCCAAATTATATTCGATGAGAATTTGGTCATAATTAATCTATATAAGGTAGGTTAGTCTATACTTCACTGCAGTTTTTTTTTTAATGCTCTGTGAAAATCACAAAAGTAACCATTAAAATACAATGAGCAGCTGTTGCTTTGTAATGTTGTCCTAAGAGATACTCACTTGTCTGTGGTGTAAAAGGTAGACAGAGTACATGGCTTAAACTTGTTTTTCCCTGATCCTGCTGTAATTCCGGCACAGGACTAAGCAGATAGCACAAGCTTAACTCAATAAAACTGACTGGATCAAGGGAAAGTTTTAGGGCCTGAAGAGTGTCAGCCTCTTCGTCCTTGTCATCACCTCTGCCAGCGAGGTCCCAGGACCCCAGGGCAGTGTGGAGCTTCAGGAGATCCCTAGTGGAACAGTGACTCCGATGCAGGCAGTCTTCATGTTCTGCTGGGGTTGTACCCCGGAGATGCTGCACAGCACAGGGCTGCTGGTTGGTGGAGAGGCCCCTGCTGCTAATCACAGAAGACTGTAATGTCACAAGCAGTTCCTATCAAGGCCAGGTCAGATTCGGACATATGTGCTAGTAGGGGATTTTATATCCATATGGAAGAACCTCCAATAGAAAAACACCACAGCTTCTCTCCATCCCACTGCAGGGGAAGAGATGTATTGATTGGTGAGTTTGAAAGAAGTGGGTGAGTTTGGGCCGGGTGCGGTGGCTCACGCCTGTAATCCCAACACTTTGGAAGGCTGAGGCGGGTGGATCATGAGGTCAGGAGATCGAGCCCATCCTGGCCAACATGGTGAAATCCCGTCTCCACCAAAATACAAAATATTAGCCAGGCATGGTGGTGTGCACCTGTAGTCCCAGCTACTCAGGAGGCTGAGGCAGGGGAATGTCTTGAACTGGGAAGTGGAGATTACAGAGAGCCAAGATGGTGCCACTACACTCCAGCCTGGTGATAGAGCGAGACTCTGTCTCAAAAAAAAAAAAAAAAAAAAAAAAAAAAGTGGGTGAGTTTGAAAGAAGTAGCTGAGCAGGGTGATTCAGTCCCTTCTGGTCCTGTTTCTTTTTCTGGATCATCCTGGCCAAAGAGAGGGGACTCTCCCTCCAGTCACCCCTGCTGTGCCATAAATGGTACAAAGTCATGCCTGGGACTGAATGGGTACACTTTCCTAAGTCAGGACTGAAATGTTACAAGCTGCAGATTCTGAGTCACATTCTCCAATGGGCTTCATCAGAAATAAAGCTGCTTTTGATTTTTCTGCCCCTTTTGAACCTCGATTTATCGGACTGTGCCTTGCTTTTCAGCTGGTTCTTGATTGAGGAGGGCAGACAAGGGGTGTTTTATAGTGATCTCCTGCAGCTGTCCTGCCCCTTCACCCTGACAGCGGTAGCCCTTGCAGTGGCCTCCACCTGTGCCTCCCCTGGCTGAGAAACCGTCCAACCTCCTTTCTTTCCCCTCCCCCATCATCAAAAGCAATCTTTCAAGTGTCTCACTTCCTGAGGGGCCTAATTGCAGTTATAATGCCATAGGATTGATCAGAAAAGTTAATCCCAGCAATGTGCTATCTTGCCAGCATCTCATCTCTGACTCAGGATTTTAAGCCTCCTTGGAAGTGGGTATCTGAAGAGGGTGCAGAGACCCTTTGAATGCACAACCAAAAATGCAATTTGCTCTCCTCATTGAGAGATCTGGCATTGGTCCAGATTCAAAAGACAGAGGATGCTAAGCTTCTTGACCCCATCTCCTCTCAAGAACAAAACATACAGTTTAATAACATTGTTTTCAGAAAACATAGAGTTATTTTGGGGGCCAGGCAAATTCCTTTACCTTTTCTCCTGGTCTTCTTGGCTGTCACTTGCTTTGCTTACAGACAGCAGCCTCTTGTCTCGAGGAACCTGGAAACATCACCAACCATCAATAAGATGTACATAGATGCAACCATGACCATGTTCAGAGCTGGACACCAGCATAAGCAAAGAAACCAAAACGGGATGTTCTCCGGGAAATGGTGGAAAAGTTGCTATCACCAGGAGATGTTAAAGGCGAGTAGCCTGAGTGACAATGATTATGGAGCCAGAGACAAAGGGTTGGTGATAAACATATGGCCACAGCAGACATGATTCAGCTGCTCACTGCTGGCCTAGGTGACTCTCCCTGGACCCGAGCACCTCTCATGCACTCCCTACCTTGGGAGTGGAAGAGGGGAGAGAAGCAATGTGAGCAGAGGTGAATCTAGACTTGGGTGCCTTTGATCAGACAGAAAACATAATGGAGTTACACAACAAGTGTCAGCATAAAGAACAGGGATCTACCCTCCTCTCTGATAAGTGCTGACATGGTGGGGGTGCTTAGGCACAGGGGGCCGTACTGAGCTAGCAGCGGGGGGAAGCATCCAATATACCTGGGCCCCCCTTTGTCCACCTTCCTACACAGCTTGTGGACTTGCTTCCACAATTTTGTTTCTAAATACACTTTCATTATTGTCTTAAAACTCCTGATGCCCTTTGGGAGGCCGAGGGGGGCGGATCATGAGGTCAGGAGATCAAGACCATCCTGGCTAACATGGTGAAACCCCGTCTCTACTAAAAATATAAAAAATTAGCCAGGTGTGGTGGCAGGCACCTGTAGTCCCAGCTACTCGAGAGGCTGAGGCAGGAGAATGGTGTGAACCTGGGAGGCGGAGCTTGCAGTGAGCTGAGATCGCACCACTGCACTCCAGCCTGGGTGACAGAGCGAGACTCCGTCTCAAAAAAATAAATAAATAAATAATAAAATAAAATAAAATAAAACACTCCTAATGCCAACACATTACCTGAAAGATATTGAAAAAGTGCTCACTGAAAGAAGGGCCATCCCACCAGCCGTGTCTCTGACCATCACCTAATCGCCTGCTGCATCCTAGATCCTTTACTCCGCCACAGTTTTCAAACACATGAATAAGTAGGCTTGAATTGGGTTGGTTTACTGAATTTCTTTGTGTATTTTTCTTTATTTCTTTTTCTATATCTCCAGATCTTCCTTCTAGCCAAACTCCTTTGCACCCAAAAAGCAACTTTTGCTTTCTTGAGATGAAAGAACATTCACGAAAATCATCCCTCTACTGGAGTCCTCTAGCAATTCCTGTGATTTCCACTTACCTGAATACGACACAAGCCCAGACACCTGGCTTAGGGTGGGGACAGAGCAGAGTGGCCAGGAGTCCAGACCTAGAGCCTGCTTGCCTGGGTTCAAATCTCAGCTCTACCACTCAGTAAACTCTGTCCCACTTTCCTCATCTGTAAAATGGGCATAACAATAGTCCCTCATCTCACAGGTTTTTAGTAAAATTAAATGAGTTAATGTAATTTTCAAAGCACTTGGAGTGTGTGGTACTTTATATTTGTTAATAAAAAACAAAATAAATCAATTATAAATCGTTCATGTTAACTTTCAGAGTCTATACTATATCAGGCATTGCTAAACACTGGATAGAAAAAAGATAAATGATAGTTCTCATCATCTATTGAAGATGACAGATAAACATACAATTTCAATACTCAATACACCTGTGTTCATTGCAGCACTATTCACAGTAGCCCGCAGGAGGAAACCACCCAAATGTTTAACAGCAGATGAATGGAAAAACAAAATGGGGCACAGCCATACAACGGAATACTATGCTGCCTTAACAGAGAATGAAATTAAGGTGCATGTTGTAATATGGAGGGACCCTGAAGACACTACGCTAAAAAACTAAGCCAGATACGAAAGGACAAATATTGTATGATTCCACTTAGATGAGGTACCCCAGAAGAGTCAAATTCATAGACAGAAGATAAAACAGAGAGGACCAGCAGGTAGGAGGATAAGAAAGGAATTATTGTTTAAGGAGTACAGAGTTTTCTGTTTGGGAAAAGGAAAAGGCTCTGGAGATAGATGGTGGAGATGTTTGCACAACTATGTGAATGTACTTAATGCCACAGAACTGGACACTTACTAATGGTTAAAATGGTAAATTTTATGTTATATATCTTTTATGACAATTTTTTAAAGGCATTAAGGAAGAAGTAAGTGTTTAAGGAGACCCCACAGGCATAAAAATAGAATGAAATCATGTCCTTTGCAGCAAGATGGGTGGAGCTGGAGGCCATAATCCTAAGCGAATAAATGCAGGAACAGAAAACCAAATACCACATGTTCTGACTTATAAATAGAAGCTAAACATTGGGTCCACATTGACATAAAGATGGGAACAACAGACACGGGACTACTAAGGCGGGGATGCAGGGCAAGGGCTGAAAAACTACCTTTTGGGTCCTATGCTCATTGCCTGGGTGCTGGGCACAGTCGTATCCCAAACCTCAGTATCACACAATATATCCATGTGACAAGCCTGCACACATACCCCCAAATGTAAAACAAAAGTTGAAATGATAAATTTTTTTTTAAAAAAGGCCTGCATATGTATCCCAGAGCTTAAAGTATAATAATTTAAAAAATAAAAATAAATAATAAAAGGGGGGAAGGAGAAAGAAATTCTACTGGCATTGAGATTAAAAACATAATAAACTGGAAAACTATACATATATTAAAAAAAGAAGACCTGCCTCCCCAGCTCTGCCTGCTGCTGTACCCTGAGTTTATGACTCACCCACCCCACTAGAGAGCACTTAGTTTCTCTCCTAAAGTGTAGTTATCCCTATAGTGTTTTAAAAATTTAATGCCCCGTGATATGAGATAAAACTGTGCTACTGACAGGATTCTCTGGAAGCCTAGAGGGTGGAGCTCCCCAGAGGGGCTGAGCCATAGGTAGGAATTTGTAAGGTGGATGGAGAAGGCTTTCTAGCCACTGGAGCTGCTTATAAAAAGGTTAGAGGACAGGACAGAACAAGGCATGGCCGGCATGAGGAATGAGTTGGGGGAGGTGTGGCCTCAGAGATGAGCAAAGGCCAGATGAGGAAGGGCCTCTGAAGCAGGGACAGATGGTTTACTTCTTTTGTCATGTGCTATGGCACCATCACATTTTTCTTGACTGTCAAGCTTCCCTTGCCCTCTCCCCTTCCAACCAGGTGGCACAAAGTCCACTGTGCCTCTGAAACCCATCCCCCACCCCTGGACACCAGCCTCCAGGCTCAGTCGCCAAAGTCCTTGCTTGGGCTGCACAATCACTCCTAACTGGTCTCTCCTCTCCTTCATTTCATTCCTGTGAATTATTTCTGGATCCATTAGGAAGACTCAGAGTGGTCTGCTTAAAATGTAGTCTGACCTTGACGTGTTGCTATTATACTTAAAACACTTGAGTGCTTCCCATTACTCTCAGGTAGGTAGTCTCAAAAACGTCTCCCATCTCAGTGCAGGCAGCCCCTGTTTTTGCTTCTCACACTTGGGCCAACTATATTTATGACCATGCAATGCTCCTTCTCACAAAAGAGCCATCACACGAAATCCTCTCTGCCTAGAACATGTCCCACCCCTCCTACACCCACACCACAACCCATGCCTTCTCCAGGCTAACTTGTGTCCATACTTTGAGTCCTATCTAATTTTATGTGTCCATGATATGGCAATCTCTATGTCCACCTTGTCATGGTTATGTTCTCAGTGCCTGGAATGTAGTAGGCCCTCACTAAATACTTATTGAAAGAATCAGTTGATCAATGAAAATGGCCTGGAAAAGGCAGGACCAAAGAAATAGAAGAATAGGGATTCCAAACACTGAAACGTGTTAGCAACCCCCAAAGATTCATGGAAGTGAATGTTATTGTTGCCAAGAGTCCCTGATGTGAGCTCTGCGCAGACACCTGTGCTCGGTCTAAGGTGCTAGGCACAATACTATAAAGGTGGTTATTAACGTGCGGGTTTGCTCTTCTTTGAACCATGCTCTTTTTTGAAACTTTGGCTTTGCAAACCATCTTTAGATAAACTGAGAACTCTGAACTTGGTCTCTTCCCTTGAGTCCTAGATGTCCCTTCCTGGACATCTTGCAGGCACATCAAACTCAACTCTTTATTATTCTTCTCAGAGCCTTTATTCTGTACTCTCTGCCTTGATTAATCCAGAAATCATCTTAGGCATCTTGCACTTAGTTATGAACTCCCCTCACCAACTCTCTGTCTCTCTGTCTCTCTCTTTTCTGTCCTGGTCTGTGCATGTGACAGATCGTCCTCTACTCTGGCAGAGTAGGCATTGTTTCCTCTGGAAAGCCGGTGAATTATCTGGGAGGTTGTCAGTCAACCTACTGCTCTTAGAACATAACCCTTTTAGAGCACTGACCTCCATAAATCATGGTTGTAGGTTTATAGCACTGTGTTTGTCCTGGACTGTGATTGTCAGTGATCTCTCTGAGGTAGTGAAATGAGTCTCACCTGCCTTTAGATATCCAATATTTATCCCCATTGCTAGGAGGTCATAGCTACTTAGTGAATATTTTTTGGGTGGGTGTGTAGGTGAGTGGGTGGATGGATGGATGGACGGATGGATGGATGGATGGATGGATGGATGGATGGATGGATGGATAGATGGACAAACAAATCAACCAACAAACTGGTTTCCAGCAGTACTGGTCAGTAGAACAGATAGAAACCAACTGACCAGGGAAGCCTATTTTTCACTACAGCTAGAACCAGATGATGATAAATCAGCTCTCTCAAGAGGAAAATAAAGTTACATAAAGTAAGTCAAAACATTTTTAAAATATCTGGCTAATTGAATCTGTCACGTTTTTCTGTCATGCCTGAAATTCATGGAAAGGTTGCACAACTCTGGAGCTATTATTGGTAAATAGTTTAAACTGGATAGAGAACTGAGCTAGAATTTTAGTCTCTAAATTATGACAGATTCTATACATTTGGATTTTAAAAAATAAACACCACTTGATGAGTAGGCAACTTATTAAGCTCCAAATGCATACTTTTAAAATTTTTAAGTGGATTCAAAAAAGGGCATTTTGTAAATGGTAGACATTGTAAAACAATGGATATTAGGAAACATACAGGATTGTCCTATGATCTTGGGTAAATTCCACTGAGTTGCGGAACTATAAAATGTAAAACCTGATGGACTTCGCTGCAATGATGCTGTGGTGACAGTTATCAGATGCAGGTGAAAAGACCTTGAAATTTATGAAGTATTACGAAAGGTATGCCTTCGCCACATTCACAGGACAGGGACCACCATTTCTGGAGTGCCTGCGTGTGGCTCATGAACTCCTCCCTGTGGACAGAGTCCACGACTGTCCCCTCGGGGATGATGTACTCCAACTTCAAGAGTGAGGAAAAACAGTTTCTTTGACAAAAATAGAATCAATTCATACTCTGAAGAGGCATAGAAAGTCTGTAAAACGTAAATGATAACATGGCAGCAATTTTTACAATAATTTAACTTCCCAGAGTTTACACAAGTTTAGACCAAACAACCAGAACTGCTTTGTTTCATTAACATTTCACTTGACTACAGAAAAAGGTCCAGCCTCAAGGGACATTTAACTTTGTTATAACTTTAACACCAACATATATAAGCTGTGAACACCCAGGGAACTGAAAAGGGCTTCAAAATGATCATTTGAACAGTGTTTGAAAACAAGACCAATTCTTTCCAGAAACACTAAAATGTTTCAAGCAAAAATATAGCAAAGCTCATGTGAAATAAAAGCAGCTATGTAACTCCAGTAGTCCACATGGTCTTGGAAATATTAATTCAACAGAAGGAGTTACAGACTTGGCTGCAACTTGAGTTTTATGTAAACTCCCTACCTGGTATCTCAGAATATTTACAGAAAGCAGTATTTCAACTTTCCTTTAAATGCTAGCAAATATATAAGAGGACAGGTAATCTAGGTACCACATTTACTAGTACTTAATCACCCATATTTACTAATACTTAATTATCCTTTGCATCTGTGGGAAATAAAATACATTGCCTTCATAAATTACTAATTATAGACTGGACGTGGTGACTCATGCCTAATCCCAGCACTTTGGGAGGTCAAGGCGGGTGGATCACTCGAAGCCAGGAGTTCAAGAGCAGCCTGGCCAACATGTGCAAAATCCCATCTCTACTAAAAATACAAACAAAAAATAAGCCAGTTGCGGTGATGTACATCTTAGTCCCAGCCATTTGGGAGGCTGAGGCAGGAAAATCGTTTGAACTCGGCAGATGGAGGTTACAGTGAGCTGAGATCATGCCACTGCACTCTAGCCTGGGCAACAGAGCAAGACTTCATCAAAACAAACAAACAAAAATTACTAATTATGTTTGTTTCGGGGTATGCTTCTCTTTCTCACTAACACAAAAAAAGAATTGTCATCAAATACAGATATATGAAATTATATCCATTTCATAATAACAGAATAAAATCTATTTTTAAAAAAATAAGAACAGGCCGGGCGCGGTGGCTCAAGCCTGTAATCCCAGCACTTTGGGAGGCCGAGGCGGGTGTATCACGAGGTCAGGAGATCGAGACCATCCTGGCTAACACGGTGAAATCCCGTCTCTACTAAAAATACAAAAAATTAGCCGGGCGAGGTGGCAGGCACCTGTAGTCCCAGCTACTCTGGAGGCTGAGGCAGGAGAATGGCGTAAACCCGGGAGGCGGAGCTTGCAGTGAGCCGAGATCGCGCCACTGCACTCCAGCCTGGGCCACAGAGGGAGACTCCATCTCAAAAAAAAAAAAAAAACAGAATAAGAACAATATATTTCTCCTAAATATAATTAGTATATTTCTTCAAAGCCTTATGAAAACTATTAAGTTACATATTAATTTAACATTATAAAATTACAAACAGGCCCGGCACAGTGACTCCTGCCTGTAATCCCAGCACTTCGAGAGGTCGAGGAGGGCGGATCACGAGGTCAAGAGATCCAGACCATCCTGGCCAACATGGTGAAACACCGTCTCTACTAAAAATACAAGAATTAGCTGGTCATGGTGGAGCGTGCCTGTAATCCCAGCTACTTGGAAGGCTGAGGCAGGAGAATCGCTTGAACTCGGGAGGTGGAGGTTACAGTGAGCCAAGATCTTGCCACTACACTCCAGCCTGGTGACAGAGCGAGACTCCATCTCAAAAAAAAAAAAAAAAGTTACAAAGAGAAGTTGTAAAGATCTGAATAATCAAATCAGGGTCACTTTAAAGATATATTTATAGATTTTGAAGATCAATACAACCGTCAGGTTTTGACTATTTTTTTAATCATAGAAGAAAATCACTTTTCAATTTCTTTCTAAGGATGAGACCAAAAACAGTTAAGCCCTCAAGAAGTGGCCCAGTACACGAAGCAGCCTAATTTGATGAGTTCTGTGCTTCCCAACTATCCTCAATACGTTTTGAAAATTTTCAGTTTGAAACATTTATAATTTATCCTTGCATTTCTCAAATGAGATCCTCAATCAGAAAGAATGAAAACTATAAAACCACCACAGCCAGAAAAGAAGAAGAAGAAAAAGCCTACCATGAAATCATTTTGGTTTTCACCCTTTTTTTTTTCCAGGAATTCCCCTTCACTGTAGAAAAAATAGCCTTACTTACATGCAATGTAGTTTAGGCCTCAAAGCATCCTTTCATCTTGAACCCAAGTCCCCCAAAGTTAAGGTCCTTCTTGCTATGTCACGAGTCCTGCTGGGAGTTTTATGCCTTCATAAGAGGGTGGTCACAATCTGCCAGTGCTGGCTCTCTTGATAAGTGGGAAAGTCAGCCTAGACTGGAGAAAGCCTAGACCAAGAGAAAGCCCTTCATATATTTCTCCAGCACTTCCTAACTGTAAAGGATGCATTTATTTGAGTTAGCAATATCTTTATTTAAAATACTCTGGATGGACCTACCTGTCAGTCACTTGCACCTGCCACTCATACCTTGTTCTCCATCTTAGATAAAGCCTCACTTTGTTTTCAATAATCTCCCCAAGGAGGAATCCCTCCTGAGTGTTTTAACGGGAAAGAAGTTGGAAAAGAAATGTGTAATTTTAGAAAACTCTGGCAGAAGAGTAGGTGTGGTGGCCCTGCCAGAGCTGGTGGTGGGAGATGTTTTGAAAGCATGAGAACTGTATTAGGGAAGCGACAGGAGACAATAGCTTGCAAAGTGGAGGCTGCTGGAAGTTAACAGGAAGTCGGAAGCAGAAAGGAAACAGGAAGTAGAGACCGAAGTTTACTAAAAGGGAAATTATCTCTCCTGCATGATTTTGCCGAAACCTCTGGTTTTTCCATGATGGAGGGAGAAGGGGAGGTGGGATTCAGTTCTTATTCTAAAATAAGAGTTCATTGTGCCCAACCAGCAAAATAAACACAGCCATCCTCACATTTGTGCCAATGCCCAGCATCAGCCAAAGGTGTTTACAATCAAGGCAGGTAATAAATCTCATTCAGTAAATACTTGTCAATTTTTTACACTTCAATAATTCAAAAGGAGCAGGTCATACCAGGCATAGTTCTTTATGCTGGAGAAAAACTATTGTTTTTTGTCTGATTTCCTGAAATACTCCTATTTTATAGGTAGTATATGGCAAGTAAATTTTTGAAATGTAAGTGCTTTATATTTATTTTGCCTTAAGAGTTTTCCAAAATAAAAATTTACTACTCATCAAAACAAATGGAGAAAGTTAGGGTTGTAACAAAATTAGGTATTGAAATTGCTGCAAACGTCTTCCACAAAAGTATTTATCAGAATGTTCCTTTTAAAACTGAAAAATCTAGAAAACCTGAATGTTTCTTATAAATAGAAAAATCTAGAGGCAACCTAAATGTTCAACTACTGAGCAATAACTAAATTATGGTATAGCCACTGATATGATTTGGCTCTGTGTCCTCACCCAAATCTCATCTTGAATTGTACTCCCATAATTCCCATGTGTTGTGGGAGGGACCTTGTGGCAGATAATTTGAATCATGGGAGCAGTTTTCCCCATACTGTGCTTGTGATCGCGAATAAGTCTCACAGGATCTGATGGTTTTATCAGGGGTTTCCACTTTTGCATCTTCTTCATTTTCTGTTTCTCCTGCCACGTAAGAAGTGCCTTTTGCCTCCTGCCATGATTCTGAGGCCTCCCCAGCCACGTGGAACTGTAAGTCCAATTAAACCTCTTTTTCTTCTCAGGCTCTGGTATGTCTTGATCAGCAGTGTGAAAATGGACTAATAAAGCCACACAATGTAATATACTTCATTCAGCAAAAATAATAATCCTAAAGTAAACATGGTAACAAGGAAGTATTTGTAATATAAGAATAATATGCAAATAATATTTATGCATGTGAACAAAGAACACAAAAAATATTATCCCAAAATGAGCACTTCCTCTGGGTGGGTGATAAAGTTGAGCTTTGTAGATGGGGAAGCAGGGGGCAATGAGAACAGGAAGAGGCTGAATTCTATATTGAGTTTGGAAATGCTATTAGTTCCCTGGTCTGGGATGAAGAATCTATTCCTTCTTCCCACCAGCAAACGGATGTCCTGGAGCAGGAAGAAGAGAAAAGTGGAGGCTGGGGACCTACCTTGTAGTAGTCATAGAGCAGGCCGAGGGCAGCAGCACTGTCCTCATCACCATTAATGCTCATCATGGCCTTGGTGGCCGCCGTCAGGGGATTCTCCAAGTATGACTTCCAGGCTTCATCCTCACTGGTGTAGGCTCTTCGGGTATTGAATGGAGGGTCACTGGGCATGGGCACTAAGGCCACTAGTCTTTTATTACTGTAAAAACAAGAGAAATGGGAGGTTCATTATCAGAGAGAGCAAATTTCTTACCCCTAATAATATACACATTACATGACTACAAACCTTAATTTTTATTTCCCCAGAATGGGGGAGAAGGAAGGGAAGAAGATTAAAGTTAAAGTGACAACTGATTTATTTTTTTACTGTCTATGCAAAGTAATAAGTCTTTAAAAAGTAGTCCCAGTAGTATAAGTTGGTATTATGGTTTGAATGTTCATCCCCTCCAAAACCTAAGTTAAAATTTCATCAGCATTGTGGTGGTATTGGAAGGTAGGGCTTCTATGTGGTGTTGAGCCCACTCCTCTTTAAGAGGTGTTTAGGTCATGAATGGATTAATGCCATTATCCAAGGAGTGGGTTCATTGTGACTGAAATAGCTTTGCCCCCTCTTGCTCTCTTTCCATCTTGCTCTCTCTTTACCCTTCCATCTTTCTCCATAAGATGATGCAGCAAGAAGTCCCTGGTCAGATGCTGCCCCTTGATCCTGGACTTCCCGACCTTCAGAATTGTGAGCCAACAAATTTCTACCCAGGGTCAGGGATTCTGTTATAGCAGCACAGACAGTTGGTCCTCTTCAAACTCAGGGCTCTGTATCCAGTCATTCTAGGGGCCAAGTAATTTTATTTATTTATTCTTTTTTCTTTTTCTGAGACAGAGTTTCACTCTTGTCATCCAGGCTGGAGTGCAATGGCGCAATCTTGGTTCACTGAAACCTCCACTTTCAGGTTCAAGGATTCTCTGCCTCAGCCTCCCAAGTAAGTGGGATTACAGGCGCCTACCACCATGCTTGGTTAATTTTTGTATTTTCAGTAGAGACAGGGTTTCGCCACATTGGCCAGGTTGGTCTCAAACTCCTGACTTCAGGTGATCCATCTGCCTGGGCCTCCCAGAGCGCAAGGATTACAGGCATGTGCCACCATGCCTGGCCTAATTGTTCTTTATTAATGAATGCAAGAATGGAACCCTAAGAGAGAGCATGTTTCATTTAATTCTCTGAGTTCTCATTATAAATAAATGCAAGACATTAAATGTAATCAATATGCTAATGATTATTGAAAACTTTTATCTAGTTTAATCTATACTTGAAATTACTAGCAAATTATAGATGAACCCATGTCTCAATTTAAAAAGGCAATGTAAGCTACTTTGCAAACACAATGTATTACAGGTAATGCTGTGTAAAATGATATGGAACAGCAGGAATGAGACGGACTCTATTGTAGATCCTGTGCTGCTACAGAATTCTACAATATTTAGGTGATATAAAAGCCACAAGCTACAAAGACCATCATGGAAAGTGAGGGAGTCTATATGGGGAATTTACAGTAGAAACAGAAATGGGTAGGAGTCAATCAATCCTAACCAAGCTAGCCTTGCATAAAGCAGCAATTGACAAACAAGGCAATGTCTTCAGGTGAGTGTGATGACTCAAGTACCCAAAGACCA
Organism: Macaca fascicularis; assembly: GCF_037993035.2. Taxonomy (NCBI): domain Eukaryota; kingdom Metazoa; phylum Chordata; class Mammalia; order Primates; family Cercopithecidae; genus Macaca; species Macaca fascicularis. The sequence continues at coordinate 111,152,665 of NC_088382.1, read as the reverse complement.
TGACAGTCCTTAGCATCTCCCCATGCTGGGTGCTCAGCTATCAAACAACAGAGCCTGCAGAGGTTCGGTCACTTCTCTCCTAGCCCTCATATGCTTGTTCATTGAAATGAAACCAACATGGAACAATGAGACATTGTATTTCAGTAACACCTAAGTCAGCGCATCGTAACATGGCAGGGACATGTGACAAGGCTGGCAAAGGCAATGCCAACATCAATCAATGGAAATTCAACTGCCAAGGCCTTCTGATGGTCATGCAGTCATAAAAGAGGTCCTTTTTTTGCCAAGAACCAACATATGTTGGTGCAGATGCGGTGGAAAGGGAACAGCTATATACTGTTGATATGAATGTATATTAATACAATCTCTATGGAAAAGAGTATGGAGATTTTTCAAAGAACCAAAAGTAGATCTACCATTCTTTCCAGCAATCCCATTGCTAGGTATTTACCCAAAGGAAAATAAGTCATTATATTAAAAAGACACCTCCACTCATATGTTTATTACAGCACAATTCACAATTGCAAAGGTATGGAAAAAACCTATGTACCCATCAATTGATGAGTGGATAAAGAAAATGTGGTGTACACACACCATGAAATACTACTCAGCCATTAAAAAAGAATGAAATAAGGTCCTTTGCAGCAACAGTGATGGAACTGGAGGCCACTATCCTAAATGAAGTAACTCAGGAACAACAACAAAAAAAAAACAAATACCACATGTTCTCACTTATAAGTGGGAGCTAGGCAGCTATGGGTATGCAAAGGCAAACAGAGTGATCTAATAAACATTGGTACAATGTACACTATTCAGATGACAGGTGCATTAAAAGCCCAGACTTCACCACTATACAATGCATCCATGTAACCATAAACCACCTGTACCCCTAAAGCTATTGAAATGAAAAATATAGAAATAAACTAAAATGGAAAATAGAAAAAGAAAGACTTAAAAAAAAAAAAAGAGGTCTATTTTTGCTGACCCTCCTATGGGATCTCCTAATGGTACATGGTTCCTCAGTTCACTTTGTGATGGAGAACTGGTGTGAACTCATAACAAAGAGTGTGTCAAGGGCCCTTTATGTGCTGTCATGTGCATGCTTTGGTGTAAAATCAGAAAAAAAGACACTGACATTGGTAAGATATGTTTGGGATGTGACAGATGGGAAATGCACGTTTAGCAGAGTGGAATTCCGGTCGCTAGGTCTCTGAATCAGGCTCTGGAATACATGAGAAAACACCCTAAGGCCGGGCATGGTGGCTCACACCTGTAATCCCAGCACTTTGGGAGGCCAAGGCAGGCAGATCACAAGGTCAGGAGTTCGAGACCAGCCTGGCCAACATGGTGAAACCCCATTTCTACTAAAAATACAAAAATTAGCCGGGCATGGTGATGTGTGCCTGTAATCCCAGCCACTTGGGAGGCTGAGGCACGAAATTGCAGTGAGCCGAAATTGTGCCACTCCACTCCAGCCTGGGTGATAGAGCGAGACTCCATCTCAAAAAAAAAAAAAAAAGGTAAAAAAACCACCCTGGTTGGCGGGCTTACTACCATACTATTAGGCACTGTGGTGACATGGAGTAGCATAGGCCTTAGAAGTAAGTACTTGTTCACCATTTACAGTGGTGGGAAGCTGGGTAATGTCTAACGTTTAGTTTCTCCTGCCTTAAATAGGAATAGCAATGCCCACCCTACTTACCTTACAATGTGCTTGTGAAGATCACATAAAATAATTGATAAAATAGGATTCTGCAAACTGCATAGTACTTTGCAAATAACAGTATGACTATCACTGCACAGTTTTATGTTCCCATAAGATTTGTGGATATATCAATTTTTGGTAAAGTTGAGAATAATTTAAAAGTCTTAAAGATAATCATTAATTGAAGGGAAATTAAAGTTATTCATTTAACAATATTCTTTAAATATTTATTGAGAGCCCAATAGTTGCCAGACATTGTGCTGGTTGTTAAGGATGGAGTGGCACGTAACATACTGTTCCTTACCCCATGCACCTGCCAGAGAGAGAGAATATCACTACTACAGGGCCATGCGTGTGAGAAAGGGTGGTGTTGTGAGGGCACATGACAGAGGGGACTAACCTAATGAGGGGACAAAGTAGGGGGCCAGCATTTCTAAACAAAGCTGAAGCATAGGTAGGAATGTGCTGGTCAGTGCTGAGATGGGGAGATGTGGGAAATGCTTTTAAAAGTGAAGGATACTTTCGTAGTGTGCAGAATAATGGGATTTTCTTACAAAAGGAGCACATTTGTATTTATTTTGGAGAGTCCGTTAGAAAAAATGTACATTTAATCTAATGATAAAATAGCATTTCCATGTAGAAATCTTCTAAATATGCAGGGTTAGATTTGGAGACAGGAAATGCTGGTGGACTCCTGAGGATCTATAATGAGGCCTTCGGGAAGAACTAAGAAGGCAGCAGAGGTGGTGGGCCCGGGCTGTGACAGTGTCACCTGGCCCACCACAATTGATTAGTTGGGGCCACCCTGGGTGCCTGGCCTACAGCCTCCACTTGGAGAGTAAAATAGAGGATTTGGAACCTCAGTTGTTGCCCATGATGGCACAGGCATCATGCACACTTCCAAAAATGCCCAGTCCTGCAGGAAGGACTTCACGTTATTTGGAGTGACCACACCATTGAAAAGGATGAGGATTTTACTCTGTCATGCCTCAGAGACACACACATTGCTGTGGAGGAGTGTGGGTGGGGTGAGGTGTTAATTATAACACTGGCTAAATTCCAAAAGTTTATCAGGAAGCACCAAGCCGAAGAATCACAGCCAAGTCTCGATTTTCACTAAAATGTGTCCTGATTCACTGGAGAGATTTTTCCCTAAATCTTCCTCTTGAAATCCCTACTCCCTCCTGCTGAGTCTCTTAGCTTGCTGATTTCATGTTTCCTAGTACAAAGCTTGGCTCATAAATTTAAGAGCGGCATCAGCCTTTCCCCTATAATGAAATTGTTGATTAATCCTTACGTGATCAGCAGAAAAAATATTCTGGGAAATCACAACTTTATTAGCCATTTTTTTTTTCACATTCTTGACAGCCACAGGGGCCTTTTGTGCTCTTCCCTTTAACTACACAATGACTGTGGTCTTTTCTTCGCAAATTATAATCTCTCTGGTACACAGCACTGTTGAATGAAGTTTAATTTAATAAAAACAGAACAATCTCTCTGGTACACTGAGCAAAAATGTAGACTTGTAAAGAAAGGAAACTTTCACAGAGCAGCTTTCACCACAATTAGGAACACTCTGAAGCTGTTTTATCATTGCTCTTTTGGAAGGGCAATTCTAATTCTTTTCTGGTCCATTTCTTAAATATCCTCTGTGAAGCTTTAGGTGGGCTATGTCCTGGGTAGCCTCAAACACAGAATGGTAAACAGCAACTGTAAACTCAATCCCAAGGTCCTGCTTTGGAGGAAAATTTTGGTGATCGCCAGAGCAATCACAGCAAGGCTAAGGCCATGTCACACAGACAACTTTTTTTTTTTTTTTTTCTCGTTTGTTTTCTTTAATCCATGACTGCACTGCTGGGAGATGGCTGAAAGACGAGTCGCCAGCTGAAGCAGTGAAAGGGACCACGCAGCTGTGCCACTGAGACCAAGACCAGCCAGTCCACAAGGCTCCAGAGCATTCTGCCAGGACAGCCCCCTCCACGCTCCCCTGAGTATAATAGGAGTCAAATGCAGGAATGCTTTACTGGGGAGAAGCAGAGGAAGCTTAACACATAACATTTTCCCCTTCTAAAGATATGTGCAATAATGGTCAACAGATCCAGACACAAATCCACTTATAAAGACACTTGGGATCCAAAACAAAAACTAGGACAGTGCCTGTCACGCAATGCATGTTCATGGTGAACCCGGTGCTAAACCATTAGTGGATGATCTGCTTCCGGGTCAGGCCTTCTTATGTAGCAGGGCAGCTCCCTCACAGTGATCTGTTGAAAATCAGCCCTAGACACATGGTTTGTAGAGAACAAAAACAAAGAAAAGAAATTTAAAAAAAAAAAAAAAAGAAAATAACAAAGGAAAAAACTAGGACAGTGAAGTACGCACACAAATTATTACTTTTAATCAACTTCTTATATCCATTTCTACAAGGACATTGGTTTGTGTTTTACGGAATTTTTGTCTTGATCTAAGGGAAGGATGCTTTTGGAGTTGAGTAACTTCAGTTTAAATCTCAGCTCTATCAATGAGTGAACTCAGATGAGTTGCTCATCTCCTTGATGAGCAGGTATCTCTTTGAGCTTCCATTTCTTCTTCTGTATCCTGATATTTTATATTATTCTAAAGGAATCACTCAGATATTTCCATTTGAAGTGCTTGGTGCATTACAGATCTTCCCTACATAATAGTTAGATAGTAGTAGTACCCTCCATAGAGCTAATTCTACTAATAACCAGCTCAAAGTCCAATGGACTGTTTTTGGGTCTTAACTCCTTGAATTTTCTTGTCCACTTTTTACTTTTGTAAAATCCTGCTTTACTTGTGAGACAGTATGCTAAGGTGGTTCTTCTTTTTAGCCAACCATTCTTTTCTAATTTCTGTTCTACCTGAACTCTCCTCTTCCTTCTCTAACTCTGACCATTCCTTGGTCTTTTTCTTATTTATCTACATCATTGTTCTTACAGCTTTCATTGCTCTACCTTAATGACTAACAGACATATAGTACCTGAGAACCATTTCTGTATTTCTACATAGAATCCTTTTGTCGTGGAATCAACCTAATGCCCATCAATAGAAGAATGGATAAAGAAAATATGGTACATATACATCATGGAATACTATGCAGCCATGAAAAAGAAGGAGATCAGGTCCTTTGCAGGGACATAGATGGAGCCAGAGGTTATTATCCTTAAACTAACACAGGAATAGAAAACCAAATACTGCATCTTCTCACTTATAAGTGGGAGCCAAATGATGGGAACAAATGGACACAAAGAGACAAACAGACACTGGTGTCTACCAGAGGGCTGGGGGTGAGGGGAGGGGAGGGATAGGAGCATAAAAAATAAATATTGGGTACTAGGCTTAGTATCTGGGTGATGAAATAACCTGTACATCAAACTCTTGTGACATGCGTTTACTATATAACAGACCTGCACATGTACCCCTGAATGTAAAATAAAAGTTAAAAAAAAGAGCCTTTTCAATTTAAACTCAATGTCTTCAACACTAAGTGAATCATCATTTCTCAACCAGACACTCTTCATCATTATCTGTCCCCAGTCACTCAAGGCCAAACCTTATGTACTGTTTTAATATCCAGACTCTGAAGCCAGACTGCCTGGGTGCAAATCTTGGCTGCACCACTTACTAGCTGTGTTACCCTGGATTACTTAATTAACCTTTCTGTGTATCGATTTCTTCACCTATAAAATGGAGACATATCCCAATGTAGACAGAATAATGATATTCACTTCCTATTTTTGTCAGAATTAAATATACTGACACACTATAAAAGCAGCATACATGCTAGCTATTATTCTCTTTATCCCTTACATGAAGTCAATCACCATATTTATGATTACAGCTTCAGTCTTATCTCTTCATGCCTTCAACTTTCCCCTCTTTGATCCATACTGAAGGCTAGTGAGATAATCTTCACAGAACGTGATTTTTCAGAGTGTACTATGACTCTTTACTGCCTATAACATCAAGTCCAAAATCCTCCATCTGACATTTAAGGTCTTCTATTATCTGGTCCCAATCTACTTTTCAAAATTTACTTCCTTGTACTTATTTAATATAAGGAATTAAGCCATTTTCTCTGCAGCTTCCTAAAGATGCCCATTCTTACTTCTATACCTTTGCTCAGACTGTTCCCCTGCCTGAAATTCCCTTCCTGCTTTTCTATCTAAATTGTGCTCTTATCAAAGTCCAGCTGCAACATCCCATCCTCCAAAAAATTTTCCAGGATTTTCCCTATTTTAGTCTTTCAGGGCCTCCCTTTGCTAAAAACTTTTACAGCCTATGTGTTATTTATTGCAAAATCTACCATTTAATTTGTATCATGGAAAGATGATTGACTATGAAAAGAAAACTGTCACTGAAGGCTAGGTGCAGCGGCTCACACCTGTAATCCCAGCACTTTGGGAGGCTGAGGCGGGTGGATCACCTGAGGTCGGGAGTTCGAGACCAGCCTGGCCAACATGGCGAAACCCTATCTCAACTGAAAATACAAAAAATTAGCCAGGCGTGGTGGTGCACACCTGTAATCCCAGCTACTCGGGAGGCTGAAGCAGGAAAATCACTTGAACCTGGGAGACAGAGGCTACAGTGAGCCAAGATCAAGCCACTGCACTTCAGCCTGGGCAACAGAGCGAGACTCCATCTCAAAAAAAAAAAAGAAAAAAGAAAACTGTCACTGAACTGTCGGATCCACCAACGACACCAAAACAGTGGCATTTTGAATCATCAGATAAAAAACCCAGCAGTTCCCATGCACAGTCACTGGCTTTTGTCCTACCTTGGATTCACAACAACCTGGCTTCACCCTGGGACCTGGAAAACCTTCTTCTCTAGCTTAGCCTTTGGCTTTCTTCTAGAAGCAGCAAACTCTACCTCATCCCCAAGTGCATTCACACACACACATACACACACACACACACACACACACATCTCCCTGAGTAAATTAACACTCATACACACCCAGACTGGCTCTAGGCACTTACATCTAAAGTGTGTCAGATTGTTTGTAGAAAGTGTTAACACACATAAAGATTAACTAAGTTGTCCAGAGTAACACAGCTACAAAATACATCCAGAATCTGACCACAGGAGATGGTCATAGAGTCAAATCCCTGTCACACAGAACTTACTAGCCCTATCACATAGAACAAGCGATTCAACCCGTCTGGATCTCAGCTTTCTCATTTGTGAAAAAGCTGATAAATTAAATGAGAGAAATGCATGCAATGCACCTAGCAGAGCCCTAGACACAGAGTAGTGCCCTCTAATTGGGCCATGATGAGGATTAGAGAAGAGCAAGATAAATAATGTAGGAAAACCAAACATCTGCTCTTAAATCACCACCGCAGCCACTGCAAGACACTTTAAATCTTTGTCTGCCTTCAGCCTTTCCTGTCTCTGTTGGTGAAAACTCTACCCTTCTAGTTGCAATACTTGGAGTCATATTTGATTCCTCATTTTCTTACATCCACTTCATTAGAAAATCTCAGTGGGTCTACTTTCAAAACATATCCAGAATCTGACCACTTCTCACTACCTCCACTGCTAGCACCCCGGTCCAAACCACCATCATCTTGCACTTGTATTATTGCATTGTCTCTGTGGTAGCCAGCCTCCTATATGGCCCTTATTGATCCTTGACTCCTAGAATTCACACATTTGCAAGTCTTCTCCTACATTGGACCAAGGTTGGTCTATATGACCAATAGCACATAACAGAAGTGATAGTATATCACTACAGAGCTAGACAATAAAACTCTGCAGCTTCCATCTTTGTAAGTCTCTCCCCCACTCCCACCCCATCCCCTTGTGCTAGCAAACTACCATATTGTGTCATATTTTGGCAAGGAACTGAAGCCTTGACAGCTGGTGAGGAACTGAGGGCTGCCCACAACCAGATGAGTGAGCCTAGTAGACTCTCCAGTCTGAGTCAAGTTTTGAATAAATTATGAACCCAAATGACAACTTGACTGCCACCTTTTGAGACCCTGAGCCAGAACCTCACAGCTAAGCTGATCCCAGATTCCTCAGAAAGTGCATGAGATGATGAATGTATGCTAGTTTAGCTGCTACATTTTGAGATAGTATGTTATACAGGAATAGAAAATGAATACAGTTTCCTAATAGGTTTCCCTGCTTTTATGATTACCCTCTGCCTCCTTTCCAGTCTATTCTCAACTAAACGGCATCTAGAGAAATCCCATTGAATCAGAAATCACATCATGCTCTCTCGTGCTCAATTCTGTAATGACTCCCCATTTCCTTTAGAATAGAAGTGATGGTTGTTACAATGACCTACCAGGTCCCCCAGGATCATGGGTCCCTTACTTCTACAGTCTATTCTCCTGATACTCTTCTTCTCACTCATTCTCATCTTGCTGCACTGGTCCCACCTTAAAGCCTTGACTTCAGCTGTTTCATCTTCCCAGAACGTTCTTCCCCCAAATACCTAAGGCTAGCTCTCTCATCTCCTTTAAGCTTTTGTCCAAATCTCACCTTAATGAGACTTAACCTGACTACCCCATTTAATGCAGCAACCTGCCTCCATCCATGCTGGAATTTCCAATTCCTTTAAAACTTTCTATCTCCTTTACCCAGCTCTCTACTCTTTCTTTTTTCCATAACAGCCATCACCTCCTTAAACGCAACGTAACTTAGTTTTTTATTATGGTCAATGTTCCTTGTCTGTCTACCTCCGCTAGAACCTAAGCTCCACGGGGCTAGGGTTGTTTTGTTCATGAATATATCACAAGCACCTTGAACAGCGTCTGCCACATACTTCGTAGTCAATTAACAACTGTTGAATGAATGAATAAAAGCTCCATTGCCATTGAGGAATTGAAGTAAAAGTTGTGGCTTAAAATATTAATGAGAGAATGGGAGGAGCTGCATTCTTCATGTTTTCATAAAATCAATTCACAGCATATTTGTAAAGTTGGTTGTGAGCTATAAAGTGCTATGCAAATGTAAGTTGCCTTGATTTTAGGAAGCATAATTATAAATTTAATTTAATAAGCATCGATCCAGCTTGAACTTTCTTCTCCCTCTTAATTCTCCCCTTCAAATTAAAAAAAAAATGTGGGGATTCATTCTTCTATTCTCCTTAAATGTGAGCTAGGAAACCAAGGATATTTACATTCAGACCTGAGGCAACTGGAAGGGAAAGCTAAACTTCAATCAACAAAGGCATGATATTAAGAATTCCTTTCTTCTACCTGTTGTCTATCATTCCCAACGCCGACTTGACTTAGGGGCAAAAAAAATTTCTATCCACTACCTTTTCCTTAGAAGAAGTAGTGAAACATTTATATAATTTCCAGGATTTCATGCTATGTACTCCGTCTCAACTGTCCTCTCCCCCACCTCTTTCTCTTTATCTCTCTCTCTCTCTGTCACACACACACACACATACACGCATAGCCTTTATCTTGAGAGCACATGAATTATACTTTTTTTTTTTTTTTTTTTTGAGTCAGAGTCTCGCTCTGTCCCCCAGGCTGGAGTGCAGTGGCGCAATCTCGGCTCACCGCAACCTCCATCTCCCAGATTGAAGCAATTTTCCTGCCTCAGCCCCCAGGTAGCTGGGATTGCAGGCACGAGCCACTACGCCCAGCTAATTTTTGTATTTTTAGTAGAGACAGGGTTTCATCACGTTGGTCAGACTGGTCTCGAACTCTTGATCTCGTGATCTGCCCGCCTCGGCCTCCCAAAGTGCTGGGATTATAGGCATGAGCCACCGCGCCCAGCCGAATTCTACTCTCTACATTATTCATATTCTGAGTTTTGAGCACTTGAGATTGGGTCTCATTTTCTTGTAGCTGATTCACTACGGCTGATTACTGACTTATGTAATCACTTCAGCTTCCCAGCAAAAAAATGACCATATTCAGACCAAAAATGAAAGAGCAAAGCTTCAAAATATGATACTTACTTTTTTCTTTTGGAATATTGGCTTTTTTCCCATTAACAGAATAAGACTTTCAAATGGAAATTAATGAACCAATTTTCCTACCCAGGATTAATGTCACAACTTAAATGCCAAAAATGATTGTTTGACTACTAGTTGCTTTCATGCTCCTTTTAGTGCTTGCTAGAGGCAAATCACAAGAGATAACAGATACTTTCCATGTTAGAAAAAGAGTTAAAATTTATTTGGAAGACTCTATGCTCAGAGCTTGTCCTTGATGACTCTAACCTTTTACCCTTGACATAACCTGTCTAAGATTCCTGGGAAATGAAATGAATCCATAAGCTCAGGACAATATTGATAAGCTTCACGTTAAAGATGGCTATGCTAGGGAAAGAGAAGATTCGATTAATTCAGTGAAAATATTATAATGCCCTCCACCACATAAAGTGCATAGTTTTTAAAAACAGTAAACTGTAAAACAAAATTTACGTCCATTGAAATTAAGATGGTTTCATTTTAGATACTGATTGCAAAATATACTGATCTACTGCTTGAAGCATGGTCTCTCTCTCTCTCTCTCTCTCTCTCTCTCTCTCTCTCTCTCTCTCTCTCTCTCTTTCTCTCTCTCTCTTTCTCTCCTGCCCCCTCTCGGAAGCCCCAGCTTTGTAGTGCCCTAAGCATGCTATTAGTTCACCTATGAAGTAAAAGGATTAGAAATAAAACCAAAGAGCTACAGGAAAGGTAACCCACCGAGTTCTAGAAACAATGAAAAGGATATCACAATAGAAAGTGAAAGTAAGAGGACAAGACAAGAATTTTTAAAATGGAGAGGGCCGGGCGCGGTGGCTCAAGCCTGTAATCCCAGCACTTTGGGAGGCCGAGAGGGGCGGATCACGAGGTCAGGAGATCCAGACCATCCTGGCTAACACGGCGAAATCCCGTCTCTACTAAAAAATACAAAAAAAAAAAAAAAAAAAAAAAAAAAAAAAAAACTAGCCGGGCGAGGTGGCGGGCGCCTGTAGTCCCAGATACTCGGGAGGCTGAGGCAGGAGAATGGCGTGAACCCGGGAGGCGGAGCTTGCAGTGAGCTGAGATCCGGCCACTGCACTCCAGCCTGGGCGACAGAGCAAGACTCCATCTCAAAAAAAAAAAAAAAGGAGAGAATTTGTAGAGATAGCAACTTATGAAATGACTAAAATTGGTTAGTGTGTGGTGTGTGTGTGTGAGAGAGAGTAAATCAAAATCTAAAACGTTAGCAATGATTATAGGTGAATTTTTATTTGCTCCTTTCTACTTTTTGACTTTTCAAGTAATCTTCAATAATAACGTCATACTACTTATTGAGCATCTACTATATGCCAGCTAATGTTCTAAGCCCCTTACATGGGTTAACTCATGTATTCCTTATATTAATAATAACCTTAGAGTCAGATATGGACATCACGCCCTTCATACAGATGAGTAAATTGAGAATAGAGTGTTAAGTAACTTGCCCAGGGTCAGGTAGCAGTCAGCATTAGATCAGCATTGCCTCCAAGTGCCTGAGTTCTTTTTTCTTTTTCTTTTTTTTTTTTTTTTTTTTTGAGATAGGGGGTCTTAGGGGGTCTTGCTCTGTCCTCCAGGCTAGAAGGCTAGAGGAGTGCAGTAGTACGATCATGGCTCACTGCAGCCTGAACCTCCCAGGCTCAAGTGATCCTCCCACCTCAGCCTCCAGAGTGGTCCATCATGCCTGACTAATTTTTTTTATTTTTGTAGAGACAAGGTCTCCCTACATTGCCCAGGCTAGTCTTGGACTTCTAAGCTCAAGTGATCCACCTGCTTCAGCATCCCAAAGTGCTGGGATTACAGGTGTGAGCCACCACACACAACCTCGGAGCCTGAGTTCTTATGCATCCTTCTCTATTTCCTACTCTTGACCATGCTCTATTTTCACAATTAGAAAAAAAAGTTAGTTGAAAAGGGAAAACTCATAAACAGGATACAAAAGACCAATATAACAGGAGATATGTCCAAATTCAGAGTAATAGAGAAATTATGTAAAAGGGCAGTTTGTAAGTTCCCTGAAGAAAGACAACATGTTTACATTATTTGTAGAATTCCAAGGTCCTAGAACATTCTAGAAAGTATATATCAGGCAGGCAGGCAGGCAACACATATTTATTGAATGAACTGAATGGGGTGATGGGTAGCAAGTCCTAACTTATCTTTAGTATAATATAACTAGAGGTCATCCGTTTTTAAATGTCCTGCAGAAAATTGATAGCAAGTGATTCATGTAACAGAAATATAGATTAAAGAATTGGGAAATAAGGGAAATATTACATTTAAGAGCAAATGAAAATATGATTTTTAAAGGAAAGATCTATGTTATAACCAAATCAGTTTTGAAACTTAAAAAGAGTCAGTTTTTCTGAGGAAATTACAGCAATTGAATCTCTAGCAGTAAGGGAGAAAGTACAAAAGCATTTTACAAGCCTGCAGGACCAATTTCTATTTAAATACCATTTCACGGGTTTACCTCTAATGTTTACAGCCAATATGGAAAAGAAATTTTAATGCAATTCTAGGAGATAGAAAGCAGAAGAGATTGGAATAAAGGAGAAGCCAGAGTTGAGAAGGCTGCACCCCACCTTTGGTGCAGGAAGGGTTAATGTGTGCCTGAGGACTGTTTTTCTCTCTGAGCTTGGAAAACTCAAGTCTTCAGTGCCTATGGCCAAGCCAGTTCCTGTACAGTGTGCCCAATGGAACTAACTACAACATTAATTGGCTTCTTAAATACAGAGGAGTCTGCCTTTGGGGTTCCTAATGCCAGAGAGAGAAAAAACATGGTAAAACACCTAGAGTAACTTCAAACTGCCACAAATGGAAACAGACAAAAAATATGAGCTTAACACAACAGAAAAGTTATCTCATGTGTCTAACCTCCAGCTTGCCCCGCTGGGCTTCACTTGTATATGTACAAAGGACCCTCCGGGCATCCTCAGAGCCTGTGACCAGACCTTCCATCAAGAGAGCAGCCCACCTCAGGAATAGTGAGCTCCACTCTGCTAACAGCCTCCTGCCCGGGCTAAAAAATCTTCAGTCTAACTCTTCATTTTTAATATGAGAACTAAGAATAACCACACATTTAAGGAAACCTTACATGAGTAAAAGAGAAGCCCCAAGATGAGCAAAAAAGGTTATTTATGAGGAAAATAATTAATGCTGGATACAGAAAATAAAGTTAAAAGGAAGATACTTGAGAGGTAATGGGTAGGGGCCTACTAGAGTGAAGGGTAACAAGATGGCGACCAAGACGGTGGCGCACCATAAGCGAAAGATTGCTGAACTAAAGCACGAATATCTTGCTCGTGGTTTGGAGACCAAGGAAATGAAACAAGATGCCATCAAAAAGCTCCAGGCCTTTATTTATTTATTTATTTATTTATTTATTTATTTATTTATTTATTTATTTTTAGAAGGAGTCTCACTCTGTTACCCAGGCTGGAGTGCAGTGGTTCAATCTTGGCTCACCACAACCTCCGCCTCCTGGGTTCAAACAATTCTCCTGCCTCAGCCTCCGGAGTAGCTGGGACTACAAGCACGTGCCACCATGCCCGGCTAATTTTTGCATTTTTAGTAGAGATGGGGCTTCACTATGTTGGCCAGGCTCGTCTCAAACTCCTGACCTCATGATCCACCTGCCTTGGCCTCCCAAAGTGCTGGCTCCAGGCATATCTTTTAGGTCATGCTGAAGAAGAGGCAAATGAGGATGTACTGGGAGGTGAAACAGAGGAAGAAAAAACAAAGCCCCATAGAAATCCCTGTCAAAGAGGAAGAACTCCCTGAAAAAAAACTGTTGATGTGGAAGCAGAGAAGAAAGTGGTAAAAATTACATCTGAAATAGCACAGGCAGAGAGAATGCAGAAGAGGGCTGAATGAGTGCATGTACCTGGGAGCTTGTAAAGTAAGAAAACTGCCTGGGCAGCTGGGTTTGGGACTTCTCCAGTTCCAACAAAAGATCTGTCATCTGACAACAAACCTACGATGAACCTGGATAAGCTAAAGGAAAGAGCTCAAAGATTTGGTTTGAATGGCTCTTCAATCTCCAGAAAGTCTGAAGATGATGAGAAACTGAAAAGGAGGAAGGAGCGATTTGGGATTATCACCGGTTCAGCTGGAACCAGAAGGAACCACAGAGGATACAGAGGCAAAGAATAGGAACAGAGCCGCCTGTGAGATTGCCTGCTGAAAAGTTCCTGCTGCTTTCTGCTCTCCAGTGCTTTCCATTTCTCTGATTCTTCTCGGTCACAAATATACCTAAATGCACAGTCACATACCTACCTCCTGCCTTGCAATGAGGGCACATGTACCCCAGGTACACCTGGGAACTCTAGCAGCAATTTGACTTATTGCTGTTCCAACTTTAAGGCTGTCATGTTTTTGTTTTTGATTTTTTGCTTGTTAGTTAAAAAAAAAAAAAAATCTGAAAAGAGACAGGGGTAAAAAGAAGCTACTGAACCTACAACAGAAGCAGAGGCTACTAGAAAACAAAAACCACAAAACAAGTTACATGATTTTTAAAATAAAAATAAAAGTTTGTATGAGGACTGAATAGGAAAGACAGCACAAAATGAATTAATAAACTGAGCAATCAAAGCATTGCCCAGTTTTTAAACAAACAAAAAAATCATAAGACAAAGTTAAAAGGTATGCTGGATGATTACAGGCATAAAGTTCAATTAACAAAAGTTACAGAAGAAAGCAATGAAGAGGATGAAAGAGAAGAAACAAATACACAAAAGAAGACTAGACTAGACTAGAATAATAATGTCTTACAGCTGAAAAAAAAAAACTTGAGTATTGGAAAGGCACCAAAGTGTTGGAAAGAATAATGAAAAAGTGGCACTTCTATTCACATCTTGGTGAAATTTTTGGGTCGAAGATTAAATTTAAAAATGCTACAAATACTAGGAAAAAACTTAAGTAACATTCAACAGAACAGAAAAAGAAACTGCCAGCCAATAAACTTCTCATCCACATCACTAAATGCTGCTGGGCAAGAGAAAAGGGATTTGAACATGAAAGTCTAAACACAGCAAAAGATCAATTAAGTGTGATGGCAAAGTAAAATACCTGTTTAGTCGTGAAAAGATTAAAAAACGATTCCACTCATGTATGTGTCCCTTTTGAAAAATTTATCCCTTGAGCCAAAGTAAAGAAAGATATGCACGGATAAGGAAGAAAATTGATACAGCCATCAGAGAATATCAAATAAGTCAGTAAAATATTGATTGTAACTGATTTCTGATCACGGAAATGAAATGTATGCCACTAAGAAAGAATTCTTAAAGATAATATGAACCTAAAATGAAGCACCTGAGAGGTGATAGGAGCAGAGTTGTTTAAAAGGTGTATTGGGCCCAGCACAGTGGCTCATAGCTATAATTCCAGTGCTTTGGGAGGCCAAGGTGAGAGGACTGCTTGAGGCCAGGAGTTTGAGACCAGCCTGGGCAACATAGCAAGACTGTGTCTCTACAAAAAAAAAAAATTTAATGTAATAATGAGATAAAATAAAAAGTATGTTGATTTTGCTTTGTACGTAAGAAGAGTAATCAATAATGGTTAACTCCTGATATTGATAGAAAAGATAAGTTTATGCTTATTAAAAGTTCAAGGGTAACAATTACTAGGATAAAGATAGGATAGGATATAGAAATTAAAGAGCAACAATTTCCATAGTATGGTGTGCGGACACCTAGAGAAATCCCTTAGATACTTTCAAGGGTCTATGAGTTTAAAATTATCTCCCTAATAATACTGAGATATATGTGCCTTATTCCCTCTGTTGACATTTGTAGTAATGGTACAAAACTAACACTGGGTAAAAGTTCAAGCTTCTTACATGAATGAAGACAGTGGCATTAAACTATACTTGAGGTGTTATATTTTTATCGTCACATAAAATAAAAACAAAACAAGCAAACAAACAAGCAAATACATGCAGTTTCACTTGAGAATGTCCTTCATGAAGCAGTGTAGAATATTAATTGTATTAATCTCAAACTTTGGGTACCAACCTTTTTAATATTCTGTGTGACAAAGCAGGAAGTACATGTAAAGCACTTTGACTGCATACTGAAATACAGTGATTGCCTCAAGGAAAAGCACTCGTGCGATGCTTTGAATAGGAGTTGAAACTAGCTGCTTTTTTCAAGGGATTCCATTTTTACCTGAAAGAATGACATATTGACAAACTACGTGTTCAGACTTGAGTGTTTGGCTGATGTCTTCTCAAAAATAAACCAAGTGAGAGTCTATCACTTCACAGAAAACTGACAGTATTTGTTGCCAGTGGTAAAATTTGAGCTTTCAAGCAAAAAAAAAAAAAAAAAAAAAAAAAAAAAGAGAGAGAGAGAAAGAAGAAAATGTTTGGAAGCTTGCATTCACCACTACTGATAACTTTCTAGTACTTTATTTTCTGATGAGGTTAATGGGTATAATTTTTTGCTAATGTATCATGAAGCACATTAACATTTGGAAAAATCTGAATAACTCAGTCAGTGAATATTTCCAAATGCCAATGCGTGATGTTATAGAATCACACACAAGTATAAGGTCTATTCAAAGTGCAAAACAGGCCTACAGATTTTAATGTAACAGAGAAAGTTCAGTGTATGATTTCAGTTTCCACATTGCAATTAACCTTTAAAAACCCACTTTTGAATTTTGGTGAAATATCAAAGAATATCTAGTTATATGAAAATATATTTTCCTTTTCCAACTATCAGTGTGAAGCAGGATTCTCTAGCCAAAATAACATTTTGTAATAGATTGAATGAAGAGGCAGATGTGAGAATCCAGCAGTCATCTGCTAAGCCAGGCATTAAAGAAAGTTGCAAAAATGTAAAATAACACTACTCTTTCTCATTAAATTCATATGTTTTGAAAATTTTAGCCCAGGCGCGGTGGCTCACACCTATAATCCCAGCACTTTGGGAGGCCAAGGCAGGCAGATCACCTGAGGTTAGGAGTTCGAGGCCAGCCTCAACATGGAGAAACCCCATCTCTACTAAAAATACAAAATTAGCCAGGCGTGGTGGTGCATGCCTGCAATCCCAGCTACTTGGGAGGCTGAGGCAGAAGAATTGCTTGAACCTGGGAGGCGGAGGTTGCAGTGAGCCAAGATCGCACCATTGCACTCCAACCTGGGCAACAAGAGTGAAACTTCATCTCAAAAAAAGAAAAAGAAAAAAGAAAATTTTAGTTTAGGTTTTATTTTTTTGAAATAGAGTCTTGCTCTCTTGCCCAGCTGGAGTGCAGTGGCATGATCTCAGCTCACTGTAACCTCCACCTCCTGGGTTCAACCCATTCTGCCTCAGCCTCCCAAGTAGCTGGGACTACAGACATGTGCCACCACCCCCAGCTAATTTTTGGTAATTTTTGTAGAGATGGAATTTTACCATGTTGGCCAAGCTGATCTCAAACTCCTGACCTCAAGTGATCCACCCGCCTTGGCCTCCCAAGGTGCTGGGATTACAGGCACGAGCCACAACTGACCAGTTATGTTTCATTTCAAAAATGTTATTTCAAGCTGGGTGTGGTGGTACACACCTGGAATCCCAGCTACTTGGGAGGCTGAGGCATGAAGATGGCTCGAGTCCAGGAATTCAAGACCAGCCTGGGCATTATATCAAGATCTCATCTCAAAAAGAAAAAAAAAAAAAAAAAGGTTAAAAAGCATAATAATAAAATAAAACATTACATTAATATGCTTTATAACTATCATATGGTTTACAGTTATTATTTTAATTGAGGCATAAATAAGTATTTTTTTAAATTTACTATCTTTAAGTTTTCATATGATATATATCAGTAGATATAACCCACACAAATACAAGCTCTTCTGGGACTTCAATAATTTAAGAGTATTAAAGGATTCTGAGAACAAAAATTTGAGAAGCACTGCTCTAGAAAATAACCAGAGAAAAATAATGAAAAAAGATAGCCGGGTGTGGTGGCTCACGCCTGTAATTCCAGCACTTTGGGAGGCCGAGGTGGGCAGATCACCTGAGGTCAGGAGTTCGAGACCAGCCTGACCAACATGGTGAAACCCCGTCTCTGCTAAAAATACAAAATTAGCCAGGCATGGTGACGCATGCCTGTAATCCCAGCTACTCAGGAGGCTGAGGCAGGAGAATCGCTTGAACGTGGGAGGCGGAGGTTGCGGTGAGCCAAGATCGCACTAGTGTGCTCCAGCCTGGGCAACAAGAGCAAAACTCCATCTCAAAAAAAAAAGAATTATTGATCAATGCAACAAAAATAAACAAAAATAAAAATAATGATGTGGCATAGAAAAAATAAGACACTATATATCAGTAATTGTAATATGTGAAAATGGGTTAACGCTACCTTTAAAAAATAGATACTTTCAAACTGGATTTTTTTTTTTAAAGCCAGTATTATCTTTTAAGTACCCATGAGACATAAGAAAACTGACCTAATATCAGGCCACCAAGCAAGACTCTACCCATTTCAAAGAACTCTTATCATACAAACCAAATTCTCTGACCACAACATAGTGAAATTTTAAACAGCAAAGAAGATGAAATTTAAAGACTATATGTTTTTAAATTATAATATAGTTTTCTAAATATTCACAAGTCAAAGAACAGCCCTTAAAGGAAGTTTTTTAAATTAGAACTCCATGATAAAATACTATATGTTGTGGGATATAGATAAATCAGCACTTAGAGGCAAATTTCATACTTTAACTGCTTATGTTAGATGGGAATAAAGGCTAAAAAGTTAAAGAGCTAAGCATACAACATGTTAGAAAAAAAATAAAAGAATTAAGAACTTAGAAAGATGGATGTAATAAAGATAAAACAAATTAACGAAGTAAAGACTTGACAGAAAGGACAATTTAAGATGAAAGTTGGTTCTTTGAAATGGCAAAGAAAACTAACAAACTGGCAAAGATAATCAAATATTAGAAAAGAAAAGGAAGACA